>NW_003852486.1:4882654-4893515 GCF_000181295.1 Otolemur garnettii | reverse complement strand
TTTTTTTTTTTTCTTTTTCTATTTTTAGTAGAGATGGGGATCTCACTTTTAGCTGAGGCTGGTCTTGAATCTGTGTGCTCAGGCAATCCTTCTAGGTCTCCCAGAGTATAATGATTACAGGCATGAGCCACCATGCCCAGCCTGGTGTTCATTTCTTTACTTTTTCAATAGTTGCACCACTTTGTGTGAATCCTGAAACAATGTAATTTAGTTTTGCCTGTTTTTGAGCTTTGTATAAGAGGAATGATCACTATGTATCCTTATGTTTCCAGGTATTGTTGCTCAACATAGAGTCTGTGAGAATCTATAGCCTGCTGAATGCAGCTGTGATTGGTTAGTTTCATGGCTCTATAGTACCCCAGGTCATGAATACATCAGTGTGTTTAAACTTCTCTTTTTTTTTTTTTTTTTTTGAGACAGTCTTGAGCTGTCACCCTGGGTAGAGTGCTGTGGCGTCACAGCTCACAGCAACCTCAAACTCTTGGGCTTAAATGATTCTCTTGCCTCAGCCTCCTAAGTAGCTGAGACTACAGGTGCCCACCACAACACCTGACTATTTTTGTTGCTGTTGTTGTTGCAGTTGTCATTGTTGTTTTAGCTGACCTGGGCCAGGTTTGAGCCTACCACCCTGGGTGTATGTGGCTGGCACCCTACCTACTGAGCTACTGGTACCACCCTTATTTATTTATTTATTTGAGGCAGAATCTCACTATGTTGCCCCCAATAGAGTGCCATGGCAACACAACTTACAGCAACCTCAAACTGTTGGACTTACGGGATTCTCTTGCCTCAGCCTCCCAAGTACTGGGACTACAGGCACCCGCCACAACACCCAGCTATTTTTTGGTTATAGTCGTCATTGTTGTTTAGCAGGCCAGGGCTAGGTTCAAACCCGCTAGCCCTGGTGTATGTGGCCAGCACCCTAACCACTGAGCTACAGACACCAGGCCTGTCTACTTCTCTTATTTATTTACTTTTTTTTTTTTTTTGAGACAGAGTCTCACTTTGTCACCCTTGGTACAGTGCTGTGGCATCACAGTTCACAGCAACCTCAAACTCTTGGATTCAAGTGATCTTCTTACCTCAGCCTCCCTAGTAGCTGGGACTACAGACACCCGCCATAATGCCCAGGCTATTTTTAGAGAAGGGGTCTTGCTCTGGCTCAGGTTGGTCTGGAACTCGTAAGCTCATATAATCCACCCAATAAAGGCCTCCCAGAGTGCTAGGATTACAGGCATGAGCCACCATGCCAGCCTGTGTCTGTTTTTCTACAACAAATGATGGACATTTGTGTTGTTCCCCAGCATAATGTTGCTATACCCATATACGTGTGTGCATGTGTGTGTGTGTATCTCCCAGAGTACTCATTTCCTTTGGGTATGTATTATATATTCCTAGGAATGGAATTGTTGCAGGGAATGTAAATATTTAACTTTGCTAGAGAATACTGAGCTACTTTCCCTAATGGTGGTCCCAGTTTACAGTCCCATTGGCTGTAAACGGTCATTCTGTTGTTCTGTGTCCTTGCCTACCGTGGGCTGTGTCCGACTGTCTTCTGTCAGTCTGGTGGCTGGTGAAACATCGCCTGGTCTTACATCCCCATCCCACTCCCCCTTAGGTTTTACTGGGACCTCATCATGCTGCTGCTGATGGTAGGGAACCTCATTGTACTGCCAGTGGGCATCACCTTCTTCAAGGAGGAGAACTCCCCACCCTGGATCGTCTTCAATGTCCTCTCTGACACTTTCTTCCTGCTGGATTTGGTGCTCAACTTCCGCACGGGCATTGTGGTGGAAGAGGGCGCTGAGATCCTGCTGGCGCCCCGGGCCATCCGCATGCGCTATCTGAGGACCTGGTTCCTGGTTGACCTCATCTCTTCCATCCCTGTGGATTATATCTTCCTGGTGGTAGAGCTAGAGCCGCGGCTGGACGCTGAGGTCTACAAAACTGCGAGGGCCCTGCGCATCGTTCGCTTCACCAAGATTCTCAGCCTGCTGCGGCTGCTCCGCCTCTCCCGCCTCATCCGCTACATACACCAGTGGGAGGAGGTGGGGCGGGGGCTGACAGACCCCTCCTGCCGGTGCTATGGGGGGGAGTCTTTGTGACTTTATAGGGTGGGCGAACTCCCTTTAAAATTGGTAGGGGAGAAGCAGGGATGGAATAAAGGCTCAGGTGAAGGGGCCTGGGCTGGAGATGGTGGCACAGGAGATGGCAAGCACAGTGCGGGACAAACGCTTTATGGTTGGGTGAAGGCTGGAGCTTCAGCTTCAGAGCAGCAGAGTTTAGTGGTGCAGCATATCGCCTCTGCAATCTTACTGACTGTGGTCAGACCCCAGTTTTATTATTTATAACATGAAACTCGATTTCTTCTTCTATAAAATGAGAACACTTACCTATGATAAGGTTGTAAGGATTAAAGAAGTTAATATATGTAAAGCATTTACAAAAGTGGCACATAGTAAGTGCTCAGTGAATTAGCTATTGTTATGGAAGGGAGGAGGGCTGCTGGCCTTCCTCCTCATACAAGTGCCCTGGGGACATTACATTGTGAAATATCGTCTCTCCTTCTTTCCAGGCTTTATGTGGGCAACTTATGCAGTAGACTCCTTTGAGTCTTTGCTGTGACACTTACTATGTGATTCTGGGCACATGACTGGCCTCAATTTTTCTATCTACAAGATGAGAGCAATAACAGACTACTTTGTATTAGCCATGTGTGTACTATAAGACTCTACACAAGGCGGTGCCTGTGGCTCAAAGGAGTAGGGCGCCAGCCCCATATGCCAGAGGTGGCAGGTTCAAACCCAGCCCCGGCCAAAAACGGCAAAAAAAAAAAAGACTCTACACAAAGGAATAACAGTTATCTTTTAATTTGTGGGGCTGGAGCTAGGGAGAGGTTCAGAGAGAGAACTGACAAGGCTGGGAATGGAGGAGGACCAGCAGGGAGGGGCTTGTATGCATAGCAGCTCCTCCTCGGACTCCTCAGATCTTCCACATGACCTATGACCTGGCCAGTGCTGTGGTTCGCATCTTCAACCTCATTGGGATGATGCTGCTGCTGTGTCACTGGGATGGCTGTCTGCAGTTCCTGGTCCCCATGCTGCAGGACTTCCCTCCTGACTGCTGGGTCTCCATCAACCACATGGTGGTGAGAAGCCCCCACAGCTGGGCCTTCCTGGGCCTTCTAAGGGGTCTTCTTCCTGAGTAGCAGGGAAAGTCACAGGGAGAGGATGTGGGAGATGATGAAGGGAGAAGGTAGGGGTGAGGAGGTGGGGAGGAGGGAGGAGAGGTTCCTTAAAGAGATCCAGAAAAAGTGTTTGTGTGTTGGAGGAAGCAGGCAAGTAAGGAGATCTAGGCAGAAGCTGAAGACCCCCAAGCCATGTAAGAGGCCCCTTTGCCTCAGGGCCCCAGAACCAAACTTACCAGTCTGCTAGGAGAAAGGTTGGAAGTAGAAGAGGGCAGAGGGGCTGAAAGAAAAAAGCGGGAAGCTGGAAAGCGTGGCTCCAAGAGGCCCCTGCCCAGCTCTGCAATATACTCCTGCCCCCCAGAACCACTCATGGGGCCGCCAGTATTCCCACGCCCTGTTCAAGGCCATGAGCCACATGCTGTGCATCGGGTACGGGCAGCAGGCACCTGTAGGCATGCCCGACGTCTGGCTCACCATGCTCAGCATGATTGTGGGTGCCACATGCTACGCCATGTTCATCGGTCATGCCACCGCCCTCATTCAGTCTCTGGATTCTTCCCGGCGTCAGTACCAGGAGAAGGTCAGCAGGGACTGGAGAGGGAAGGTGTGGGCAAGGAGGGATGCTGAAGACTGGGGCACTTAACTTCAGGCCCATTCTGATGGATGCTCCTATTGGATCTCTGTGTCCTTTCCTGCCCCATGTCTATTTGTCCTATGCCCCGTCCATGTCTGGGTTTTCCTGTGATTGTCCTATGTGTCTTCCCTATATCCACCATTACCCTTATGTCTTCTGTGGCCCTGTGTGTTCACACCTGGCCCTATGTTTCACCCCTGGGGTTTCACTTGTGTCTGTAACGTCCCCCATTGTTCTGGCCCCCCCATCCCATGTCCTCTTGCTCCCTGGCAATGGTTGGCCCTACAGTACAAGCAGGTGGAGCAGTACATGTCCTTCCACAAGCTGCCGGCTGACACACGCCAGCGCATCCATGAGTACTATGAGCACCGCTACCAGGGCAAGATGTTTGACGAGGAGAGCATCCTGGGCGAGCTAAGCGAGCCACTCAGGGAGGTGGGGCTGGACTGGGCCTTGGGGGATCTTTACAGACTTGAGCTTCTGAGGGTGAGGGTGCTGTTAGGGTGGGGCTGTTGGTCAGCAAGTGCCCCAATAGGAGTAAGACCTACAGTGAACACCATGAGAGGCCAAGTATTGGGGGGGTGCTTTCTGGGGACAGGGTCTTTCTTGAAGGTCTTATGGGGATAGCATATACAAGAGGGGGTGAGTGTAGGGATCTCTAGGAGGAGGGTCCTAAGAGAGCTCGGGGGAGTGCTTTGGAGGCAGGAGCTTAGAGATGGCTCTAAGCCTACTAAGGTACCCCACACTCTGGTAGATCATGACCCCAGGGGTGGGCCTTCTGTTCCCCCAGATGAGCTTGGTGGGAACATCTCGGCAGAGGGCACAACCTGTCTGACAGGCTCCTCCCCTGCCCAGGAGATCATTAACTTCACCTGCCGGGGCCTGGTGGCCCACATGCCGCTGTTTGCCCATGCTGACCCCAGCTTCGTCACTGCGGTGCTCACCAAACTGCGATTTGAGGTCTTCCAGCCAGGGGACCTCGTGGTGCGTGAGGGCTCCGTGGGCAGGAAGATGTACTTCATCCAGCATGGGCTGCTCAGTGTGCTGGCTCGTGGCGCCCAGGACACCCGCCTCACTGATGGATCCTACTTTGGGGGTCAGCAGACCTGGGGGGTCACAAGTGAGAATAGAGGGCAACTGCTCCCTGGATCAGGGTCCCCACTTAGCTATGCTGCCGAGTCACAGAGTTGTAACCTCTCCCCAGGCCAACTTGGTAAGATCCTCTGGGCCTGAAGCTTTGTATTAAAAAAAAAAAAAAGAAAGAAAGAAAATTTATATTAGTACTTTCCTTTTTAAAAGTTCTATTAGAAAAGAGAGCTCTGTATTTAAAAAAAAAAAAAAAAACCCAACTCTGGAGAGTCCAATGCACAGCAGGTTGCAGAATACTGGGCCAGAATCCTTAAACTGTGAGTGAAGCAGAGCTGTCCTAGGGGCATGAGCATTGCAGAGTTGCCTGGAGGTACTATGCACAGGCCCAGCCATGTGGGGCAGGGAGCAGTTCTGCCAGCTATTGCCCAAAGTGCCTGGAGGCCCATAGACTCAGCCCCCAAATCACCCATACACTTCAGTACCTCTGTGACTTTTCACTCTGTCCCTGAACACTGCTCTTCTCCTTCAGAGAAAAGGTATTCATTCAAGGGCATGGGAGGGGAAAGGACACAAGGGTGAGTTGCCCCAGGTCCACCCCTTGGAATAGGGAAATGAGGGTGGAGTTGGAATTGGAGTGGGATAATTGGGACTCTGGAGGCGGGCAAGACCTGCCTGTTGGTCAGCTTCAATTTGGAGAGAGTGGGAAAAACAGGAAGCAGTAATGCAGTAATTGTGCAAGTCTGGAGAGAGACAGTGTTTGGAGGATTTAGGCACCCTGGTGTGGGAGGTAATCAATAGTTTGTCCCAAGTCTAGGGAGGAGCCTGATAAAGCTGGGTTGACTGCTAGAGGCCCAGTGACAAGGAGTTCTGGGCACAGGTCCTAAAGCCTCTTCTCAATTACTGCAGAGATCTGCCTGCTGACCCGGGGCCGGCGCACAGCCAGTGTTCGGGCTGACACCTACTGCCGCCTCTACTCCCTCAGCGTGGACCACTTCAACGCTGTGCTTGAGGAGTTCCCCATGATGCGCCGGGCTTTTGAGACTGTGGCCATGGATCGGCTGCGCCGCATCGGTAAGGCCCACCTACCCTGTCTGCTCTGGCCAGGCCATGCCCTCACCTCACCTCCTTAGCAAGGAGCTGAGGCTCTTGGGCTTCAGTGTCACAGCCCAACCCACCTTGTCACAGTGGCCTTTCACCACTGTGGCTTGCTATCCTTGTCTCTCAGCATGTCCTTCCCCTAGAGTATCATCTCCAGTCCCTGTGTCCTGAGTCCTCCTTCCCCTGAGTACTAGTTTTTGACCCTCACTGTCTCTGGTGCATATCCCCTTCACCCTGCCCCTTCTCCAGATGCCAACTTCCCTCTCCCACCCTCAAGCCCACCCCTATCCCTTGACTCTGTCCTGGTACCTGCACACTTTTGTACCTAACCTCCATCTTGGACTCCTTCCCCATCCTTAACCCACCTTATTGGGACAACTTCTAGGCAAGAAGAATTCCATACTGCAGCGGAAGCGCTCTGAGCCAAGTCCAGGCAGCAGTGGTGGCCTCATGGAGCAACACTTGGTACAACATGACAGGGACATGGCTCGTGGTGTTCGGGGCCTGGCCCCAGGCACAGGAGCTCGGCTCAGTGGAAAGCCAGTACTGTGGGAGCCACTGGTGCATGCACCCCTGCAAGCAGCTGCTGTGACCTCCAGTGTGGCCATTGCCCTGACTCATCAGCGAGGTCCTCTGCTTCTCTCCCCTGACTCTCCAGCTGTCCTCCTTACTCGCTCTGCTCGATGCTCAGCAGGCTCTCCAGCCTCCCCACTGGTGCCAGTCCGAGCTGGCCCTCTGCTGGTCCGAGGGCCATGGGCATCCACCTCTCGCCTGCCTGCTCCACCTGCCCGAACCCTCCACGCCAGCCTTTCCCGGACAGGGCGCTCCCAGGTCTCCCTGCTGGGCCCCCCCCCAGGAGGAGGTGGACGGTGGTTAGGACCTCGGGGTCGCCCTCTCTCAGCCTCCCAACCCTCTCTGCCTCAGAGGGCAGCAGGTGATGGCTCTCCTGGGCGCAAAGGCTCAGGAAGCGAGCGCCTGCCCCCCTCAGGGCTCCTGGCCAAGCCTCCAGGGACAGTCCAGCCTCCCAGGCCACCAGTGCCTGAGCCAGCAGCCTCCCGGGGTCCCCAGCTCTCTGCCAACATGTGAAACCCTTAGGTATACCTGGCTTTAGCTCTTGGGACACAGTGGTGTATACCTGAGGGCAGACACCTATTGGGGAAGGCTGGAGGAACCTGAAACACTGCCCTATGGGGATATCTTCCCTTATTTCCCTGAAGATGGTTTCGCGTCCTTAGCTGAAGCTCCTGTAGTCTGCCAGACAACCTAGTCCATTTACCCATCTGTCATATGTGCAAGCGTCTATCACATTCCAGGCACTGTGCCAGGTGCTGTGTGTCTCCATTGCCAGGTAGAAGTGATTTGGAACCCTCTAACAAGGCCATATCCCTGGCTATGGTCCTGCCAGGTACAGGCCTGGGCTGATGACCTCACCTTTACTAAGCACAAATACTTACCACTGCGATCACTGCCAAGCAACTGGACCTTGCTGTTTCCCTGCCAATGACCAGCAGGTTCTGCCTGGTGTGGTCACCTTCCTGTCTCCCAGCGTAGCAGGCACTGCCATTTACCTGCACACCCCCACCCCCTGCTGCCAATAGAGTCTTGGGTCTGGAGTGTGGGTATCCACCTTTGCCCTCTCACTGCCACCTGTGGACACCCCCGTCTATACCCTCTGTGCGTGAACACATCTCCCATCAAGTTTTTGCAGTCTCTGCCTCTGTGGTAGAACTGTCTTTTTGTACTACACTTCATCCTAGCCAAAAGTCTGAGAAGCAAGACAACTGTTTTTTTAAACTGAGAGCTGCCTCTTCTCTGTGTCCTCTGCCCCAGTGGTGCCTCCCCTTAAGGTTAAAGGACAGCACCTTCTTGTTTAGTAGGCCAGCCTTGGATACCCCCTCCCAAGATGGGAGGCAAATGGCTGAATCCTTACGTGACATTTTTCTTCCCTTATTTATTTATTCAGTCCTTTATTAATTTTATTTATTTATTCACTTGCTAATTTGATTTGTTATCAATCCACTGTGTTCTCCCATTCTTTTATCCATTACTCCCTTACTCTCCTGGTAGGGAGGTGAAGGAACAGGAGGAGGCAGGGACTTCATGCCCATTTTGTGGTCCTCACTCAAAATCCATCATAGCAATACTCAAACCTTCTCCCTGTCAGTAGGGGGGGGTGTTTCTTTTTTTTTTTTTTTTTGAGACAGAGCCTCAAGCTGTCTCCCTGGGTAGAGCGCCATGGCATCTCAGCTCACAGCAACCTCCAACTCCTGGGCTCAAGTGAGTCTCCCGCCTCAGCCTCCCAAGTAGCTGGGACTACAGGCGCCCGCCACAACGCCCGGCAATTTTTTGGTTGCAGCCGTCATTGTTGTTTGGCGGGTCCGGGCTGGGGATTCGAACCCGCCACCCTAGGTGTACGTGGCTGGCGCCCTAGCCGGTTGAGCTATAGGCACCGAGCCAGGGGGGGTGTTTCTTTAGGGATTTTTTTCTTATGAGTTTGTTATTGGTACAGGAATAAGGGGAAGGCCTGAAATATCCAAATGTGGGGAAGGGCTGGTCAGTCAGAACCTCTACCATCTCAGGGACAAGAGTAACCCTTTACCACAACCACTCTGTCCTTTTTCCTGCTCTACAACATTGAAAAATGTGGATCCTAAGTCTCCTTTCCTCCTGGGTGGGAGTTCTGAGGTTCTTAATATATGGGAGAAGATTTATAATTGCTTCTAAATGGCTGGGTTTAAAAAGAAAACAGAGACACTCATTTTGGCTCCTGGTTTGTTTGTCGGGACAGAGTGGGTATGAAGGAATTTCTGGGTATAGGAGCGGCAGCAGGGCCTTTGACCCAGCATAGCATGACCTGGGTGAGAGAGCAGCCAGGGGAACAGCCTGCAGGCCACAGAGGCTGGCAAGCTTGTGACATCAGTCCACCCAGCCCTGGGTTCTGCCTGGCATCCATTAACCTCAGCTTCCCCAGGGTATGGTGCTTGGATGTCACTAGTAGTCATCATAGTGAGGTAGCCTGCCCTGGTAGGAGATGCACAGACTGTCATGAGGGCCACATGTGGGAATGTCAACTGCATGGGTATGCAGTACTTTTAAAACAGTGATTCTGTGGAAAATGTGGACAAGATTGCCCTATTTCCCCTCTCTCCACAGATGGAAAAACTAGGGTTATGGAATTAACCAGCCAAACTGGGATTAAAGGCTCAGGACATTTTCGGGCCAGCTGAGCAGATTGGATGCAGGGAATATACAATTGACGTTGTTGGGCAGCTTGTGTGTAATTGGACACAGATTTTCAGGGCATGTATGAAATGGAGGGGGAGGGGCACGCTGGCATGGGGGTTGATAGCATATGTGGTCTTGAACAGCCCACAGGTAGGGAGGGTGGGAGGAGAGTAGAGAAGGCTTAGATCCTGGGCTTTGGAGGGAAGTGGGTTCGAGGAAGTAGAGAAGGGAGGAAAAAGTAGGGTGTATGGTAGGCTGGGTCTGAGGAGGGTGGGACTTCTCAGGATACCCTCAGCACTCTCATAATGTTGGTGTAGCCTGAGCCAGGTCGCCACCCTGTTACCACAATCACCAGGTCCCCAACACAAAGGAAGCCACGGAGCTTTCCTGGGGGAGGGAAAGAGGTTGGTAAGTCAGGCCATCTCTGAAATAAGACCCAGCCCTTCCCCTTCAACACTTTAAGCCTACCCTGTAGGAAATGAGGAGCCTGAAGCAAACTATATGGTGTGTCCCACAGGTGGGACCACAGGGAATGTGGCCACTTCAGCATATTAAAGCTGCAGGTGTTTGGAACAGAATGTGCTGCCACGTAGCAGGGCTACCCCTCTGTGATGGTACTGATAGAAAGAGATGTGGTACGGTCATGTGCCAGACTGTCACCTTTTGGTTGCAGTAAATCATAAAGGGACAATCTAGGGCCAGAGGAGAGAGGCAAGACCCTTCGAATGGGCATGATAAGTTGGGCAGGGGGACTCCCTATACAAATGGCAGGAGTGGGTAAGGAGGAAGTTTATGGCTCACCACTTTCAATGCCAAATTGCACCCGCCGATCCACATCGTCTGCCCAGACAGCCTCTGGATGTTCACGGTAGAGCAAGGGAAAGACTCCTCGGCACAGGTGGATCTGGCGGGCAGCCTGGGCAGAGCGGGTGACAGCAATGACTGCTGCCCGAGGTCGGTAGCGAGACAGAAGCTGAGCTGAGCTGGAAGAGGCAAAGAAAGTCAGCCCAGGACAGTGAAAGGGTGGTGAACCAGGAAACAAGTTTGTGTTCTGAGGCTGCGTGCTGTGGCTCACACCTGTAATCTTAGCACTCTGGAGGCTGATGTAGGTGGACAGAGTAAAGTGAGACCCCATCTCTACTAAATATAGAAGAACTAGGTGGGCATTGTGGTGGGAGCCTTTGGTCCCAGCAACTTGGGAGGCTGAGGCAAGAGGATCACCTGATCTCAAAGGTTTGAGGTTGCTGTGAGCTGTGATGCTATGGCACTCTATCCAGGGCACAGAGTGAGACTCGGTCTCAGGAAAAAAAAATAAGGTTTGTGTTCTGATTCAAGGTGTCACCAAAAAGCTGTGTGACCCTAAATGAGTCATCATACTTCTCTGAGCCTTAGTTTTGTTATCTGTAAAAATGAGTATAAGAATGCCTGGGCTGGCTTGGCACCTGTGGCTCAAGTCGCTAAGGCGCCAGCCATGTACACCCAAGGTGGCAGGTTTGAATCCAGCCTGGGCCCACCAAACAACAATGACAGCTGCAACCAAAAAATAGCCGGGTGTTGTGGTGGGCGCCTGTGGTCCCAGCTACTTGGGAGGCTGAGGCAGGAGACTCGCTTGAGCCCAGGAGTTGGAG
>NW_003852486.1:4870070-4881445 GCF_000181295.1 Otolemur garnettii | reverse complement strand
AGGTAGAGTGTGCCATGGCATCACAGCTCACAGCAACCTCAAACTCTTGGGCTTAAGTGATTCTCCTGATTCAGATTCCCAAGTAGCTGGGACTACAGGTGCTCACCACAATGCCCAGTTGTTTTTTTGTTGCAGTTGTCATCGTTGTTTAGTAGGCTTGGGCCAGGTTCAAACCCACCTGCTTTGGTGTATGTGGCCACAAATGCCCTAACCACTGAGTTACAGATGCCAAGCCTTAATTTCTGCATAGTACTAAAAGTCTCCTTTTAATCCCTACCACCCATGAGAAACAAATGATTGACTTACAACAGACATGAGGAAACAGCAGGCTCACAGAACTAAGTTTCAGAGCAAGGCCCACTGGGTCCTCTGCAACACCTCAGCATACTAAGGCCTGGGGGGTAGGTGGGCTTGCTTTTGAGCTCTAGAAGCCCAAAGCACCTCCAAGCTAATATGTGTAGTGATGCCACTGTCCCCTTTCAGCCCCTGGCAGCTCTCTGTCTTGGTTCTGCCTCTCCTGACCTCTGGCTCTCCCCTCCTCTTGTCCCAGAATTATAACTCTCCATCCTTGATGACCAAACTAAACCCAGGCCTGTGGCCCACCGCAGCCTACCGCTGACCCCTCACCGGCCAGTTGTGGTCAGCACAATGATGGCAGCAGCACAGCACTTGAAGGCAGCCTCTACGGCACCAATAGCAGTGACCTCAGTGGGGTCACGGCTCAGTGGTGCTGCCCGACGTAGCTCCTCAAACAGCTGCTGGTGGTACACTGCAGCCTCTGCCTCCCGGGCAATCTGCAGGAACCAGGCTGTCAGGCTGGGCAGGGGTGCTGGGGTCCCCCGGCCCACTCGCCTTTCATTGTGAGCCCTACCGCATGCTGCATCTTTACAGCTTCTACAGGAAAGTGGCCCTTGGCAGTCTCTCCTGACAGCATGATGCAGTCTGCCCCATCCAGCACTGCGTTGGCCACATCACTTGTCTCTGCCCTTGTTGGCCGTGGTTTGGTGATCATGCTCTCAAGCATCTGGAGGATACCATGGACATAAGAGCTGTAGGAGTCACACTCGGCTTGAGGACCCTGCCCAAGCTATTTCTCTGACACCCACACTCTGAGAATGCCCTGAAAACCAGGGTAACAATCACAAACTGTGATCCTGGCAGTTCAGTGTTCTTATCTGAAAGTAGAAGTCATAGTATCTCTACCTCACTTGGCTGTCTGAGGATTAAACACTGGACAGAGAAATGAGCTATAGACATAAGGTGTAGGTATTAACCCTCAGGTGTCCCTAAAACCCACAGAGTGCCCCCAGAGTGCTCCACACCTGTGTGGCACAGATGACAGGCTTGCCTGCCAAGTTGCAGCGCCCAATCATCATCTTCTGAGCCAGGAAAACCTTCTCCTCTGGGATCTCGATGCCCAGGTCACCTCGTGCCACCATGATGCCATCACTCACTTCTAAGATTTCATCAAAACTGGGGATTGGGGGAATCAGGGCTGTGGCAGATGCCAGGGAGAGGCAGACAGGAGAGGAAAGAAGATAGTAATAGGGCCTGATGGGACCAAAGACCCAGCCTCACCTCTTCACACCTTCATGGTTCTCAATTTTGCTGATGATCTTGATATTCTGTCCTTCCGGCCCCAGAACAGCTCGGATGGCAGCCACATCACTGGCTTTCCTCACAAAAGAGGCAAAGATAATGTCTACGCCGTGCTCCACCCCAAAGCGCAGGTCTCGGACATCCTGTTCTGACAGCCCTGGAAGATCCACTTGAATACGGGGCAAGTTCACACCCTTCCGGTTGCCCAGGATGCCACCATTCTCCACTTGGGTCACCAGCCCTTCTGGGCCTGTGGACATGGGAAAAGTCAAATTCGGTCAGGGGTGAGGCCCTGGGCATAGCCATGACTGAAAGAACACCGGGCTTGGACCCCTGGGAGATCAGGAGCCATGTCCTGTCCAACTCATCTCTCCACCCACGTCCTGGGCACAGTCTCGAATAGACACCAAAAAAACGAATGTGGAAGAAATGAGTAATCTACAAGTCCATCCCTAACCCAGGTGGGCTCAGGGTCTGAGGGCTGGGGATTCCTGGGGCGGGTGGGAAAGGATATATGGTGAAGGGAAGTTGCCGTGGGCCTAAGGGCGAGCGGGGGCGCCAAAGGGAAAAGGATATGCCAGGCGTTTAGCATGGTCAGGACAGGAGGCGTCCGCACCGATTTTCTGGACCACTAGAGAGATGAGTCCGTCATCAATGTAGATGCGGCCCCCCACGGGCACGACCTGGACGATATTGGGGTAGTCCACCCACACGGTGTTCTCATCTCCCCGCATCTGGAAGGCCGGGTCCACGGTCACCAGCACCTGCGAGCCTTTGACCAGCTCCACTTCCGAATCCGAGCCCTGGGGCAGAGCCAGAGGGGCGTGGGTTCGCTCCGGGGACCCAGGGCCAGCCCCGTCCTCCTCCCCACCTGTCCCGCCCCACTATTGGCCCCGCCCCCCAGGTCTCGCCTCACCCGCCTAGGCGCTGGTCTGCGGCTCCACGGCCTCGCCCCGCCCTAGACATGCCGGCCCCGTCCCGCCTCTCACCCCCATCAGGGTCCCCGTGCGTATCTCGGGCCCCTTGGTGTCCAGGGCAATAGCCACAGGCCTGTAGCTGAACGCGGAAGTCGCAAAGCTCTCCACCGCCTCTCGGATGTTGACGATGGACTGGGCGTGATACTGCGGCGGGATGGAGTGGACTTTCAGGGACTGAGCCGGCACCGGGCAACCAGGAGCCCTGCCCGCCTCCCCGGTGCACCCAGTACCTCGTGGGAGCCATGGGAGAAGTTGAGTCGCGCGATGTTCATCCCGGCCTTGATCATCTCCTTGAGGCGCTCCACGGAGCGAGACGCCGGCCCTGGACCAGAGATCGCACTCCGACACCAACCATCACCACCCCCAGACAGGAGTCTCTGTACCTGGCCTTCACAGCCCCGCACAACTCCTGCTTACAGTTCACACACTCCATTCCCTCCTGCTGCCAACACCTGTCCCCTGGGTGAGGCACAGTGGGGAGCGTCTTGGAAGATATGTCATCTGCAAAGCCTGAGTTACCTGCGAGGACTACTTGTGGGGTAACCCAGGGGGCACACTGGATGCGCAGGTTCAGAGTGGAGGGCTTGCTGCCCCTAGAGGCTTAGCCCACCCGGCTCTGCCTCCGGTGTAGTTCCGCTGAGAGCGGCACTAACCTCTCCAGTCCTCGCCAAGGGTCTTTCCTTGTGCACTGGTCCCCTCCTCCTCACTTGCTCAAGGACAAAGATTGTTAGCCATTCTCTGGTCCTCTATGTCACCAATGTTTTCCTTTTTCCTGGATTATTCCCATCAGCATGTAAACCTGCTGTCATGTCTTTCCTCATTAAAAACTATTCTTTTGGCAGAGTGCGGTCGCTCACCCTGTAATCCCAGCACTCTGAGCTGAGGTAGGAGGATTGTCTGAGCTCAAGAGTTTGAGACCGGCTCAGAGAAAGAAACCGGCTCTACTAAAAATAGAAAAGCTAGCTGGGTGTAGTGGTGGCGCCTATAGTCCCAGCTACTTGGGAGGCTGAGGCAAGAGGATCATTTCCAGGAGTTTGAGGTTGCTGTGAGCTATGACCCCAGAGCACTCTACCCAAGCTAACAAAGTGAGACTCTAATCTTTAATCTTGATTTCCCCTCCAACTACATTCAGCCCTACTCTTTGCTCTCCTTTAGAGCAAAGCTCACTGCCAGAGTTATCTGTAGTTCCTGACTCCAGCTCCCCTCCCCCATTCTCCCTTGAACGCACCCCAGTCAGGTATTGGCCCCATCTGTTCTTGTAAAGGTCACCAAGAAGGTTGTGTCCTTGCTCAGTGTAATGCTGGGTACTCAGCCCTCACTTACTGACCCCAACAGCAGCTTGGGACACATATCCCTCCACATACAGCTTCTTCAGTGGCACAGCACTGGCTGACTCCTCTCAGTCTCCCTTCTTTGATCTTCGCTCAACCTGACATGCCCTGTTCTCCATCAGTTCTCCTTTTCTTTCTTTCTTTTCTTTTTTTGAGACAGAGTCTTACTTTGTCACCCTCAGTAGAGTGCTATGGTGTCACAGCTCACAGCAACCTCAAACTCTTGGGCTCATGCGATTCTCTTGCCTCAGCCTCCCAAGTAGCTGGGACTATAGGTGCCCACCACAACGCCCAGCTATTTTTTGGTTGCAGTTGTCATTGTTGTTTAGCTGGCCTGGGCTAGGTTTGAACCAGCCAGCCTTGGTGCATGTGGCCAGTGCCTTAACCACTGTGCTACAGGCACCGAGCCTAAACTTTTTTTTTTGAGACAAAGTCTTACTGTGTTGCCCTAGCTAGAGTGCAGTGGTGTGATCATAACTCACGGCAACTTTGAACAACTATCTTCAAGTTATCCTCCTGCCTCAGCCTCCCAACTTGCTGGGACTATAGGCATGAACCACTGTGCCTGGCTAAATTTCCTATTTTTAGTCGAGATAGAGTCTGAACTCTTACTTTTGCTCAGGCTGGTCTTAAACTCCTGACCTCAAGCAATATCATGTTTCCCCCAAAATAAGACACTGTCTTATATTTATTTTTTCTCAAGAAGACACACTAGGGCTTATTTTCAGGGGATGTCTTATTTTTGTTAAGTATAATACAACAATCTACATTTATTCAAATACAGTTAAGTCATCTTCTGGAACCTGACAGGGGGAACTGAGCTTGTTGGTGGGGCTAGCGCTAGTGATGCATGAACTCCTTTCCCCTAGCGTTTCACAGTACGCAGTAGGTTGCCTCCGACTGCGGTTACCACACATGCACCTGCACAAGGGCGAACAGCTCGGCTTGGAGAAAGGAGCTGTGGCAGATAAAAGGTATTCCAGTCTTCCTTACCGCTCCGCACCAAAATGCATGGCATGGCTATGCAGATACACTGCATAGCCACGCCCATCACTAGGTCTTATGGGGTAGGGCTTACATTTAACAAATTAACAGAAATCCTGCTAGGGCTTATTTTGGGGGTAGGTCTTATTTTCAGGGAAACACGGTACTCCCACCTTGGCTGCCCAGAGTGCTAGGATTACAAGCACTTAGTCTATAATTTTCTTTCTTTTTTTTTTTTTTTTTGAGACGGAGCCTCAAGCTATCCCCCGGGTAGAGTGCCATGGCATCACAGCTCACAGCAACCTCCAACTCCTGGGCTCAAGCGAGTCTCCTGCCTCAGCCTCCCAAGTAGCTGGGACCACAGGCGCCCGCCACAACGCCTGGCCATTTTTTGGTTGCAGCCATCATTGTTGTTTGGCAGGCCCGGGCTGGGGATTCGAACCCGCCACCTTAGGTGTATGTGGCTGGCGCCTTAGCTGCTTGAGCCACAGGCGCCGAGCCTATAATTTTCTTTTTCTTTTGAGTCAAGGTGGTGCTCTGTTGCTCAGGCTGGAGTGCAGTGGAATCATTATAACTCAATGCATCCTTGAATGCCTGGGCTCAGGTGATCCTCTTGCCTCAGCCTCCCCAGTAGCTGGGACCATAGGCACAAACCACCACACTTGCCTAGTATTTTTTTTCTTATTTTTTGTAGGAAAAAACTATGTTTCCTAGGCTGATCTTGAGCTCCTGGCCTCAAGTGATTCCCCCACCTCAGCCTCTCAAAGTGCTGGAATTTCTACTATATTTAGTAGAGATGAAGTCTTGCTCTTGCTCCGGCTGGTCTCAATTTCCTGAGCTTAAGCAACCCACATACCTCAGCCTCCCAGAGTACTGGGATTATAGTCACCTGCCACAACACCTGGGTAATTTTTCTATTTTTGGTAGAGAGGAAGGGTCTCAGTCTTGCTTGGGCTGGTCTTGAACTTCTGAGCTCAAGTTATTCTCCTGTCCCTTCTCCAGAGCGCTAGGATTATAGGCACGAGCCAATGTGCCCAGCCTAAAAAATTTTGTTATGTTTATTATTTGTCGTTATCCTCAGCTAGGCCATCAGCCCCCATAAGTGGGGATTTTTGTCTGTTTTTTTCCCCTAATCTATTCCTAGGGCCCACAACCTTATCTACCTGGAGCTCAACAAATATTGAGGCCAGGGAGCAGTGGCCTCTCCTAGCACTCTGAGAGACCAGCGTGGGTGGATTGCCTGAGCTCATGGGTTCCAGATCAGCCTGAGCAAGAGCAAGAGCCAGTCTCTAAAAATAGTCAAGCATTGTGGCAGGCACCTGTAGTCTCAGCTACTCAGGAGGCTGAGATAAGAAAATAATTTTAGCCCAAGAGTTTGAGGTTGCTGTGAGCTAAAATGCCACTCTACCAAGGGTGACAAAGTGAGACTTTGTCTCAAAAAATATATATGTATATATATTTGTTCATTCAACAAATGTATATTCAATGGAGATAAAGGATAAAAGATGAGGAAGCACATAAAGAAATACCCCAGGGGGCGGCACCTGTGGCTCAAAGGAGTAAGGCACCAGTCCCATATGCTGGAGGTGGCAGGTTCAAACCCAGCCCCGGCCAAAAAAAATTGCAAAAAATAAAATAAATAAATAAATAAAATAAAGCTAAACTTAAAAAAAAGAAGAAGGAGAAGAAAAAGAAATACCCCAGGGCTCGGCACCTGTAGCTCAAGCGGCCAGGGCGCCAGCCACATACACCAGAGCTAGTGGGTTCGAATCCAGCCTGGGCCCACCAAACAACAATGATGACAATTACAACCAAAATAATAATAATAATAACCAGTCATTGTAGTCCCAGTTACTTGGGAGGCTGAGGCAAGAGAATAGCTTAAGCTTAAGAGTTGGAGGTTGCTGTGAGCTGTGATGTCACAGCACTCTACCCAGGGCGACAGCTTGAGACGCTGTCTCAAAAAAAAGAAAGAAAGAAAGAAAGAAAGAAAGAAAGACAGACAGACAGACCCCAGAACCACTGTGTGTCTAGAGAGATTGGTAGATCTTACCGATGGTGGCAATGATGCACGTACTGCGAGCAGCCACGGGCTCAGAGTCAATGTCCAGGAGGCAAAGGTGTTCCAGGAAGGTGTCTGCCATTGCAGCTGACAGCTGCTGCTTCTGGAAGAAGGCAGTGCCCAACTCCTGGGTCAGTTGGGCCACACTGGCCCGACGCAGATAGCCCGCTGGCCCTGCAATAGAAGGGGACTCAGAAGCTGTGTGGCACTGCCTGGCCTGCCTCTCCTCTGTGATTTCATTACTCCTTCAAGTTGTCTTGAGCCCTTCTTAGAAGCTAAGCATCATGCATGAGTTCTTTTACTAAGTTACAAGGATCCTATAAAGCAGTTTTTGTTTTTGTTTTTGTTTTTGAGACAGTGTTCAATTGTTACCCTTGGTAGAGTGCCGTGGCAACAGAGCTCACAGCAATCTCAAACTCTTGGGCTTAAGTGATTCTCTTGCCTTAGCCTCCGAAGTAGCCAGGACTACAGGCACCCACCACAATGCCCGGCTATTTTTAGAGGTGGGGTCTCATTCTGGCTCAGACTGGAGCTCAAGCAATCCACCCTTCTTGGCGTCCCAGAGTGCTAGGATTACAGGTGTGAGCCACCATGCCTGGCCTAAGCAGATTCTATGTAATTCTCTCTAATTATCTTGATTTTACAGAAAAGGAACAGGGCTGAGAAAGATGAAATAAATTGCCCAAGATCATACAGCTTCTACGTAACAGAGATGAGATTCAAATCTAGGGCTCAAGTTTTAGACCACCAAACTATACTGACCCTCACCCCCTTGCAGTGTTCTTGCCCTTCAGCTGCTGACCTCCCTCAGCCTCACCCCACCTTGATGTCTAGTTCACAGTGGCCTCATTATACAGGCCCAGAGTCACCCAGTTCCCTCTCCTGATGTTTTTGTTTTCTTCCTTCCAACCCCCGGAAATTGACTGGCTGCCCCATACCCTCCTCTAGTTTCCCCAGCACCCTCAATGCTGCTCCACGTGCCTGTAGCTTGACCAAGCCCAGCTCAGGAGATCCCCATTTTCAGCTCACCTTCCATGCCACTGCACGCCTCTCCTCTCTGTGGGTCTGCTCCACACTGCTGGGCTGTCAGAGGCATGAGGCTGGGCTGGGCTGGGGTCAGTTTAGATTGGTGCTGGGCTAACTGGTTAAAATGTCACCAGTGTCTCCCTTTCCATGGGAAGCCTGGTAAGCCAGGGGCCAGAGTCCAGGGACCACGGGAATGCCCCGTGGCTCCCATGCTGTAGTCTCCTCTCTGGCCTGCCTACAGCCCCTGGACAAGAGCTCCAGCCCAGGGTCCATAATGTAACACAAGGGAGAATGATGAATGCAGATCCTCCCCTGATCCGTCACAGCCAGCAGCAGATAGGGATCATTTATACCCTCTACCCCCATTCTTTATTTTTACCCTCTTTTCCCCCCTCTGTTCGATAGTATCTGTTTCCCCTTCTTACCTCCTGGAGCCCCAGTCAGAATGTACTTTGCTAAGTCTTTTTGGGACTTAGAGACCCCTGACCAAAGCTGCTCGGTTGATATGGTCTCCTGGGCTGACATGCTTTCCAGTGGGACTAGGGCTGGCAGGACTGTGGAATGAAGCAAGAGTATGACAAAACTGCTCTTCTTATCTAAGGGAACCAGAGAATAGAAAAGGGCACACCCAATAGCCACCCGGTCCCCACAGAGTCCTTCCCCCAGGCATGCTGGCTCTCTCCTCACATCTCCTGGCATTTCCCCTCTCTCTTCCATTTTCAGTCCACTCACATTGGTCATCATCCTGAGGAGATTTTTGTTGCCCTTTTTCTTTGTACTTTCCTGAAGTTATCCATAGCAAAACTCGGAAGTAGGGGCTTTAGGGTAGGAGACTGGAGCCTGAAGAAAGGGGAAGAGGAGCACTTGACAGTGTGGTGGGTGTATGGTTCCTCCATCTCTCTACTTTGTTCTCTGTCCTGAGTGAGAAGTACAGCGTGACTTGACCACTCTGTGACCTCGAAGCTGCTTGTTTTCCCCTGAAAGCTTGAGCCCAAGCTGGGCCTCAAGCACTCCCAGGCCCTGATAAACCGTTTAGATTGGCACTGGAAATACTGAAGACCAATCATGTGGCTAAGCAAGCACAAGTGAGCCCTTCCCCAGCCAAATTTCTTAAACTCTCCTATAAACCCCACACCTGAGCCCCTCCTTGTGGACACATACAGGTGGAACATTCTCTGTCTTGCTGTCCACAGGGAGGGTACGCTGCAGCCCCTTCTGTGGGTGAGTTTCCCTTTGAACTTATCACCCCAGCATTTGGTGCTTCTCTCTTTGGGACCCCAACCAGCCCCATCTCTATAGTTTGGGGCAGGCGTCCTCAAACTATGGCCCACAGGCCAAATGCGGAGGACATTTATCGGCCTGCTGGGTGTTTTTGCCACCGCGGCCTGTCCTGCTTAGCAGCCAACTCGTCCCAGGGCCTGCAGTCTGGCCCTCCAACGGCCTGAGGGACAGTGAGCTGGCCCCCTGTTTAAAAAGTTTGAGGACCCCTGGTTTGGGGCATCCTTTGTGGGAACAATCCTGCTACCACTTTTGGGCAGATTATAGCCATGGGTTCAGTCAATACAAAACAGTGGTTTCTCTGGAAGGGCTCTGATAGCATCATCATCATCATCACCTTGGTTACCATTTGCCCATTTGCCACCATGCAGTCTTCACTGAGCACCTATTCTGTGCCAGATATAGTAGCGAGCAAAAGTGACAGGGCCTTTGCCCTTCTGTGGGATTTACAGTATAGTGAGAAAATAGAATATTTTCTATATAAGGAGTAGGGCACTGGTTCCATATACCGGGGCTGGCAGGTTCAAGCCTGGCCCCAGCCAAAAACTGCAAAAAAAAAAAAAAAGTAGTTATATAACTACAAACTTTGTGTTATTAAGTAATTGATCAGGGTGCTGGAATGGAGAACCCAGTGATGACAAGAGAGAGAAATGTATTTTATTATTTTATTTTAGAGACAGAATCTCACTTTATCTCCCTCGGTAGAGAGCTGTGGCATCACAGCTCACAGCAACCTCCAGCTCTTTGGGCTAGGGTAATTCTCTTGCCTCAGCCTCTTGAGTTGCTAGGACAACAAGCACCCGCCACAACACCCAGCTATTTTTGTTGCAGTTGCCACTGCTGTTTTAGCTGGCTGGCACCGGGTTTGAACCTGCCACCCTCAGTATATGGGGCTGACATCCTACCCACTTAGCCACAGGCACCACCCAAGGAATGTATTTTAAATAAGGTGGTTGGAGAGGGCCTCTTTGGAGTGATGAGAAGGAACCAGGGAGGACAAATGGGGCATGGGTTTTCTGTGGGGGTGAAAATGATGTATGCCTGAGGAAGGAGAAAGAAATCTTATATTTCTCAGTGATCCTGAGAAAGCAGCAGGCAGCTGCAGAAGAACAACTTCTCTAAGAATAAGAGCAAACTTTACACTGAGCTGAAATAACCTTGAAAAGCAAAAGAAGGCTCGGCGCCTTTAACTCAAGCAGCTAAGGCACCAGCCACATACACCAGAGCTGGCAGATTTGAATCCAGCCTGGGCCTGCCAAACAACAATGACAACTGCAACCAAAAAATAGCTGGACATAGTGGTGGGCGCCTGTAGTCCCAGCTACTTGGGAGGCTGAGGCAAGAGAATCACTTAAGCCCAGGAGGTGGAGGTTGCTGTGAACTGTGATGCCATGGCACTCTACCCAGGGTGAAAGTTTGAGGCTCTGTCTCAAAAAAAAAAAAAGGAAAAGAAAAAGGAAAAGAAAGAAAGAAAAGGAGAAAAAGACTCTAATTTAAACAATACCCTGGTTTCTAACATCTGTAGCCATAACTATGTAGCTGATATTGAACTGGAGAAAAAAAGGTATAAAAGAGGCTAGAAAAAAGCTAGTCCTCATGGGGTGGTGCCTGTGGCTCAAAAGGGTAGGGTGCTGGTCCCATATGCCGGAGGTGGTGGGTTCAAACCCAGCCCCAGCCAAAAACAAAACAAAAACAAAAACAAAACTAGTCCTCAGGGTGGCGCCTGTTGCTCAGTGGGTAGGGTGCCAGCTCCATATACCAAGGGTGGCGGGTTCAAACCTGGCTCCTGCCAAACTGCAACAAAAAAATAGTTGGGTGTTGTGGTGAGCGCCTGTAGTCCCAGCTACTCGGAGGCTGAGGCAAGAGAATTGCCTAAGCCCAGGAGTTGGAGGTTGCTGCGAGCTGTGATGCCACAGCACTCTACCAAGGGTGATAAAGTGAGACTCTGTCTCTAAAAAAAAAACTAGTCCTCAGAATTCAGCATTTCACACCTTGAGGCACCTGAGTTCTCACCTGCAATTAAAGGTTCCTTCCTCTATATTGTTGGTGTGTCTGTCCAGTTTTTTTTTTTTTTTTTGGTAGAGACAGAGTCTTACTTTATTGCCCTTAGTAGAGTGC
>NW_003852486.1:4862981-4868150 GCF_000181295.1 Otolemur garnettii | reverse complement strand
GGCGCCGAGCCAGGGACATGGTATTTTAAGGTTGTTCTGGCATTTTCTTTTTTTTTGAGACAGAGTCTCACTATGTTGCCTTAGGTAGAATGCGGTGGTGTCACAGCTCACAGCAACCTCAAACTCTAGGGCTCAAGTGATTCTCTTACCTCAGTCTCCCAAGTAGCTGGGACTACAGGTGCCCACCGCAATGCCTTGATTTTTTTTTTTTTTTTGGTTGTAGTTGTCATTGTTGTTTGGTAGGCTCGGGCTGTGTTCAAACCCACCATGTCTAATGTACGTGGCTGGCGTCCTAGCCACTAAACTATGGGCCATGAGCCTGTTCTGGCAATTTTGAACTGACCAGCTGGAAGGACAGAAATCAGTTCCAAGTAATTAACAAAGTAGCCCTTGTCCTGTCCAGCTAAGGGACAGAAGCTTTGACCTGAAATCAGGACAAAGAGAAAAAGCAGTTTGGCTGATCCTGGGTCCACTGCGACCACACAAAAGATGGTCAGGACTTTGTCACATGGTCAGGCATGGAGGCCGGTGGGCAAAGAAACTGGGAGGATAGCAGGCCCCCAGGACCCAAGCAGAGCAGGCTTATTAGCTTTGTCATATGAGCTCCCTCCCCACCCAACTCACGCCCCAAGAGCCTCAGACACATGTAGGTGGCTCACTCAGACACCAACACCGATGCAGGGGGTCATTCCTCATGCGGTGATGGACTGAGTCCTCACGACATTCCCTGATCCATGCCAGGCTCAGCAGGTGTGAGGCTACTAAGGCTAGGTCTCTGCCCCGTGTGGGGAGACAGGCAAGAGAGCTAGCAGGTTATTAAATAGGTTTATTAAAAATGTGTCACCTGGCTTGGCACCTGTAGCTCAGTGCTTAAGGCCCTGGCCACATACACCAGGGTTGCCGGGTTCAAACTCAGCCTAGGTCTGCTAAACAATGATGACTACAGCAACAACAACAAAAATAATCAGGCGTTGTTGCAGGCGCCTGTAGTCTCAACTACTTGGGAGGCTGAGGCAAGAGAATCGCTTAAGCCCAAGAGTTTGAGCTTGCTGTAAGCTGTGATGCTAGGGCACTCTACCGAGTGCGACATAGTGAGACTCTGTCTCAAGGAAACAAAACAAAACAAAACAAAAAAAGTGTCACGGGGCAAGGTGGCTCACGCCTGTAATCCCAGCACTTTAAGAGGACGAGGTGGGTAGATCACCTGAGCTCCCGAGTTAGAGACCAGCCTGAGCTAGAGCGAGACCCCCCACCTCTAAAAATGGCCGGGCATTGTGCCGGGAGCCTGTAGTCCCAGCTACTCAGGAGACAGATTAGACAATCCTTTGAGCCCGAGAGTTTGAGGTTGCTGTGAGCTATGACGCCAGGACACTCCACCGGGGGGCGACAAAGTGAGACTTTGTCTCAAAAATAAAACAACAACAACAACAAAACAAAGAAAAAAATGTGTCGCAGGGCCTGACAGAACTGTGGTCAAGATAGGAGGGACACCAGGAAAGACGGTGCTGTGCTAACGGAGGAGATCAAGGTGGTAAGCTATACAGAGGTGGTGACACCAGAGCCGAACCCAGCCAAGGGCCAGGCTGAACGCGAACGCACGAATAAACTCAAGTACTGGAACCTGACATGCGCGCGCACGCTTGGGCACGCCCGAACCGCACACACGGTCGCGCACGCGCACACTAGCCTCCCACCCACCCCGCCCGGGCCGCTGCGTGGTGCAGACCGGGGAGCCCCCGGCAGGGGCCGCACGCTACCTGCCGGGGGCGCCCGAGAGCCTCCCGCCGGACTGGGCGAAAACGGAGATTACAGACCTTTGGCGGCGCCGCGAGACACAGTCCTGGCAGCATTCTGAGCACCGCTCCCACTGCACCTGCACAGACGGGGACTCCTCATCCTACCAGGGTGAGTCCCTGTATCCACAGAACTTGTGCAAAATGTGTTTTCGTTTATCTGAACGGATGAAAAGGCATACAAAATTCAAAGAAATTCAAAGGTGCAGAGTTTCAGTGAAGAGCTTCTCTTTCCCGAATTCTATGTTTCCTTCCCAAGCTGCTCAGTTCCTCTCAGCAAATGACTATATTCTGAATTATTTTCCTTTTTTTTTTTTTTTTTGAGAATGAGTCTCACGCTTTCTCCCTGGGTATAGAGCCATGGTATCATAGCTCACAGCAACCTCAAACTCTTGGGCTTAAGTGATTCTCTTGCCTCAGCCTCCCAAGTAGCTGGGACTACAGGCCCCCGCCACAATGCTTGGCTATTTTTTGTTGCAGTTGTCATTGCTGTTCAGCAGGCCCTGGCCAGGTTCGAACCCATCAGCCCCGGAGTATATGGCCAGTGCCCTAGCTACTGAGATACAGCGCCGAGCCTGGTTTTTCTGTTTTTAGTAGAGATGGGGTTGTGCTCTTACTCAGGCTGATCTTGAAGCCCTGAGCTCAAGTAATCCACTTGCCTCAGTCTCCCAAAGTGCTAGGATTATAGGCATCAGCCACCACCCCCAGCCTCTGAATTTCCTATGTATTCTCTAAGAAATAGACTGTGTAGATACAAACAAGTATAATCTTTCCCCTTTTATTTATTTATTTTGTCAGGTTTGTGAGACAGGGTCTCACTCTCCTGTCCAGGCTAGAGTGGTATCGTCACAACTCACTGCAGCCTCAAAATCCTGAGCTTCATCTATCCTCCTGTCTCAGCCTCCTGAATAGCTGGGACCATAGGCAGGCTATCATGTAGGGCTAATTTTTAAATTGAAGAGATGGGGTCTCCCTATGTTGTCCAGCCTGCTCTTGAACTCCTAGGCGATCTTCCTGCTTCAGCCTCGAACATGTAGCATGTTTCCACCCTTTGGCTATTGTGAGTAATGCTTCTGTGAACAATGGTTTATGAGCACAGGTCTTTTGCTTCCTCTGGAACCTTCTGTGAGTCACAGTTTGCCCAGCTCTCCTGTTGCATGTGGGGCAGAGGAGAGGGCTCAGCTATTATGAGAGGAGGAGCAAACAGAAAGGCCACTTCTTGAGAGAGGACTGTGGGGAGAAGGTGGTAGAGGATGAGAACATGGAGAGCACAGCACTGCTCAACACCCATGAACGTTCCCATCATACTCAGAGTGAAAGCCAAATATGATCCTTATGAAGGCCTATGAGGCCCCTGCTACCTCTCAGTCTTCTCTTATCCCTTTGTCCCTTCAATCCAGTAGTATTGGCCCCCTTGCTATTTCTCAAACAAGAATGGGAGCTCCTGCTTAATGAAGGCTGCTGCATTGCTGTCCCCTTTCCTCTCAGTTCCTAAATGGCCATATGCCTTGCTCATTGCCTCCTGAGCTCTTTTTGGATATCACCTTATAAGTGAGGCCTTCTCTATTCATTCTATTGCAATCTGCCCCAAGCTCTGTCCTCCTTCCCTGCCCCACTTATATGTACTGTATTTTACACTTGTTAAATGTGTTCCCACCCTCAATCTAGAATGTCAGTTCCACAAGGGCAGAGATTTTGTCTTTGTCTACTGCTATATTCTTAGTGCCTAGTAGGTGTTCAATAAACAAAAATTTTTTTGGAGACAGAGTCTCCCTCTTCACCCTGGGTAGAGTACTAAGGCATCAGAGCTCACAGCAACCTCAAACTCCCTTGAGCTTAAGGGATCCTCTTCCTCAGCCACCCAAGTAGCTGGGACTATAGGTGCCAACCACAATGCCTGGCTGTTATTTTTTAGAGATGGGGTCTTGCTTTTGCTCAGGCTGGACAATAAATAATTTTTAAATGATGAATGAATGGTGAGAGGGCCCAGTTATTGACATGACTCAATGGGGTCCAGCTCCAGCCTCTCTCCTGGGCTAAAGACCCTCATATTCAACCACCTACCTCTCACCACCAGCCCATGGTGGGGGTCATACTCCACTGTTCAGTTCTCCTCCCTCTTCCACCCTGTTACAACCAAGTCAAGTTCTTTCCTTTTTTTTTAGACAAAGTCTCACTTTGTTGCCCTTGGTCTAGTGCCGTGGTGCCATAGCTCATAGCAACATTGGGCTCAAGCAATTCTCTTGCCTCAGCCTCCCAAGTAGCTGGGACTACAGGTGCCTGCTGCAATGCGTGGCTATTTTTTTGTTGCAGTTTGGCTGGGACCAGGTTTGAACCCGCTACCCCCCAGTGCCCTACTTACTGAGCCATAGGCACCTCCCCAAGATCTTTTCACTTTTTTGCTCCCACCCACCCTGCTCTGCCTCCTGGACTGTCTATACCTTAAATTGGGAGCCCCTTACTCCCCACTCTAACAATAGCCAAGAAAACCTGTGAGTTCCAAACATATTCCAGATCCACTCCCTCTCCATCTTCACTAGCACCAACTGTGGTTAGCTTCTCTTGTCAATTTCCGGTATTCCACCAGCCTGAGGTCTCCATCTCTGGTAGGTTCCCACCTGCAGCAGAGCCTGCCACTGCAGGTCTCATTAGCCTTCTCTAATGAAAGGCACAGCTAACTCTCCAGGACATGCACAAACCTTCCCCTTCTGGATTGGGTTCACCTCTCTAGCATTTACTCCTCCTTTTCTCTACTCCTTGGTCTACCCCCAAAATCCTTTTACTTCCTAAACATGACCTGCTCTTTCTCTCAGTGTCATGCTTTGCACACTGTTCTCTACATCTGTGTGCTCTCCCTATATCCTTTGTTAAACAAAGTTCTATTTAAGCTTTTAAATTTGATTTCTCTCTGGCATTGTTAAATGGGGTTTATTTTTATTTTGGGGGGATAGGATCTTGCTCTGTTGTGCATGCTGGAGTGCAGTGAATGACGCAGTCATAGTTCACTGCAGCCTTAAACTCTTGGGCTCAATCAGTCTTCCCCACCTCAGCCTCCCAATGCGCTGGGGTTGTAGGTATTAGCCACTACTTGCTCAGTAGATGGGCTCTCTTGTCTCCTTCTTTTTGTTAAGTTAAATTTAGAACACTCATCAACAGCTACTAAAACCATTAGGTTTGCACCACTAAAAGTGGGGCATCAGCTTGGCGCCCATAGCACAGTGGCTACAGTGCCAGCTACATATACGGAAGGTGGCCAGTTTGAACCTGCCCTGGCCAATATAAACAACTGCAACAAAAAAATAGCTGGGTATGGTGGTGGGTGCCTCTATAGTCCCAGCTACTTGGGAGGCTGAGGCAAGAGAATCACTTAAGCACA
>NW_003852486.1:4857470-4859349 GCF_000181295.1 Otolemur garnettii | reverse complement strand
AAAAAAAAAATAAGATAAAATAAAATATTCCAGCAAAGAAAGAGTGTGGTTATGGGTGTGGGTGGAAGAAAAGGAAGGTGACAATATTAATAAAATTAGATTGACAATATATTAACGGTTATAAAATCTGGATGACATGTACATGGTTGTTCATTGGAATATTTTTCTACCTTTGGGTATATTGTAACCAACATTAAGCTACCCAGGAGGCTGAGGGGGAAAAGCACTTGAGTCCAGGAGTTCAAAGCCAACCTGGGCTATTAAAGAGATACTATATCTTAACAAAATAAAAATTAATTCCATTCATGATTATTGTCGGGCTACACCCTCTCCCTCTGGGAGTCCTCCTATGAAGAATGTCCAAGTGCTGGGGAAGGAAGGCAAGGATTTGGGCAGTGCCAGTACCTGTGATTAGGGCTCTGACTGAGATGAGCTCAGGGGCTATCTCACAGGGGACATCTAACCCAGTGAGATATGCCCTCCTGGAGAAATAACAGTTTTCAGGACACAGGTTTGGACTCTGTAACAAACTGTGAAATACTGTAGCCTATGGCTGGCACAGCCTGTCCTTGCTGGAGTGGTGCTTGTAGCCACATGAGGATAATGCCTGCCACAGACCTACCAGATACAGACCCTCCTCCTTTTAGGGAATGAGAAAAATCAGGCTCAGAGGGGTTAGGTAATTAACCCCAAATTATACCAATAAGGAATTAAGCCAGACTTTGAACCCAGGTCTGACTGTAAAGCTATGTCTTTTCCTGAGTCTCTGAGGCTTCAATGTGGCTGAAGAAGAGGGAGGATCAGAGCATTTTCCCTCTTCCCAGGGAATCACTGCATTTAGTTTAGGAGACCTTAGCCTATTGCCCTGCCAAGTTTTTCCCAGGGGGGCTTAGACTGGGCATAAAGAATCCAGAGGCTCTTGCCCTGAGATGAGTGCCAGCAGCCTCACCACCCCCCATAAGATGGATGCCGGCTGCCAGCATACTCACACCAGGGGGCTGGGTAGGAGGAAGGGGAAAAAGAGGTAAATGAAATAATGCCAAATACCATTACTCTTAGATTGGTCTTAGATCGGGCCGGAACAAAACAAGATGAGAGCTAACATGCTGTCATGATGAGAGTTAACAAGCTAAGTGCTGTGACAAATTCAAATTGTTTTATTTATTCGCTAATTGCCAGATTTGCTTTATGTGACCTTTATGTTACTTATCTGCTAATCTGCTAAATAGCAAGTTTCACTTCTGTAAAAGGGGTTATCTGCACTTGCTTTTTGCTTCTTTTGCTAACTTTCAGCCCACCTGTTTTTCCCTTTGCCAACTTTCAGACTATAAAACCCCAACTTCAGATCACTCAATGCTCTCTCACTTAGTCTGCCTTAGACTTTGCTGAGACAGCCCCGCAGTTAATAAAAGACTCCTTTTTGAACTTCTAATTTGAGTTAGTGGTCCTTATTTTGCCCCATTACAGTCCTAGCCAGGCCGAGCCCAGAGTGCCTCAGATTTCCTCCAAGTACTGCTGGGAGGTCTCTTTCAGAAGGTCTCAGACTGGAAATAAGAAGTGAGAGGCTTTTGTTCTAGGAACCACTATCTCCCTCCTAGCAATCCCCTCTCAACTCCAAGTCTCACCCTCCATATCTTCAACACAGAGTTTGCACTGAGGGCAGATTAAAACTTTCCCCAGAGTTGCCTTTTCTGATTCTCATCTCTGCCCTATGGGTTGGTTAGATAAGGTACACATTTTTGTCTTTGATTCATTAAAAAATACAATATGCGGCTCGGCGCCTATAGCTCAACCGGCTAAGGCGTCAGCCATGTACACCTAAGGTGGCGGGTTCGAATCCCCAGCCCGGACCCGCCAAACAACAATGACGGCTGCAACC
>NW_003852486.1:4853718-4856859 GCF_000181295.1 Otolemur garnettii | reverse complement strand
AGACGGAGCCTCAAGCTATCCCCCTGGGTAGAGTGCTATGGCATCACAGCTCACAGCAACCTCCAACTCCTGGGCTCAAGCGAGTCTCCTGCCTTTTTTTTTTCTGAGACAGAGTCTCACCATGTCACCACTAGTCGACTAGTCATGCTGTTACAGCTCACAGCAACCTCAAACTCTTGGGCTTAAGTGATTCTCTTGCCTCAGCCTCCCAAGTAGCTGGGAGTATAGGAGCCTGCCACAATGCCTGGCTATTTTTTTTTGTTGTTGCAGTTGTCATTGTTGTTTAGCTGGCCTGGGCTGGGTTCGAACCTGCCACCCTTGGTGTATGTGTGTGGCTAGCGCCCTACTCACTGAGCTATGGGTGCCGCCTTCTCTCTCTTTTTTTTGAGACAGTGCCTCATTTGGTCGCCCTGGGTAGAGTACTGGGGCATCATAGCTCTTGGGCTCAAGCGATTCTCTTGTTTTAACCTCCTGAATAGCTGGGATTACAGGCGCCTGCCACAATGCTTGGCTATTTTATTTTTAAAGACAGTCTTGCTCTTGCTCAGGCTGATCTTGAACCTGTGAACTCAGTCAGTCTACCCGCCTCAGCCTCCCAGAGTGCTAGGATTTCAGGCATGAGCCACCATGCCTGGCCCCATCTATATTCTTTATCATGTCCTTTATTATATAATAAACTGGTAAGTATGTTTCCTTGAGCAGTTCTAAAAAATAATTGAGGCTGAGTATAGTGCCTCACACGTGTAATCTTATCACTCTGGGAAGCCAAGGAAGTAGGACTACTTGAGGCCAGTAGTTAGAGATCAGCCTGGGCAAGAGAAAGACCCCATCTCTACAAAAAATAGAAAAGTTAGCTGGGCATGATGACACACACCTGTAGTCCCAGGTGCTCAGGAGCCTGAGGCAGGACAATCACTTAAACCCAAGAGTTTGAAGTTTCTCTGAGCTATGATGATGCCACTGCACTCTAGCTGGGGTGATAGGGTGAGACCCTGTCTCAATTTAAAAAAAAAAAAAAGAGTTGAAGCAGAAGAAGGGGTTGTGGGAGCTTCTGATTTATAGCTACTTGGATTAGACATACAGGTGATGAACTGGACTTGTAATTGGCATCTGAAATGGGGAGAGGGCTGTCTGGTGACTTAGTCCTTTAACCTGTGTTGCCTACATTAGCTCCAGGTAATGGTGTCAGAACTGAATTGAACGCAAGACACCAGTTGATGTCTGCAGAGAATTAGAGAATTGAATTGTGATAAAAGGTACATATCTGGTGTCAGAAGTATTTAGTACTTGCTTCAGCAGCATACACTAAAATTGGAATAAAATAGAGAAGATTAGAATAGCCCCTGTGTAAGGATGACATGCAAATTTTGAAGCAGTCTGTATATATATATGTATTTTTTTCTTTTTTTTAGACAGACCCTCAAGCTGTCCCCCTGGGTAGAGTGCTGTGGCGTCACAGCTCACAGCAACCTCCAACTCCTAGGCTCAAGCAATTCTCCTGCCTCTGCCTCCCAAGTAGCTGGGAGTATAGGCGCTCGCCACAGTGCCTGGCTATTTTTTTGGTTGCAGCCATCATTACTGTTTGGCAGGCCCCGGCTGGATTCGAACCTGCCTGCTCACGTGTATGTGGCTGGCGCCTTAGCCACTTGAGCCACAGGCGCTGAGCCATATATATATATTTTTATATTTATTTTTGTTTTGAGACAGGGTCTTGCTCTGTCCCCCAGGCAAAAGTGCAGGGGCATCATCATAGCTCACTGCAACCTCAAACTCCTGGGATCAAGTGATCATCCTGAGAAGTTAGGACTATAGGTGAATGCCGCCGTGGCAGGTTAATTTTTACAATATTTTGTAGAGATGAAATCTTGCCATGTTGCTCAGGCTACTCTTGAACTCCTAGGCTCAAGTGATTCTCCTACCTTGGTCTCCCAAAGTGCTAGGATTGCAAGCATGACTACACCCTCCCCCTCTTTTTTTCTTTTAGAGCTAGGGTCCTGCCAGAGGGCAAAGAAGAGGTGGGTTTGGAGAAGAACCCACCTGGGGGTGGGTTCTGGGGAGGCTCTAGGGAGGTATATGTAGTGAAAAGAAGGCATGCAGACTTAAAGGCAGATGAAGCAGGTTCTGGGTGTAGCTTTGTCACTCAGGAACTGTAAAGGTACTGGACCAATGCACTCAGGCTAAAGGGGAAGTCCCACAAGGCTTCTGTGAGGACTCAATGAGATAATATGTAAAAGTGCGGATTTGAAATGTAAGCAACTCAATTGCTACTCCATGAACAAGAGAAAAAAGAGAACAATGCTCTGCACCTGTCAAATAACCAACTTGCTCATCTGGGACTATCCTGTTAGGGATCCTGGTCTCAATTTTTTTTTTTTTTTTTTGAGACAGTCTCACTTTGTCGCCCTCAGTAGAGTGCTGTGGCATCACAGCTTGCAGCAACCGCAAACTCTTGGACTTAAGTGATTCTCTTGCCTCAGCCTCCCAAGTAGTGGGGACTACAGGTACCCACCACAATGCCTGGCTATTTTAGAGATGGGGTCTTGCACTTTGCTTAGGCTGGTCTTGAACCCGTGAGCTTGGCCTCCCAGAGTCCTGGGATTTTCTATCTATCCTCTTCCTGGGGTCCCTTCTGAGATCTCCATCTCCTACAAAATGCTGCTCTGGAGTTTAACAGCTCAATGATGAAGATGCACCTGGGCAGATGTAAGAAGCTGAGTAGGCAAGGTTGGAATAATTTGGCTGGGAGAGTGGTCAGAGGAGACTGGATTCAGAATTGTCTTTTTTACAGCTCACATTTGAGACTATTCCTAGTGTGTTTCCTAGCACCCAAAGCTCTGATAGCCTGATCTCTAATTTCCTTTGAGGTTCCTATTTTATACTGCTTTACCCAGGTGGAAGCTAATGGCCTGGCAAACCTAACTCTGCCAAGTGATAGCAATGTTATGCCCCTCTCACTCGGACAGTAATTTTTCTTTTTCTCTTTCTTTCTTTCTTTTTATTTTGAGACAGAGTCTCACTACGTTGCCCTTGGTAGAGTGCTGTGGCATCACAGCTCACAGCAACCTCAAACTCTTGGGCTCAAGCCATTCTCTTGCCTCAGTCTCCAAGTAGCTGGAACTAGGTGCCTGCCACAATGCCTGG
>NW_003852486.1:4847875-4852972 GCF_000181295.1 Otolemur garnettii | reverse complement strand
ACCTTAGGTGTCTGTGGCTGGCGCCTTAGCTTCCTGAACCACAGGCACCGAGCCAAGAGATCTCTTGAGCCCAGGAGTTTGAGATTGCTGTGAATATGATGCTACCTCTACTGAGGGTACAAAATGAGACTCTGTCTCAAAACAAAAACAAAACAACCCCCCCCCCCCATCAAATGCAACTCTGTACTCCTCATACCTTTCTCCCTGCAGTACCTGACAACCACCATTCTACTTTCTGTCCCTGTGAATTTGCTTACGGTAAGTAACTTACATCATTGGTATCATACAGTATTTGTCCTTTTCGCGTCTGGCTTATTTCACTTGGCACAACGTCCTCAAGGTTCATCCATCCGATAGCATGTACCAAACCCCATTTATGTACAAGCCGGTTCAGGCATCTTCCCAGATACTGGGGCTCCTCATAGAGAGAAAGCCAGTTGCGGGCTGGTGAGCTGCGCCTGCTGCTCTGAATTTTACCTCCACTGAGCCCTAGCATGTTAATACGTTACCTCATGATCTGCTCTTCAGTTTCTAGAAAGTTAACTCAGAATCAAGAGACGTTAAATGATTTGCTTGAAGTTATAGAACTAAGTAGGAAAGCTGGTCCTATTGGGGTTTTCCTAACTTGCCATTCAGCTATACAGGAAGATTATTAAAAGTGAAGTGTGGAGAAAGGTCAGCTTCCCAACCCGCCGGCTTCCAACGCTGTTGCCTCTCACAAGTTCCCGCCCACCGCCCAGTCGCTTCCCTGTGGACTTGCCCGTAGAGCTTCCCCTCATTGGTCGTCCGTCTCCGGGCCCATGCTCACACGAGGGCCAGTAGCCAATCAGCCGGCCCATCTCCGCCCGGCTGGGCCCACGCTAGATGGCGTTATCGCTGGCTCTCCTGCGGCATACTGGGAGTTGTAGTCCAATGACTCATCTCTGCCCACAGTGAGGGGAGATCAGAAACTACTCAACCCAGAGAGCCGAGTGTGGAGAGGGCCCAGCTTTTAGGAGTACCCGCCAGCAATCTAGACCAAACAGGAATCGGTATCCAGGACAGGTGAGAGAGGTTGCGCGCTGGGACTGGAGGCTGGGGTCCGAGACCCGGCCTCACTTCTGTAACGATACCGTGAGGAACCGGAAGCCTGGTCTGTTATGTCGGAGTTTCTCCATTTCGGGGGTCGGTGGGTCCGACTGACTGGCCTTTTAGGCGTGCGGAAACTTACAAAGTCTGCCCATGTGGTTTCCTTGAACTTCCAGTGTGCGCAGACCCGGTTTGCTCTTTTACTGCGATCCCTTCCCACCAGCCCAGAGTTGTTCGAGGCGATCCGCGCAGTCCCAGCGCTTCTTGTGAGGTTCTGAACTCCCGCTCCCCGCGCCCACAGGGGATGCGCCCACAGCATCCATGGATTTTGGTCCCAGCTCTCCCGGTCTTGGGGCATAGCTCAGAGCCTTAACACCCCTCTCCACCGCCTGCCAGGGCAGACCTGGGTTCTAGATTTGGCTTTGGTTCTGTTTCCATCTTTCCACCTCCTGGAACCTGTTTGGCACGTGTAAAATAGGGTGATTTAAGGGTACTTCCACCCACCCACCCCCAGTCCTAGGGTATTTTATTATGTACCTCCTCCCTTTTCCGTGCATATAGCCTTAAAGGCATTCAATTCTATCTAGCCTTCTTATTTTAAGTGGGAATCACCTGGATCTCAGTCTCTTTTGTTCCTTGCATATCCTTTCTGTAATCGTCTGCACGATTAACCCACAAGAGGGGTGGACATTCTGAGTCAAGAGTTAAAAAGTGGTGTTGGGAATGATCTGGGGAGCTGCCACCATGCATTTGCCTTTGGTGCTTGCCCCCGCAGGGAGTTCTTGGTGCCCCCTCCCTATGCCACCCCCACGATGCCCCTGTCCCGCTGGTTGAGATCTGTGGGGGTCTTCCTGCTGCCAGCCCCCTGCTGGGTGCCCAGGGAGAGGTGTCTGGGTTCCCTACAGCGGCCCTCCCTGTTGCACGGGTGCCCAGTCCTGGGGGCCTGGCACGGTGCCCGCTGCTGGTGCCAAGCGTGGACAGAGGAGCCTCGGTGAGTGTGGTTGTGGTGAGGGGCTTTGGGGAGGGGAGCAGCTGATCAAGTTTCTGACTTGTTCTTCCTCTCCTCAGAGCCCTTTGCTCCTCCCTCAGGATGAATGGAGACCAGAAATCAGATGTTTATGCCCGAGAAAAGCAGGATTTCATCCAGCACTTCTCTGAGATTGTCAGGATGCTGACTGAGGATGAGATGGGGCACCCAGAGACAGGAGATGCTATTGCCCGCCTTAAGGAGGTGAGGGATTTAGGACTTGAGGAAGTGAGCCTTTGTCATTCTGCCTATGAGTAGGATTCAGTGTGGCTTTTTCCCCACCAGAGTTTATGTGTTGGAATATAGGGATTTTTTAATCCTATTTTTTTGAGACAGAGTCTTGCTCTGTTGCCCAGGCTAGAGAGCAGTGGTGTGATCTTAGTTCACTACAACCTCCAACTCTTGGGCTTAAGTGATCTGCCTGCATCAATCCTTCCAAGTAGCTAGGACTACAGGTGTGCACCACACCGCGCCTGTCTAATTAAATTATTATTATTATTATTTTGTGGAGATGGGGTCTCACTGTTTTGCCCAGGCTGGTCTTGAAGTCTTGGCCTCAAGTGATCCACCTGCCTTGGCCTCCCAAAGTGCTGGGATTATAGGCATGAGCCACTATGCCTGGCCTGGAATTGGGGGACTTTTGGCAGATGGGGGAAAGGGCTTTTCCTTGAATGATCCTGGGTCCACCCTGAAGAGAGGAGGGTCTGGGCACATGTACTTTTTCAGTCCAACAATCTGACTTTTGGCTCTGGTAGAAGGTGGGTCATCCAAGCTGGTTTGCTTGGAGATGAAGACTTTGAACCTGGTCAGTCTTTGATTTTGTGTCCTGAAATCCTAAGGTGCTACCTTGGCTGAGACATAGAAATGCAGTCTGAGCTTGTCCTGTCTCCCTGGGGCTTGAGTGAAGTTACTATGTCTTCACAAACCCCTATTCTGGCACACAAACTATTGCTGTGATACTTAACTTGCCTACTCTTTTCCTTTTTTTATTCTTTTGGAGTATCTAGTAAAATTCTTTTTATAAATGCTGTCTGTCTCATTTTTCTGAAGTGAACCAAGGGAAAGGGAGGCTTTGTCTACACTGGGAGGGGATTAAAAGTGAAATCTTCCTAGTTAATTAGGTCAGGTTAAGAGCAGGGGAGAATTCAAAGTGAGTGGTCCCAGCCAGAAAAGACACCATTAGAGGAATGAGAAATAGATCCTCCACCCTGAAACTCCTCTCAGCTCTCTTTGGGCCAACTTTCAAAGGCCCTGGTCTTTACCATAATGATGGAGGCTTTTCATTCAGATAGGTTGAACTCTGAGTAGGAGGAGGTGATAGGATAAGTAGGAATAAGTTGTGAAGGGGAAGTCTAGGAGAGGTGGAGATGGGGCAGAAACCTGGAGGGAAGGACCTAAATAAGCCAGTCATTCCCATGGCATATACTGAGTTTTCCCTGGGCTCAAGCCCTATTTTTTGCTTAGGAGCAGAATTTAATTTGCACTATGGAGGCTTTAAATTTACTAGGGAGACTGTGTAGAGAACCTTTCTGGGCACTGGTGAACTCTTTTCACTCTGCTCCAGGATTTAGAACAGGAGCAAAGAGTAGCAATTCCAGAGGCTCCCTGGAGGTGGAGTTGAAGTTGGAGAGGATAAAGGCAGGTGGTGGTTGGAAGTGGGAGAGGGTAGGGAGAAATTTCAGTAGCTTTTGTGTGGACCCTGATGCCCCTTTCCCTCTCCCCTACCCCCTAGGTCCTGGAGTACAATGCCATTGGAGGCAAGTACCACCGGGGTGTGACGGTGCTGGTAGCATTTCGGGAGCTGGTGGAACCAAGGAAACAGGATGCTGATAGTCTCCAACGGGCCCTGACTGTGGGCTGGTGTGTGGAACTGGTGAGGGAATATGGGGAAAGCCAGGAGAAGAGGGTTCTTACAGTGGGGTGCCTTGGGCAGGAAGGGGAGGAATGGGCCGTTAGCTTGTTTCTGTGTCTCTAGTATGTTACAGCCGCATTTAGATGGCAGATTAATTGCGCAGGCTACCTAATGTGGGAAACCTTTTTTGCCATTAGGTACAAAAGATAGCTGTGGCTTAGGGCCCTGGAATTGGTGAGGTATCTTCCTCTGAGCAGAGGACAGCCATAAAAGTGATACATTTCTTCTGAAAGGTTATTTTGTAGAAGAGATTGAAAATCTGCCGCTCACTAATAGTTTTTGGAAATGTTTTGAAATTAGGTCCCCTAAATTTAATTAAGAAGAGATTTAACTCAAAAAATTTCTAGCATTGGTTGGAAAATTGCAAGAGCTGGGTCTGTGCTCCCCTATAGCACCAGTGGCTAGAGCCAAATGGAGTCTACTTCCCAAGACGGCACATGCACTCCTGTGTGTCTTTCTCTGGTTCGCTCTAATCCCCACATCTCCTTGTATTCTATGTCCAGCTTTTCTGGCTTTTGAAGTTTGCTGGTCTAGCCTAAAGGCTTCATTGGTGGCAGGAGACTGAGTTCTAGGAGGGGTGCCAGAAGGAGGATGGTGGCAGTGAGTGAGCCCAGAAGGGAAGAGTGTTTAGGACTTGGCGAGTGACAGGTGATACTGTGGCCTAAGCAGAGGAGCAGCTGGCTCCAGGGAAACCCCGATGAGCCCAGAGTTAGCCACAGTGTGTTCTTAGGGTGAGTAGGGCAAGTGGAGTTTCCTATTCTGTAGGCAGTGGGAATTCCAGTCTGGAGTCCTAGCGAGAGGGTGGGGATTTTCCTTCAAGGGGGTGATGACATGATGGGGTCACTAAGGGAAAGGGCCTTGGTGACAAGAATGACCCTCTAGGGATGAAGAGGGGCTGAGGAGACAACAGGCAAGGAGGGAAGGGCAGGAGGTTAAGGGCTGAGGGAGGCATGTGCTAGAGGGGCCATCAGTTGACCAGTAGAATCAGTTGTTCATGTTGGGCGTGGTAGCTCATGCCTGTAATCTCAGCACTCTGGGAGGCTGAGATGGGTGGATCACTTGAGCTCAGGAGTTTGAGACCAGCCTGAAC
>NW_003852486.1:4832126-4846499 GCF_000181295.1 Otolemur garnettii | reverse complement strand
GGTAGAGTGCCATGGCGTCACAGCTCACAGCAACCTCTAACTCTTGGGCTCAAGCGATTCTTTTGCCTCAGCCTCCCAAGTAGCTGGGACTATAGGCCCCCGCCACAATGCTGGGCTTTTTTTGTTGTAGTAGTTGTAACTGTTGTTTGGCAAGCCTGGACCAGGTTTGAACCTGCGAACCCCGGTGTGTGTGGCTGGCACCCTAGCTGCTGAGCTACAGGCGCCAAGCCATGTTTTCTACTTTTAGTAGAGATGGAGTCTCATTCTTGCTCAGGCGGGTCTCCAACTCCTGAGCTCAAGGGATCCTCCTGCCTCAGGCTCCTAGAGTGCTGGGATTACAGGAAGGAGCCACTGTGTTGGTCTTTTGGTAGTTTTTCTTACTTCTTTCTTTCTTTTTTGTAGAGACAGAGTCTCACCCTATCACCCTTGGTAGAGTGCCATGGCGTCACATAGCTCACAGCAACCTCCAACCCCTGGGCTTAGGCGATTCTCTTGCCCCAGCCTCCTGAGAAGCTGGGACTACAGGTGCCCACCACAACACCCAACGATTCTTTGTTGCAGTTTGGCTGGGGCCAGGTTTGAAACCCCCACCCTGCCCTCAGTAGATGGGGCCAGCGCCCTACCCACTGAGCCATAGGCACTGTTCTCTTAGTTCTTTCTTTAATCTAGAATAGTCTTTACACCGTAATTCACTTTTTTTTTTTTTAAGTCCAAGTGAGTCTTTTTGGTATAGTAAAAAGAATCGTAGCTGGGAGGCCAGGTACAGTGGCTCACGTCTATAATCCTAGCACTCTGTGAGGCCAAGGCAGGTGGATTGCTTGAGCTCACTAGTTCAAGACCAGCCTGAGCCAGAGTGAGACTCTATCTCTTTTTTTTGGAGGGGGACAGAGCCTCAAGCTGTCCCCTTGGGTAGAATGCTGTGGCATCACAGCTCACAGCAACCTCCAACTCCTGGGCTCATGTGAGTCTCCTGCCTCAGAGACTCCATCTCTACTAAAAAAATGAAAAACTGAGGCAAGAGGATTCCTTGAGCTTTAGAGTTTGAGGTTGCTGTGAGCTATGACATCATGACATTCTACCAAAGGCAACAAAGTGAGACTCTGTCTCAAAAAAAAGAAAATCATAATTAAGGGGCAGAAGAGATTGAGGGGGGCTAAAGAATGAATTCTCTTGGTGACCATATTGGTTGAGTGGTGGTGGCTGAAACCAGACTGTCTTTACAGTCACCCTTTAGAAAGATGGGAAATGGATGACTTCAGGGAAGCCATGCCATTCCAGATAAATACAGAGTAAATAAATCATGGCTCTGACATGGATAGTCTAGGCCCCTCTAGACCTTGGGGCAAGGTCAGAGGTGAAGGTGCAGACATTTCCTTCCCTGAAGATCTCACCTACAGCAGCAGCAATCATGATGGCCCTTCCACACAGCCCCCTGGAGCTGCTGGGCAGCATTGCTGCTTCCTGAGCAGTGTGGGTCCAGGAGAACCTACAGGAGATCATCATGACATGAAGTGGTTTTTTTTTTTTTTTTTTTTTTAGGAGACAGTCTCACTTTGTTGCCCTCAGTAGAGTTCCATGGCGTCAAACCTCACAGGAACCTCCAGCTCTTGGGCATAGGCGATTCTCTTGCCTCAGCCTCCCAAGTAGCTGGGACTATAGGCACCCGCTACAATGCCTAGCTATTGTTTGTAGTTGTCATTATTGTTTGGCAGGCCTGGGCTGGGTTCAAATCCACCAGCTCTGGTGTATGTAGCTGGCACCCTAGCCGCTTAAGTGATAGGTGCTGAGCCTGTTAGCTCCTTTTTAATAGATGGGTAGTCAGAGCCAAAGAAGCCTCCTCTCCTCCCAGGTGGTTGGCCTCTCTATTCTGACTTTCCCAGCTCATAGTGACTGTCAAATGCAGAAGCTTTGTGACCGAGAGAAGAAACAGTGAACAGCCTTGCAGGCCTTATTCCTTCCTTCCTTTTCCTAGCTGCAGGCTTTCTTCTTGGTAGCAGATGACATCATGGATTCATCTCTCACCCGGCGGGGGAAGATCTGCTGGTATCAGAAGGTAATATGGGAGAGAAAGTAGCAGGTAGTGGGTATGAGGACAGGCCTCTGGGAGGTGGTTTCATATAGCCTGTTGGAGGTGTCTGGGGTGATGCTTCTTGGTATGAGCCTAAGTCAGAGACTGATGGCCCGTTTTCCTCCATGCCTCTCCCAGCCAGGTATAGGTCTGGATGCTGTCAATGATGCTATGCTTCTGGAAGCATGTATCTACCGCCTGTTGAAGCTCTATTGCCGGGAACAGCCCTATTACCTGAACCTGATTGAGCTCTTCCTGCAGGTGTGCTGTAGATAGGGGCCTAAGACCCAGAGGCTGCCCACAGTAGCCTTGGCTTTGTAGGACATTCTCATCTAAAAGAGGGTAGAAAGTGAGAAAGGGAGTGGTGAAGGCAAGAAAGTTTTCTCTGTCTCTGTGTGATTCGAGGAAGGGCTGGTAAAGGGCTGTGCTTGTGAATATGGGCGTGGAGCTTTAAGGACTTTTCTCTCTCCTGTTCTTTTCTGATTCTGCTCAGTTGTCAACTGGTATGGGATGTGGGACCTGGGGTGTTAGTGTTCCCCACATCTGGGGAAAGCTTGGCTCATGCGCTGCCTTCCTTTTAGAGTTCCTATCAGACTGAGATCGGGCAGACTCTGGACCTTATCACAGCCCCCCAGGGTATTGTGGATCTTGGCAGATTTACTGAAAAGAGGTGAGGGACTGTGGGAACTATGTCCCTGGGCACTGAGAATGGGGTTAGGGTAGGCACTGCCCTGCTGAGGAGTTTTATCTCCTCTCTCTACACAGGTACAAATCTATTGTCAAGTACAAGACAGCTTTCTACTCCTTCTACCTTCCTGTAGCTGCTGCCATGTACATGGTGAGTAAATTTCCTGGCCTCTCACTGCTCTGCTGACATGGACTTTTGGGCAGGAAGGCTTAGGGCAAACAGCTCAATCTGGCAGGCTTGTTGGGTGGCTGTGCAACCTTGAACAAGTCAGTCTGAGTCTGTGTTTGCACTTGTAAGATGGGGATAGAATTCCTACTTTGGGACTCTGGAGATTAACTGAGGCGAGGGGTATGAAAGTACTCAGCCTATAACCGAGGATAGAAATTCCTGCATTTGACTACAGATGGGGGTGGGAGGGGTGTTTCAGGTGAGGGGTAGTCACTGGGAGGTTTACTGTCCACCCTGACCTTGTTTCTACAAGTTTCATCCTGGAAGAAGGATCAGTGACTCCGGGACTAAGACTTGTGAGGGAAAGATATAGTCTGAGGACCTTTAGAAAGGATGTGCCTCTTATGACTCTTAGGAAGGCCCAGCCAAAAATGAGCCAGGTAAAGGCTAGACCATCAGGCAGGACTTCCTAGATCAGGGAAGCCAAGGATGGCTGCAAGGAGAAGAGGTTTAGGAGCTGCAGTAGAGCAAGGTCCTATGCAAGGAAGCAGCCAGCAAGATACAGGTGCTGCTGGGGTCTGACGTGTTAACAGCCTTCTCTCTGTAGGCAGGCATTGATGGGCAGAAGGAGCACAGTCATGCGAAGAAGATCCTGCTGGAGATGGGCGAGTTCTTTCAGATCCAGGTAGGAAAGAGCAACAGCAGAAAATGGTCACCAGCTCCCCTCTTTCTTTGCCTTGGAGCCTTGTCATCCCTCCTTTTCTGTCGCCTTGCTCAGGATGATTACCTTGATCTCTTTGGGGACCCAAATGTGACGGGCAAGGTTGGCACTGACATCCAGGACAACAAATGCAGCTGGCTGGTGGTTCAGTGTCTGCAACGGGCCACTCCAGAGCAGCGCCAGATATTGCAGGTACCCAAGAGGATAGTAGGTCCCTGAACTGATAAGAAAGGGGACAGAGGGTGGGCCTGTGGCTCAATGGGTAGGGTGCTGGCCCCCTGTACTGAGGATAGCGGGTTCAAACCAGGCCCCTGCCAAACTGCAACAAAAAAATAGCCAGGCATTGTGCTGGGCGCCTGTAGTCCCAGCTACTGGGGAGGCGGGGGCAAGAGAACTGCCTAAGCCCAGGAGTTAGAGGTTGCTGTGATAAAGTGAGATTCTGTTGGCTCGGCGCCTATAGTTCAACCGGCTAAGGCGCCAGCCACGTACACCTAAGGGGGGGGGTTCGACCCCCCTGCCTGGACCCGCCAAAACAACAATGACGGCTGCAACCAAAAAATAGCCGAGCGTTGTGGCGGGCACCTGTGGTCCCAGCTACTTGGGAGGCAGGGGCAGGAGACTCGCTTGAGCCCAGGAGTTGGAGGTTGCTGTGAGCTGTAATGCCATGGCACTCTACCCAGGGGGACAGCTTGAGGCTCTGTCTCAAAAAAAAAAAAAAGTGAGATTCTGTTTCTAAAAAAACAAAACAAAACAAAACAAAGGGGACAGAGCAGTGGGTCTCAGCCAAGAGTGATTTCAATCTAAGGAGGCATTTGACAATGTCAGCAGACTTTTTTTGGTCATTATAATCTGGGGGTGTATGCATGTGCTATAGGCATCTAGTAGGGAGAGGCCAAAGATGCTGCAAACATCATAAAAGGTACAGAACACCTCCCGGAAACAGTTATCTGGCTCAAGATGTCAATAGTGCCAAAATGGAGAAACCCTGGGGTAGAGGAAGCTAAGGTCTGAGCCAATATCTGAACATTTGGGATTGGGAAGGGGGTAAACTTGGGATCTTAGATACCTAGAGACACTTGAAAACTTATGATGTGAATGGCTGTGGAAATGTTCTGGGGTGGCTAAACCCATTTTTCTCCCTCTACCCCTTCTAGGAGAATTACGGGCAGAAGGAGGCAGAGAAGGTGGCCCGGGTGAAGACCCTGTACGAGGAGCTGGATCTCCCTGCTGTGTTCTTGCAGCATGAGGAGGACAGCTACAGCCGTCTTATGAGTCTCATTGAGCAGTTTGCGGCACCCCTGCCCCCGGCCATCTTCCTGGAGCTAGCACGCAAAATCTATAAGCGGCAAAAGTGACCTAGACACTGCAAGAATGGGGAGGAAGCTCAATAAATTATTGTGTAACCTTGTGTTTCTCTTCTTGCTGTAGCTTGGTCTGGCTCCATCCAGAATGGCACGGTGGGGGGCAGGGTGGCTGTAGGGAAGCCAGGAACCCCTGGGACCAAAAGCTAAAGATACATCCAAGCTGAAAGCGGTGACACTGGGAGACGTCAAGCGTTGGGGGCGGGGCGGGCTAGGCCACGCCCAGCGTGGAGGGGTGCGGCTGCGCAGCAACAGTGCTGTCCTATTGCCCCTCCCCTCTGTTCTGTGCCCCGCCGGGCGGGGACCGTCAGGGTCGCCGGCAAGCCAAAAGCCAGGAGCCGGTCCAGGAGGAACCTGGTGAGGAGGGCTCTCCCTGTGGTGTGGGTGGACGGACAAGGGTGAGAGCATACGGGTTGGGTAGGACAGGGGAGTAGTAAAAATAGAGGGCAGGGTGGTGGCTGAATGATGGAGGCAAATGCAGAGAATGAACAGACACCACTCTCCCAAGGGGTGAGGGCATAGATTGGAGCCCAGCGGAAAACTAGATACCCTGGAGCTGGGAGTTGACATACTGACAGCTGCTCCAGCCCCCCTCCCCCCCCATTTCCTGCATTAATCCACCAGACTCCATGTGGTGCATCCCGTCTCCCCATTTCTGGGCATCTGGGCGGGGTCTCCCTTGGTCCTTTTCTTTGGGAAGGCAGGGCCAGATTGCTGCAGAAAGGACCATTCTGTGCCCTATCCTTCCAGGCCCCTGCTCTCCCTGGGAGATCCAGAGATCAGACGCATCCTCTGACCCTCCCTTCCACTGGGGCGGGGCGGGGGTTACACTGGACTCTACCTGCAAACACTGCAGTGGAAACTGGCAGCCAGTCGATGGCGATTTGCATGCTATTTAATATCATCCAGAATAGTCAGAGTTTTCCCAGACCTGCTCCTGCCCTCAGTCACCTCAATGTCCTTCCAGCGGCTCATGTCCTTACTGGTTGGGTTTCACCACCCCTGTCTTCTAGGTCTGCACCTGTGGTTGCCAGATAGGTAGATGTGAGGGGCCCGATTCTCCTGGTTCTCTAGAGGCCATCTCATCACCGCTGGTACCATGTTGTCGCCTCAGAGGGCTTTGCTCTGCAACCTCAACCACATCCACCTCCAGCACGTCTCCCTGGGCCTGCACTTGTCCCGCCGGCCCGAGCTACGGGAGGGGCCCTTGAGCACACCCCCTCCTCCAGGAGACACCGGGGGCAAGGAGAGCAGGGGCCCGTGCAGTGGGACCCTGGTGGATGCCAATTCCAACAGCCCAGCAGTGCCCTGCAGATGCTGCCGGGAGCATGGGTCCAGCTTAGAAAACCGGCAGGACCCATCACGAGAGGAGGAGGGGGCTGCCTCTCCCTCAGACCCGGGTTGCTCCTCCTCCCTCAGCTCCTGCTCAGATCTTAGCCCAGATGAGTCCCCGGTCTCAGTCTACTCTCGGAACCTCCCCGGTGATGATGAAGCCCACCCCCAGCCCAGTATCATCCCCTTGGAGCAGGGCTCCCCACTGGCTTCAGCAGGCCCCGGCACCTGCTCCCCAGACAGCTTCTGCGGCTCTCCAGATTCCTGCTCTGGAGCATCCTCACCACCCAGCTCTAGTCTGGACTCGAACTGCAACGCCCTGACCACCTGCCAGGATCTTCCTTCCCCAAGCCTGGAGGAAGAGGATGAGAGTGGGGAGCAGGATCTCCCTATCTCTGAGCTCTTAGAAGTGGATGATGGGAAAATCGATGCTGGGAAAACGGAACCCAGTTGGAAAATTAACCCTATTTGGAAAATTGACACAGAGAAAACTGAAGGTGGATGGAAAACCACTGAAAACGATATCTGTGGTTGGGAAATCAACGAAAATACTAACTCTAGCTGGAAAAGTGAATCTGGAAAATTCAACTCTGGCTGGAAAACCAACACAGGAATCAATGATTCCGGCTCGAAAACAGATTCAAGGAAAATTGATGGGGGATGGAGAAGTGACGTCAGCGAGGAGCCGGTGCCCCACCGGACAATCACGTCCTTCCACGAGCTGGCCCAGAAGCGCAAGCGGGGCCCGGGGTTGCCCCTGCTGCCTCAGGCCAAGAAAGATCGCAGTGACTGGCTCATAGTGTTCTCTCCGGACACGGAGCTGCCCCCCACTGGCTCGCTGGGCAGCTCCTGCGCACCTACTCGGGAAGTCACCACCTTCAAGGAACTCAGATCCCGAAGCCGGGCCCCGCCCCCGCCAGTCCCGCCCCGAGACCCCCCAGCCGGCTGGGCTTTGGTCCCGCCCCGGCCTCCACCCCCGCCTGTCCCTCCCCGGAGGAAGAAGAACCGACCCGGGCTGCAGCCTATAGCGGAGGGACGGCCCGAGGAGGGCAGGGCGGGCAGCCCCGTGGCCGGCGAGGAGGCGCCCGCCGCGAAGGAACCCAGGGAGGCCCGCGCGCAGGCAGGAGTCGCAGGTAAGGGCAGCGCGACTGGGGAGGCGGGCTGCGCCGCGGCCTCTGAGCTTCGGACCGGGTTTGTCCCCTCCACCCTGTGTTTTCCGCCTCCGGCCCTTTGGCCGGGAGCGCTCTGGGAAAGGGAGACTGGGCGGATCTGGGCCGCGGGACTAACTCTTTGCTCCCTCTTTCTCCCGCCCTGCCCTGCCCCGCCTGCTGCCCGCCCCGCTACCTTCCCCCGGCCTGGTCCCGCTACCGCCGCAGCTGGCCAGCTCCGGCCCCCGCGGTCGCGGGTTTTCCGGCTCTCGGCCCACGGGCGCCCCCTGGCGGCGGGCGGGGCTGCGCGCGCGGCCGGGTCCCTGCACTTGGCGCCTCCGGCGGGGCCGCGCTCAAGGCTGCGGGGGCCGCACCTGCCGGTCCGCCTGTCCCCGGTGGGGGCCTATTCGCCGCCGCCGCGGGGAGCGCTGCCCTGCCTCGCCGGCCCCGAGCTGGCGCTGCTGCTGTCCCCGCTCTTTCCCAGAAGCAGCACCTTCCCCGCCACAGCTCCCCCGCCCCGCCAGGTACCCGCCCCCCCGCTGCCACCGCCACCACGTCCGCCGAAGGCCCCTCGCTGGACCCGGAGCCCGCCGCCTCCGCCCAGGCTACGTAAGACGGACCGGGCGAGGCTTCCCCCGTCCGCTCCCAGGTCCCTTCCGCCCTTGCCCAGCTCTGGCTACGCTCTGTCCGAGTTACCAGGCTCGGGCGGGTCCCAGCAAGTCAGCGGGTCCTCGTGGGGGCGGGGCTGCTCTGCCTGCCTCGAGCCCGCCCTCCCGGCCCCCACACTCAGGGCTCCTCGGCATCCACGCTCAGAACGCCGAGTTTGTGGGTCCGAGCGAGTCCGTAATCAGGGACTTGGGGTCATGACCTCTGTGGGAGTCCTTGGCCAGTGCGGGTCTGGCCCCGCTTTGTTCGGGAAGGGCGCTGGCGGAGCTCCCTGGAATTCCGGGCGCCAGAGGCCAAGCCGTCCCTATAGCCCTCCTGCGGCGTGTAAGGGGCTCCCTCCACGCGAGGCTGCGGGGTGCCTCAGTGTCCCCTTCCTAGGGCTTCCGAGCCTTCCGAGCCTTCCGAGCCTGGGGTCTTGCCTCCCTCTGTCTCTCCTCCTTTTCTGTCGGTCTGTTTGTCCATTGGTCCAGGTTCCCACGTGCTCCTCAGGCCTCCAGGGGCAGGGCGGGGGCGGGGCGTCGGGTGTCCCTCCCCCCTTGCCTGGGCGCAACCCGTTCTAAAGGTCCAGCCTGTCTCTTTGTGGGACTTTCGGGACCCAGGAGGTGGGAGCTGCGGCCTGAGGGGGAAAAATGGAGCGGGGTGGGGGCCAGAGAGTGCTGGGGTTCCGGCTCTCCTCTCCCCAAGACCCTTCAGGACAGGGGGGCTGCAGACCCGCAGGAGGTTACCTGTACGGGAGCCCGGAGTCAGTGGAGTGACCCCTTGTCACCGCGCGCTACCTTCCTTACCCTAGTCCGTGGTTCCTGGTCGTTCGCCGGTGTCCCCGGGGCTCAGCGAATGTGGATGGCAGAAGCCCAGAGCGGAACTGGCCAGCTACAGGAGCAGAAGAAAGGTGCGACGCCCTGATGCCCGGCTTCTCCTCCTTCGCAGTCTCCCTGCGTACCCCGGTGTGTGGGGTGGGGGCGGCTCTGAGGCGTCTTCCCTCCCCGCCCGCCCAGGTCTCCTGGTCGCCGTCAGCGCCTCGGTGGACAAAATCATCTCACACTTTGGGGCTGCGCGGAACTTGGTTCAGAAGGTGAAGGCGGCAGGGAGGGGGGCTTCCAGGGCCCAGGGACAGTGGGCGGAGGTGGGTGGAGGCATCACCGGACACAACCGCATCGCCGCCTCCAGGCCCAGCTGGGGGACAGTCGGCTGAGCCCGGATGTGGGGCACCTGGTGCTGACCACTCTCTGCCCAGCGCTCCACGCCCTGGTGGCAGATGGGCTGAAGCCTTTTCGGAAGGATCTCATCACCGGGCAGCGCAGGAGCAGCCCCTGGAGCGTGGTCGAGGCGTCAGTGAAGCCAGGTGAGCTAGGAGGGCGGGGACCGGACGTGGCAGGGCTGGAGCCTGCTGACCACGCCCCACCCTGTCCACAGGCTCCGGCAGCCGTGCCCTCGGAGCCCTGTACAGCCAGGTCAGCCGCCTGGCCCCGCTGAGCAGCAGCCGCAGCCGCTTCCACGCCTTTATCCTGGGCCTCCTCAAGTGAGTGGCGATCTTTCCTCCCACTGCCCCTCCTTTGACCTGGGGAGCTCAGCTGCTTTGTGGGTGGGGACACAGTAGTGGTGCCCCATGTCTCCAGGAGATTGCCCTCTCCCAGTGTCATCTGCAGCCCTGAACTTTCGTTCTTTCCCCCCCAGCACTAAGCAGCTGGAGCTGTGGTTTTCCAGTCTCCAGGAAGATGCAGGTCAGAGGCTCAGATGGGAGGGATGGTGGTTGCTGGGTTGGGACAGGGATCGCTTCTGCTGGTTTCTACCTGTGCCAGAATGGAGTTAATCCCGATCTCTAATCTTACTCCTCTTCTGCTTACATGTCTTCTAAAAGTCTCATTGCCCATAGGAAGACCCTGAGCCTTGCTTGGCCTCTGCTCTCTGCCTTGACCTTGAGATCCAAGTTCTCCCTGGTCTAGTCAGCAGTCTAGTCCTTGCTGCCCCAGGACCTGCCAATAATGCAGCTCCCCCAACTGGAGCAGGCCTCCTGCTCTCCTCCTCCTCCTCACTAACTTGCATTCAGCCTAGCCTGTGAGTCCTTCCTCTGTGAGGCCTCACACCCTGTTTGGGAGTGTCCCTGTGCTGCCTGCCTCCTCCTCTCTGGCCTTTGCACTGTTACTCAGCTCCTGTCACTGTTGTACTTGTGTCTTCCTTTCTAGGCTAGGTTCCACACAGGCAGGGGAGTATCCCACCATGTCCCTTCTTTCCCTGTCCCAGTGCCCAGCACAGAGTGAGGCCTAGGAGTGCAGATGTGGGCATGGGGTGGGGTTCTCCAGGCCTGGGCCCAGGCCTAGGGCAGGAGCTGAGGTTGGCCTGCTCTTTTCCAGGCTTGCTGTCCCTCCTGTACCTCCCCACAGGATTCTTCTCCCTGGCCTGCAGTGGCTGTCCCTCTCTGTCCACAGAGTTGCTGCTCCTGCTGCAGCCATTGTCAGTGCTCACTTTCCACCTGGACCTCCTTTTCGAGCACCACCACCACCTGGCCCTGGGCCCAACCCAGGCACCTGTGCCCCCAGGCCCACCTCCAGCCCTGCAGCAGACGGTGCAGGCTGTGCTGCACTGGGGCGGGCGTTTGGCTCAGAGTCTTCGGGGTGCTCCTAGGGAGGCTGCTCCAGGCTCCTTGGTACCCCCAAGCCCTCCCACACCTGGCAGCTGGTGGGAGCAGCTGACCCATGCCTCTCGGGTCTATGCCTCTGGGGGCACGGAGGTCTTCTCTCTTCCCCGGTGGGGACTTGGACGTCATGGAACTGCCACCAAAGTTGCACAGGAGAGACCCCCACCTGCAGAGGAAACAGTGCCAGGCGGAGGCGTGTGGCTGGGGAGGCTGTTTGGAGTGCCTGGGGGCCCTGCAGAGAATGAGAGTGGAGTTCTGAAGTCCAGGTAGTAGGCTGCCTTGTCCCTTCTGTTACCTGACTCCCTTTCATTCTCCCAGGGCCTCACCTGAAACCCTTTGTTATTTGGTAGTGCCCTCATGGAGATAGTCTGTCTTTCCACAGCTGGGAGCTAGAAAGGGTTACAAATGGTTGGGATTTAATGGTTACCAAGTGCCTACATGTTTTCAGTTTTGTCTTTTGGCCCTCAGGGTTTAAAATACAGTCATCCCTTGACATCTGTAGGGAATTGGTTCTAGAACCCCTGCTCTTGTGACACCCACACATGGGCATGTATCAGTCACCCTGCAGGGCCTGGTTTGCAGAAAGTCAGCCTTCAGGATACGTTGGTTTTGCACCTCAAGAATACTGTATTTCTGATCTGTGTTTGGTTGAAAAAAGCTCACATATAAGTGAACCCATGCAGTTCAAACACACGTTGTTTCAGGGCCAACTGTATTTACTATCTGGCCCTTTACAAAAAAGAAACAACTTGCTGACCCTGTTCTAGGGCTTGACCATTGGTGGCTCTTTAGTAGCTTCAGGTATGCTAGTGAATTGGATTTCTGTGAGCTGCATAGACCCTGCTGATTCTATACATTCCATGTGACTTTTGGTCTTGTAGACCTTTGTTGTCATCTCCTTAGCCACCCTAAAGGTACCTATGTCTCACAACAGCCACTCTGCTCTCAGCAGTGACCAACCCTGACCCCTGGAACATGGTTGGGGCCCCTCAGCCTTTCCCTCTCTCCAGACTCCTGAGTTCTTGAGTTTTGAGGTGGGTGACCTCTGTTGACCCTATGTGCTTTCTTTCAGGAGGCCATCTAGCTGGTTGCCCCCAACAGTAAGTGTGTTGGCTCTGGTGAGACGGGGGCCAGCTTCTGAGACTCCTCCTGGAGAGCTGAAAGCCTTGGTGCCCAGCACAGTGCAGACCCACAGGTCAGGAGGGTGGGAGACTGAGCCAGTGAAGACTGTGTGTGGGTTTATGTGCATTCCTATCTTCACAAAGCAGGTGGCAGGTAGTGTGAGAGACCTGACCTTAGTTTGCATTGCATCTTTGCTGTTGTTATTGGTGTGACCCCAATTTCTGTGAGCCTTAGTTCCTTTCTCTATAAAATGATGATACTTTGTAATACCTTTGTTATAGTTGTTGTGAAGACTAAATATTATACTTTTTTTTTTTTGGAGATAGAGTCTCAAGCTGTCACCGTGGGTAGAGTGCCATGGCGTCATAGCTCACAGCAACCTCCAATTCTTGGTCTTAAGTGATCCTCTTGCCTCAGTTTTTCTGTTTTTAGTAGAGACAGGGTCTTGCTCTTGCTCAGGCTGGTCTCCAACTTGTGAGCTCAAGCAATCCACTTGCCTCAGCCTCCCAGAGTGCTAGCATTACAGGTGTGACCTAATGTGCCCAGCCTTTTTTTTTTAAAAAAAAAAAAACTTTGTCACCTCAGTAGAATACCATGGCATCACAGCTCACAGCACCTCCAACTGTTGCCTCAGCCTCCTGAGTAGCTGGGATTATAGGTGCCCGCCACACGCCCAGCTATTTTTTGTTGCAGTTTGGCCAGGTTCAAACCTGCCACCGTCGGTATATGGGGCTGGCGCCCTAACCACTGAGCCACAGGCACCACCCCCAGCCTTTTTTTTTTTCCCTTGAGACAGAGTTTCACTCTGTTGCCCTGGAAAGAGTGCCGCCATAGCATCATAGCTCATAGCCACCTCAAATTTCTGGGCTAAAGCAATCCTGCCTCAGTCTCCTAAGTAGCTGGGACTACAGGTGCCCGCCACAATGCCCAGCTATTTTTTATTTATTCATTTATTTTTTAAATTCAGATTTTTTTTCTTATTTATTTATGTATTTTATTTATTTTTTGTTTTTGGTTGGGGCTGGGTTTGAACCTACCACCTCCGGTATATGGGGCCAGAGCCCTACTCCTTTGAGCCACAGGCACTGCCCGCCCAGCTATTTTAGCTATTTTTTAGAGATGAGATCTTGATCTGGCTCAGGCTGGTCTTGAAACTATGAGCTCAGGTGATCCTCCCACCTCAGCCTCCCATGTGCTGGGATTACAGGTATGAGCCACCGTGCCCGACTAAGTTTTCTATTTTTAGTAGAAATGGGGTCTTAGTCTTGTTCAGGCTGATCTTGAACTCCTGAGCTCAACCAATCCATCTGCCAGATTGCTAAGATTACAGGTGTGAGCTCCCATGCCTGGTCTGATTAAACATTTTATAAAAGCATTTGGTACATAGTAGGTACTCTGAGGTGGTCTTTTGTTATTATGTGTACACGGAGGGATTGTATATCCACTTATTGGAGTCTTCTAATCTGGCACCAGGGGCTGCTCTTACTTTGGGGTCCTATTTCTTTTGGATTATTTTAGTTCATTGAATTAAGCATCTTGATTTTTTTCATACTGAGCAGTATTTTTCAAATTTAGTAATGTGTTGCTGATAGATGGAGATACATTCTGATAAATGCCCTGAGGCGACTTCATGGTTTTGTGTACATCACAGAGAGTAGTTAACCCCCATCATGTGGGGCAGCCTCCTATCCTGTAGGCTGTGTGGCATTGCCTGCTGCTCCTTGCCTAGAAGTCTATACAGTGTTTATGAGTACTGTAAGCATCTGTGAGATAGTGGTAAGTAAGCATGTGTGTATCTAAACTTCGAAAAAGTTGGCTCGGTGCTTGTGGCTCAAGTGGCTAAGGCACCAGCCACATACACCTAAGGTGGCGGGTTTGAATCCAGCCCAGGCCTGCCAAAACAACAATGACGGCTGCAACCAAAAAAATAGGCAGGTGTTGGGGTGGGCCCCTGTGGTCCCAGCTACTTGGGAGGCTGAGGCAGGAGACTCGCTTGAGCCCAGGAGTTGGGGGTTGCTGTGAGCTGTGATGCCACAGCACTCTACCCAGGGGGATAGCTTGAGGCTCTGTCTCAAAAAAAAAAAGAAAAAGTTATGGTTAAAAATATGATGTTAGGCCTAGTGTGGTGATGGCTCACTCCTGTAATTCCAGCACTCTGGGAGGATCTCTTCAAGACCAGCCTGAACGAGAGCAAGACCCCGTCTCTAAAAAATAGCTGGGTGTGTCTCGGTACCTGTAGCACAGTGGTTATGGTGCCAGCCACGTACACTGAGGGTGGTGGGTTTGACCTGGCCCAGGACAGCTAAACAACTGTAACAAAAAAAATAGGTGGATGCCTGTAGTCCTAGCTAATTGGGAGGCTGAGGCAAGAGAATCTCTTGAGCCCAAGAGTTTGAGGTTGCTGAGAGCTGTGACACTACAGCACTCTACCAAGGGCGACATAGTGAGACTCTGTCTCAAAAAA
>NW_003852486.1:4830972-4832106 GCF_000181295.1 Otolemur garnettii | reverse complement strand
AAAAAAAAAAAAAAAAAAAGTTGGGTGTTATGGCAGGCACCTATAGTCCCAGCTACTTGGGAGGCTAAGGGAAGAGGATCACTTGAGGCCAGGAGTTTGAGGTTACTGTGAGTTACATTGCTCACAGGGTGACAAAGTGAGACTTTGTCTCACAAAAACAAAACAAAACAAAATACAGATGGGTGTGGTGGCTCATGCTGTAATTCCAGTACTGTGGGAGGCTGAGGAGGGAGAATTGCCTGAGCCCAGGAGTTTGAGACTTGCCTGACTGAGAGTGAGACCACAACTCACAAAAAAATGAAAAACCCACTGGGCACCTCGGCGAGTGCCTATAATCCTAGAGGCTTCCAGAGGCTGAGGCAGCTGGTTGCCCACAGCCCGAGCCTGAGGTTGCAGTAAGCTATGATACCATTGCACTCTCCTCAGGGCACAGGGTGTGTTCTTATCTCAACAACAATAACAAACAAAAATACAGTGCTATGATCTAAACAATCCCTGTTGTGTGTGTGTGTGTGTGTGTTGCCCCTGATGTCATCATGTCATGCAGGGCTGCACTATGTGCTGATCCATGCATTGGGGGGAGGGACACAAAGTTAAATTTATGGGAGTCCAAATGAGCAATTAGAGTTAAATGTGGTACAGATTAGGAAAGAAAGGCTGAGTCCTTTGAGGCAGCAGACAGGGTTTCTTCCTCAGGGTTGGGGATTGAGGAGGCCTCAGTGATGATGTAGGCTGTGCATCCAGCAGGAGGAGGCAGGAGGCAAAGGTGGAGAGGCCTGAGTGCAGTAGGTGAGGAACTGTGGTGTGTGACAGGTTGTGGCTGGAGGAGGCTGTCTACAGGAGGAGGCTGACGGTGGCAACAGCAAGGCTGGCAGGGTCAGTGAGCCTGCTAAAGAGTCTGGACCTTTTCCTGAGATAGTGGGAGCCTTCAGATGGTCTTCAGTCTGGGAATGACATTTTTGCTGTGGCGTAATAATTTCTGTCGTGTGGAGAATGGGCCTTGGGCGGAAGCCAAGTGAGATTACATGTGTATGCAGTGGTCCAGAGAGAGGACAGAGACCTCAATGAGGATGGTGGCAGGTGATTTTTTTTTCTTTTTTTTATGGTGGCAGTAATTTTTTTTTTTTGAGACAG
>NW_003852486.1:4828920-4829948 GCF_000181295.1 Otolemur garnettii | reverse complement strand
GAGGTTGCTGTGAGCTATGATGGTACAGTACTCTACCAAGTGTGACAAAGTGAGACTGTCTCAAAAGAAAAAAAAAAGGGAGAGAGAGGGCCAGGGGTTCAGAGTTAGCATGTGGACAGGGTATCCTGGATCCCCTCTAGAACCCAGTCAGTGTTCACTGAGGTGAGCCACCAAGGACACCCCATAGAGTTGGGGATGACCTAGTCTGTGGACAGCTGGGTACCACCACCTCAGGTCATCCCACTGTCTTCCTCTGGCTCTCCTCAGGGCAGTTCGGGCTCTCTGTGACCACATTGCTGCAGGACCTGACCAGTTGAGCTTCCGCTGCGGGGAAGTGCTGCGTGTCATTGCCACAGTGGATGAGGACTGGCTGCGCTGTGGGCGGGATGGCTCGGAGGGGCTGGTGCCTGTTGGGTATACCTCCCTCGTTCTCTAGCGATGAGCCTTTCCTTCCGTGTACATGTTTCTCTCCTGTCACCTGGGAATGGAATGGCCCATGAATAGTAATCCATGTAAACCTGCCATCCCAGGGGCTTTTTCCCTGTTGACAAAATGGCATTTCTTCCCATATCCATTTCTACCAATATTTAAAATAAATTTTTCTTCTTTCCTCCCATGCCCATCTGTAAGGTGAAATCTGCTCTTCCAAATATATAAAAAGGAATTGCCCTCCTGCAATCTCTTTCCTTTTTCCTATCTGTGTAAGGACTTCTTACCTGCAAGATGGAAATCCAGCCCTCTTCTCTTCATGCACAAGTGGACTATGCCAGGACAGCATAGGCTTTGGCCCCTGAACTAGAAGGCCCCCAGCCCCCTTCTGTGTATGTACCCCCACTCTGCCTCCCTCTGCCTGTGTTGATGATGTGTTCATGCTGCAGTATTTGCCAAGCCTGACACCCCTGGCGGGTGGCCTGTGCTGGTGATCTGCCTCTTCTGTCCCAATAAAGTGTGGGAGCCAAATGTGTGTGTCACTGTGGGTTTCAGGACATAGGGGACACGAGGGAGGGAAGACCTTTTTTTTTTTTTTT
>NW_003852486.1:4815588-4828020 GCF_000181295.1 Otolemur garnettii | reverse complement strand
CCGGGCTGGGGATTTGAACCTGCCACCTTAGGTGTATGTGGCTGGCGCCTTAGCCGGGTGAGCTATATGCGCCTAGCCAGAACATTATTTTCAAAAGAAGTTCAAAGCACAGTAAGCGTATTCTTTTTTTTACTCACACTTTTCTATTTGTGGGTGAGGACACAGATTTGAGGTCTGGTTCCAACACCAGCACTAGGTGATCTCTGGCCAGTTTTTAACCTTCCTGAGATTCAGTTTTCATGTCTACAAGTTGGAAATAACATCAAAGGGCTGTGATGAGGACTGTCATCTTGGGCTAGTTATTTAATGTTTCTTGCTTCAACTTCCTCACCTATAAAGTTGAGGTTTGGTACCTGTCAAAATTGGGTTTTGTTGTGAGGATTAATAAACATGAATATATGGAAATTGCTTATGACAGAAATGATCTAACATAACAGCAGCCTAGAAAATATGGCCTAAAGTTATTACTGCCAGCCTCACAGTTGTTAATGAGAAATAGATGGAGATGATGCACATATGTGCAAAGGACGGAGGTATGTAGACCTTCATGTTTAACAAACTGTTGGACAGTCATATGTGGGTGATTATTGTGCTATTTAGACTGGCTCTGAATTAGAAAGATCCTAGTACCGAAGAAATGGCTTTATACTTTACTGGTAAGTGTGTTAATGTGGGGCCCAGTACACTGATGATGTGGTTTTAGAAAGATCCCCTTGGATGGAGAAGTCCCTGGAAGAAAATGAAGGGTAGAAAAGAACAAGCTCACCAGTCCAGAGTTAGGAAAACTTTTTCCATTTTAATACTAGACTTTAAAGGATTGAGATGCAAGCTTTTTATGCAATTACATCCAATGTTAAAATTGGTAATACATAATTTACAAAGATTAACATCAAAACAATCATCTATTTAGATATGCTTCTGTAAAAAGGAAATATATTAGCAGCATTTGTGTTTTCCGCAATCACACGGCCTACAGACATGCAGACTAGCTCTGTACCTATGTGCAGTGATGTAGTGCTTTGCCGCGCACTTCAAACACCGAAACCCGCCTGGCAGCTGGGGGTTTCTTTTTATTTTGTTATTATAAAATAACCGAAAAATAAAAAAAGGCATTAATTTCTACACCAGTAAGAAAAACAAGTTTTTGCACTTACCTAACATTTGATTGTCTAAAAAACATTTCAGTTTTTAGTCTTTCAACAAAAGAAAGATAAAATGACAGAGCGTAGTGTCTTTTGCTTCTGTTCTCGCATTTTACAAAGTTTTTTTTCTTTTTCAACTTTTTTAAAATTTTAGTGTTTAACACTATAAAGGAAACATTGAATTTTAATCTCTTTCTTGTCATTTTCTTGCTTTTGACTAAAAGGAGACCCACAAAGTGCCCCTAGTCCCCCCTCCCTCCCACCCACTCCCTGCAATGAAAAACAAAAGAAACCAGACAGGTCTGGACATGCGATCTCTCCCCTCCACATGTTTGAGTACTTTATACCCGGGTCTCTTAGTAATGTACAGTGCTTCTCTACAGTAAGAAAATACTCCAAACTATTTTCTTAATTCTCTTTTTTCTTTAATAAAATATTTATTTTGCTTTTTCTCTGCTGAAGGGGATCACTGGCATCCCCTCTCTCTTTTGTTTTGTTTTTTCCTCAAGAATGACAAAGGAGAAAAAGAAAAAAAGATTCAGTGGAATGGAAGGTGGTCAGTAACTCTACCCAAACGAGTCGGAGCATCGTCATCATGAGGGGAAATGTACAATTAGGACAGCATTGGTCCAATGTTAGAAAAGAGTAATGGGACATGTTTACTATTGTATTGCTTACCAATCACGCGGCAGATATATATATATATATATATACACACACACACACACACACATATATATATATATACACTCACAACTTGGCACATTTAAAAACCATCTTTTATAAGAACATCTAAAACATATATGCATATGTATGTCTGAGGAGACAACAAAGCAAAGCTTTTTAAATTTTATTTTTTAAAGAGACAGTATAGACTGGTGACTTCAGGTCAAGAGAACAGGAAGGAGACACCCTGGATACACCTGATGATGAAGTCACTTGGGAGGGGGGATGGTGGTTGGGTTGAGAGGTGAAAAGAGCACACTGTCTCTTTAAGAAATGGACACTGAAAACTGTACAATTAAAACAAGAGTAGTGTTTTCAATTGATAATCTACACTCACAACAAATACTCTGATAGGTGAATACTGCTGAACAGTTTATGTTATGTAGTGACTTGTTAGTGGGGAGAGTTTAGAGTTCTAGTTATGTACGTTTTAAAATGACTTTATTTTCAACTGAGTCTCCATTTGCACAGCATGGCAGACACACAAGGACCACAGCACATCAAAAACAGTGTGTGTGCTGGCGGGGGCCTGGCTTTCTCATTAGAAAAAAAAATGTCCAACAGGTTATAAAGAGTAAAACAAAAATAATTACAAGAAGTACTGTGCCCTTCTGACCCCATAGGGGCTTTCTCTATCCTATGATTCCATTTTGGGGAGTACAGGTAGGGAGGGGGCAGCAGTGACAAGTGCTTTGAGCTGTCAACTTATGTTTTACTCTACCTGATTGGGCAAAAAAGGAGAGAGAAACTTTACTGGTCAGGGATCTGGCAAGAGGGCCCGGTACTGTTTCTGTCACAGGTCTCTGGAGCAGCTCTTAGAGCCAACAGTACAGTTGGGGTAGGAGTGGGGGGTCCCAGCCCTGTCCTTTTAGACTTTTGAGTTACACCTGGGAATAGAAAGCAGCCTCTCAGCAGTGCCTGTGGGATCTGAGGATGACACAGGAAAACCCGAGCTTTGGGGAGGAGCAAGTACTATGAAGTACCAACAGTGCTGGTCATCCCCAGTGTGGTCCTCCCTCCCTCTCTATGTTATTAACTCTTCAGGTGAAGCAATGGAAAGGAAAATTAAACCGAACTGTCTTGGACAGATCCCCTTTCTCTTCCTCTCCACTAGCTCCAGGGTGTAGTAAGTACCTAATGTCAACAACAAGACTCCCTTCCCCGTGTCTGGACGGATCCTTCGCACCCATCTACACCACAGAGCAGGAGGCAGGACTGATTAGCTCCACTGGATCCCAGATGCCTTAGGTTCTCATTCTTTTAGGATCACTTCCGAAAGCTGTTTTCTGGGATAAACAAAGTACGTCTTCGAAGTTTCCTGCCTGATCCTTCCTCCAGCAAGTAGGTCACATCAATGGCTGAAAACAAAACCAAAGAGGCTCATCAAATACCACTCTCCCCTCCTTATTCCAGATTTGAGATCTAAAGAGAACACAGAAACTTAGTAAATTATTTTCTGACCTATAAGCAATTTAGGACCTTCTCTAATCCTAGATGAAAAAGGTGGTTTTTGGGTGGTGCCTGTGGCTCAGTGAGTAGGGCGCCAGCCCCACATACTGAGGGTGGCAGGTTCGAACCCAGCCCCGGCCAAACTGCAACAAAAAAAAACTGGGCGTTGTGGCAGGTGCCTGTAGTCCCAGCTACTTGGGAGGCTGAGGCAAAAGAATCACCTAAGTCCAGGAGTTGGAGGTTGCTGTGAGCTGTGACACCATGACACTCTACTGAGGGCAATAAAGTGAGACTCTGTCTAAGAAAAAAAAAAGGTGGTTTTCTAGAGGAGGGCATTTCAAGAGTTTCTTTCCCAAGATATACTCGTATTTTGCCATGTATAATACACACCCATGTTTTGGGCCCAAACTTTTAGGAGAATGTCCCTTGACAAAATGGCTGGCTCTTGGCCAGGAGAGATACATCTGGGGAGGGCTAACACTCTTCCCTTGTAAACACACCACACGGCTGGCACTGGGAGCTTTCAGGCCATTTGAACCACTGCAGCTAGTAGGTCTGCACAAGGATCCTGGTTTCCTCCATATGGCCAGGCTTTGGACCTCTGAGGGCCATAGCCCTGCTACCTCCCCCCATCCATTGTGGCACTCTGAGGAGGCCACTCAGCCACTCCCACTGGTCCCAGATCCTCCTTGGCTGGAGCCCTGTGTGCCCAGTGGATCCAGGCAGGAGGGCTGGGCAGCCCTCCTTCTAAGCTGTACCACTCATAGTATATAATACACATCCTATTTTCCCTTCAAAAATGTGAACAAAAAAGTATGCATTATATGTGGCAAAATATAACACCACAACGCCTGGCTATTTTTAAGAGATGCCATCTTACTCTTGCTCAGGCTAGTCCTGAACTCACGAGTTCAAGCGATTTGCCCACCTTGGCTCCCAGAGTGCTAAGATTATAGGAGTGAGCCACTACGCCCAGCCCTTATTTACCATTTATTTTAGACACTAGATATAAGTCTGATTTTTCATACCATTTTTTCCAGGGATTTTTTCAAGGAGATTGAGCAAAATCTGGTTGAGTCGTTCCCTTTGGTTATGCCGTCGTTCGTCAGGGGTACAAGCTGATTTGAGTTCCTGACTACTTTCTTCTGTTTTTTTTTCACCCCCACTGACATCAGCAGTGGCCCCTTCCCGTTCTGGCTCCTCCAGGTGAGGCATCTCATTGGCTGCTTGCTCTTGACTGGCTAGAACCTCTTCAATCAAGGGTAGAGCATCATCCTCCTGGACCAGATCTTTCAGGGGTGGTTTTGAGCGCTCAGACTTCCAGGATGATCTGCCAGAAGGACAGGTGAATTTAGGGCAAGCCTCAACGGAACAGAGTATGGAAATGAAGGGCAGAGGTCTCAGGATGGCTTGAGGTCATAGAGTTTAGCTGTCAGCCTTGGCTTGAGGTAAGAAACTTGGCTCCAATCTTTACTGGACAAATAAATACATTTCTTTGAAAATTAATTTGTAAAATTCAACTTTTATTCTTTCCCTAAGGCAGCAGGTTGCGACCCACAGGAACTGTATTAAAGTGCTGTGTCATTAGGAAGGTTGAGAACCACTGCTCTAAGGAATCCGAAGCACAAATGAGATAGCAATCTATAAAATATAATAGAGTTGAGCAGTGCCTGTGTCTCAGTGAGTAGGGCGCCAGCCCCATATGTTGAGGGTGGCGGGTTCAAACCCGGCCCCGGCCAAACTGCAACCAAAAAAATAGCTGGGCGTTGTGGCGGGTGCCTGTAGTCCTAGCTACTTGGGAGGCTGAAGCAAGAGAATTGCCTAAGCCCAGGAGTTGGAGGTTACTGTGAGCTGTGTGACACCATGGCACTCTATGGAGGGCGATAAAGCAAGACTCTGTCTCTACAAAATAATAATAGGGTTGGTAAAATAACTGCTCTGTAGGGTGGTGCCTGTCGCTCAGTAAGTAGGGCACCGGCCTCAGCCAAACTGTAACAAAAAAAGTTGTGGTGGGCGCCTGTAGTCCCAGCTACTCAGGAGGCTGAGGCAAGAGAACCGCCTAAGTCCAGGAGTTGGAGGTTGCTGTGAGTTGTGATGCCACAGCACTCTACTGGGGTTAATAAGTGAAACTGTCTCAAAAACAACAACAAAAAACCATGCTCTGTATGGAGAAGCACTGCACAGCTCACAATAGTACAGTTACAATATACGTACTTTATTTATATGAGACAGTCTTGCTCTGTCCCCCTGGCTTGAGTGCAGGGGCATCATTGTAGCTCACTATAACCTCAAATTCCTGGGCTCAAGCAATTCTCCTGTCTCAGCCCCCTGAGAAGGAAGCTGGGACTACAGGTGGCCCCCACAATGCCTAATTTTTCTATTTTTAGTAGAGATGGGGGTTTCTCTCTTGCTTAGGCTGGTCTCTGACTCCTGATCTCTGGGATTGAGTGCTGTGGTGTCATAGCTCACAGTAACCTCAAACTCTTGGGCTAACATGATCCTCTTGACTCAGCCTCCTGAGTAGCTGGGATTATAGGCGCCTACCAGAACACCCAGCTATTTTTTTGCTTTTTAGAGATGAGGTCTTGCTCTAGGTCAGGCTGGCCTTGAAGTCATGAGCTCAGGCAACCCACCTGCCTCAACCTCCCAGAGTGCTAGGATTATAGGTGTGAACCCGGTATAAATATTTAAATAGAGCTTTTTACTTTTCCTGAATTTCTTTTATATATCAATAGCATTTTTTTCTCTAATGGTTCAGTTGTTATCCCCCTACTCAATAAGTAAAGAAATTGAAAGAAAGACTTCTCCATGAATATCTCTCTTTGTCCAAAAAGAAAAAACAAACAAACAAACAAAAATTATGAACACAAACTGCACAGCCAAACCCGTTCACTTCTGGCTACACATGTTCCTTGACAGAGGCATCAAGAGCTAAATATGCCTTGAGGCAAGAGGGAATGATTATAGACATGGAAAAAGAATTTTCTGAGTTGTTCTCAGTTCTGTTGTAAATCTTTTCTTTCTCTATCTCTATTCTCTCTCAGCCTCCCTGTTCCTGCACTACAGTCCCATAATGGGACTCTATCTGCATAGTATTGGCACCACACTGGGTTACTCTGCAGAAAATACCCAATCCTAGTGGTGGAGTTGAGCGAGTAGTTCCTTGTTCTCTTGTTCCTTTCAAGCTCTTGGTCAATCCCTTAGGATCCTTATATCCCCCATGGGACTCACCGCCCTCCGTTCCTCTTGTAGTTGTCTGGAACATAATGAGGCTGCAGAGAAGAAAAGAAAGAGGTAAGCAGATTGTAGAAGCTGGCAAAGCTAGCTCTGGTCTGGCGCCAGTCAGGGTAAGAGATGAAGGGCTAAAGCCCTTATAAATTGGATGACTATGTTTTAAGGTCAGAAGATTAGTACTTTTATCAATGGGCCACAGTGGTTTCTAGCATTTTTGTAATTCTAGAATGGCAATAAAAGAGAGAAGCTTACAATTTTCTCTACCTCATTTCACTTTATAAAACACACTCATGTGCTGCCTGATGACAGGATGTTTTCTGAGAGACGCATCACCAGGCAGTCTCACCGTGTGAACATGGCACAGTGCACCTGCACACACTGGGATGGTGTGGCCTGCTGTCCCCAGGCTACAAGCCTGCACAGCATGTCATATACTGAATACTGTAGGCGACTGTCATCCCATGGTTAAGTATTCTGAGAAAAGGTAACAAATGCAGCATGCTACGGTGTTACGATGTTTATGCTGACAGTGATTTTTCAGCTCCATTACAATCTTGTGGGACTGCCACTGTGTACATGGCTGCTGAAGCATCATTATGGGCACATGCCTGCAGTTAAGGCTGGAGCTGCAAAGCCCATGAGTGAGCTGCTGACTGAACAAGCAGGACCAAGTAAGTCTAGATGCGAAGAGAAGACCTGCTGGTAGGAAGAGAGAATGTAAGATTCTTTGGAAAAAATCCAAAAAATAATAATAGAAAAAATAGGAATGTAAAGATTTGCTTTGCTTTATGGTTAGATTATCTCTAAAGCATTCTAGGGTGACAGCTATGAATTTTGACAGGCTTATTAAGAAAAGATTAAAAAATGGGTCAGGTGCAGTGGCTCAGGCATGTAATCCCAGAACTCTGGGAGGTCCAGGTGGGTGGATTACTTGAGCTCATGAGTTCAAGGCTAGCCTGAGCAAGAGTGAGACCCTGTCTTTAAAAATAGCTCAGTGCCTGTGGCTCAAAGAAGTAGGGCGCTGGCCCCATATGCCACATGCCAGAGGTGGTGGGTTCAAACCCAGCCCTGGCCAAAAAAAAACTGCAAAAAAAAAAAAAAATAGCTCAGCGCCTGTAGCACAGTGATTATGGTGCCAGCCACATACACTGAAGTTGGTGGGTTTGAACCCAGCCTGGGCCAGCTAAAATAATGACAACTGCAACAAAAAATAACCGGGTGTCGTGGCGGGCGCCTGTAGTCCCAGCTACTTGGGAGGCTGAGGCAAGAGGATCACTTGTGACCAAGAGTTTGAGGTTGCTGTGAGCTGTGACACCACAGCACTCTACTAAGGGTGACATAGTGGACCTCTGTCTCAAAAAAAAAAAAAAAAAAAGGTGGCACCTATAACTCAGTGGGTAGGGTGCCAGCCACATATACCCAGGCTGGTGGGTTCAAACCTGCCTGGGGGTTGCTAAAACAACAATGATAACTGTAACAAAAAAAATTGCAGGGTGCTGTGACAGGCACCTGTAAGTCTCAGCCATTGGGAGGCTGAGGTAAGAGAATCACTTCAGCCCCAGAGTTTGTGGTTGCTGTGAGCTATGTCACAATGGCACTCTACCCAGGGCAACAGCTTGAGACTCTGCCTAAAAAAAAAAAAACAAAACAAAACCCAAAAAGCTCATGAGGCACTCAGCTGGGGTTTCATCACAACAAACAAAAAATCCAGTCGATGACCAAAATATGGAAAGATGACTGACATAAAATAATTGGCATATGTGCTCAATAATTTGAAAGAAAAAGTACACAGAACAAAGACTGAAAATGAAAATGCTGACCAGATGTTGTGGCTCATGCCTATAATCCTAACACTCTGGGAAGCCGAAGCAGGATGATCACTTGATTTCTCTTTTTTTTTTTTGGGAGACAGTCTTACTTTGTCATCCTTGATACAGTGCATGGCGTCATAGCTCACAGCAACCTCAAACTCTTGGGCTCAAGCAATCCTCTTTCTCAGTTTTTCATTTTTAGTAGAGATGCAGTCTCACTCTTGCTCAGGCTGATCTCGAACATGTGAACTTAAGTGATCCACCCACTGTGGGCTCACAGGGTGCTAGGATTATAGGCATGAGCCACTAAGCCTAGCCAGGAAGATCACTTGAGACCTGTAATTGGAGACCAGCCTGAGCAAGAGCGAGACCATCGTCTCTACTAAAAATAGAAAAATTAGCTGGGTGTTGTGGCACATGCCTGTAATCCCAGCTACTGAAAAAGCTGAGGCAGGAGGATTGCTTGAGCCCAGGAATTTGTCATTGTATTCTAGCCCAGGTGACAGGAAAACTCTGTCTCAAAAAACAAGCCGGGCAGGGTGGGTCACATGTCTCTAATCCTAGCACTCTGGGAGGCTGAGGTGGGTAGATTGCTTGAGCTCAGGAGTTTCAGACCAGCCTGAGCAAGAGTGAGACCCCATCTCTACTAAAAATAGAAAAACTAGCCAGGCTGAAGCATGGGGGAGAGAGAGAGAGTGAGAGTCTTTTGTCTCAACAACAAAAAAAAGTTAACAATAGTTAATTTCTGGGTAGTAGAATAGTATACAATTTTATTCTTTTTAATGCTTATATACTTTTCAAATTTTATATATAATGATCATATCTTATACTTTTAAATGCAGGTATAAAAAGAAAAATCACTAAATTATTTTCACCAAAGATTCTTTACAGTTCTAGCCATTCTTTCCACTTCTTTTTTTTTTTTTTTGAGATAGGGTCTCACTTTGTTGCCCTTGGTAGAGTGCTATAGCATCATAGCTCACAATAACTTCAAAGTCTTGGGCTTAAGCGATCCTCTTGCCTTAGCCTCTCAGGTAGCTGGGACTATAGGAGCCTGCCACAATGCCCCACTATTTTAGAGATGGTGTCTTGCTTTTTGCTCAGGCTGGCCTTTAACTCCCAAGCTCAAGTAATCCCTCTCAAAGTGCTGGGATTACAGGTGTGAGCCATTGTGACAGGTCCATTCTTTCTACTTCTTAAAATTCTGAGTGTGAATGAAAACAAAACCAAACCCTACAAATGTGGGGCAACAACAAAGATTAAAGAGAGGTGAGAGAAAAAAGGAAAACCTGACTACAGGGTAACAGTGTTAACAGCCATTTCCCAAGACAGCCCCACAAGCCTGCATGAAGAAAAACATTCGTGCTGTTTAAAGGTCCTCAATAGAGATGGAGATTTTCTGTCTAAGAAGGAATAGGATAAAGACCCAGAAAGCCACTTTAAGATTCTCACTTTGAATTTCATGCATGAATCAGACTGTCTTAACAGTATTATTATGAAAGGAAGACTTACTGAGAAATCTCTTTTCGGAGCAAGCTTCTTGGGGAAGTGATCAAAAGCATAGGGTTTGGTGCAGACAGGATAGCGATTCCGATGGATTTTATAAAACAGGTGTGCTGACTTGTCAAGCCGGTAATCACAGATGTACACATCTTGTTCCTTCACCCCTTTGGGTCTCCCTGTGAATCCAAAAGCTGTTGAAGAATCCTGTTTCCCCTTCCCTCCCTTGCTCAGAGACCACCATGAACACCATTGGGAGAGTTGCTAGACCCTTAGGAAGAGAACAATGGAACTCTTTGGAAAGGCAGAACTGAGTATTTGGTGATTGCAGAAGAAAGGAGAGATCCCAGGCACTAGTGCCAACAAAGGAAAAAAGAAACCTAAGAATGGAATGGCACATTATAGTATGGAAAGAAACCAGAAATGTAGGTTTGAGTGCTATAGGGATTTGTGAGGGAATATTTTGAGAGAAACACAAAGCAGATTATGCTGAAGCTATGAGAAAAGAATGGAGATAAAACATGAGGAAAATATATTTGTAAACAAACAACTTTTTTTTTTGTACTTTTTGGCTGGGGCTGGGTTTGAACCTGCCACCTCTGGCATATGGGGCCGGCGCCCTACTCCTTTGAGCTGCAAGAGCCACCCCAACTTTTTTTTTTGGACAGTCTCATTTTGTCACCCTTGGTAGAATGCTGTGGTGTTACAGTTCACAGCAGCCTCAAACTCTTTGGCTTAAGCAATTCTCTTGCCTCAGCCTCCCAAGTAGCTGGAACTACAGGTGCCTGCCACATTGCCCGGCTATTTTTTAGTTGTAGTTGTCATTGTTCGGCAGGCCTCGGCCGGATTCGAACCCACCAGCTCTGGTGTATGTGGCTGGTTTCTTAGCCGCTTGAGCTACAGGCACTGAGCCTGCCCCGCTATTTTTTTGTTGCAGGTTGGCCAGGCCAGGTTCGAGCCCATCACCCTTGGTATATGGGGCCTGGCCCCCTACTCACTGAGCCATAGGTGCAGCCCAACAAACAACTTTTAACTAGGAAAAGGAAGAGACAATAGTGCCACAGAGCTACAAGCAGTTTGTCAGTTTTGGAATGAAACTATGTGCTATGATGTCATAGCTCACAGCAACCTCCAACTCTTGGGCTTGAGCGATCCTCTTGCCTCAGTTTTTCTATTTTTAGTAGGGATGGGGTCTTGCTCTGGCTGAGGCTGGTCTCGAACTGCTGAGCTCAAACAATCCACCCACCTCGGCCTCCCAGAGTACTTAGGATATTAAATGAATTTTTAAACAGAGAATGAACATTTATTAAGTATTAAGCACAAGAAAAAAATATAGTATAGGGTGTTATAGTGGCTCATGCCTGTAATCCTAGCACCTTGGAGGCTGAGTCGGGAGAATTAATTAAGCTCATGAGTTCGAGACCATCCTGAGCATGAATGAGAACAGTCTCTACTAAAAACAGAAAAGCTAGCTGGGCTTTGTGGTGGGTGCCTGTAGTACCAGGTACTCAGGAAGCTGAGGCAGGAAGATCTCTTCAGCTTAGGAGTTTGAGGTTCATGTGACCTATGAGACCAAGGCACTCTAGCCTGGGGAACAGAGTGAGACTTTGTCTCAAGGAAAAAAAAAAAAAAAGGACAAAAAAAAGATTAAAAAAAAAAAACCCAGGAAAAAAAAAGGACAGCTTTCTGAAGTTTCACAGAATGGGTGGCAATGAACAGAGGCTCAATGAACAAGGAATCTAAGGTTACTTTTAAACTCACCCAGATAACTTACCTTTACAGTATGTATAAAGGTCTAACACACAGCAGGTTCCCACTACAGCCTCTAAGGGAATGATCTCATACAGTGGCACCCGAAACAGTTCATTATGATAGAACCGACGGGATGGAGAGTGGTGTGTTTCATGAGGGCGGAAATAATGGTGACCAAAGGCAAACCGTTCTTCTCTAAAAAAAGGAAAAGCAGGAAGTGAGAGGTTTAGCTGATTAGCAAAACCTTAGTGACTAGTCAGCTGTGCTGGTGGGGAAGAGCTGGAAGGAGATAGGATCTCAGCACATACTTTTCATTCTTCCAAAGCTTCTCAATTCGGAAGATGTCAAGTTTATCTCGGTTAATGTGAGATAACAATCGATAGGACTGACGGACTGGGTGGCCATCGGGGGTGCGCCGACTGTCCCTCATCAGATACACACAATCACCTGGGAAGGCAGAAAACACAGAATAAAGTAAAAATGATTCCTGTATGAATTCTGTTAGGCATCCATGTATCAGATCCAAGTCTGTGTAGAAAGAACTCATAATCTAATACAACAGAAATGCAGAGAGCTAGAATCATCAGTATAATGGTGATGACGATTAATTTAGGATGATGGCAAGAGCACAAGGGAGGGCTTCCATTCCCGAGCCTTCCCATGTCTCATGTGTCTTCTTTAGTCTTAAAATGAATTTTTGTTTTTTTTTTTAAAAGACAGAGTCTCATTTTGTTACCCTTGGTAGAACGCTGTGGTGTCACAGCTCACAACAACCTCAAACTCTTGGGGTCTTGCTCTGGCTGAGGCTGGTCTCGAAC
>NW_003852486.1:4812077-4815405 GCF_000181295.1 Otolemur garnettii | reverse complement strand
GGCTGGTCTTGAACTCATGAACTCAAGCAATCCACCCGCCTTGGCCTCTCAGAGTGCTAGGATTATAGGTGTGAGTCACCATGCCCAGCCTTAAAATGAGCTTTTTTGACACCTCTGTCTCTTCAAATTAGTGTCATGGTGGAGAAGTGATATATAAGCACAAGGACTAAAGCAGGGTGTCTGACTTATGGCATATGGGACACGTGGTGATTTTGTAAGGATTTCTTCTACTTATCTGTGGTGTTGGATATCACAAAGAATATGCATGGACCTTTTTTTTGCTAATCAACTTCCATTAGTGTTTGTTTCATTAGTATTTACTGTGGCCCAAGACAATTCTCATTCTTCCAATGTGCAGCAGAAAAGAAAAAAGTTGGACACCCCTGCACTAAAAGCTATAAATACCTGTTTTCTTTTGCTACCAATGTTCATATGGAGATAATGATAATTAGGTAGAAAGTGAATAATTCCTATTATTTAGCGTAATAGGGGTTAGCCCCTGTGTACATACCCTGACGAAGCAGCAAGTCATCTCGGAGCAAACAAATGAAGTAGACACAACCAGGTTGCGCATAGTGGGGCCGCGGGATCATGGGTACCTCCTAATAAGAGCAGAAAGCCAATGAATACAGCTGGAATTACTACTACATTTAGCCTACTGATTTCTTTTCAAAAGAGAAAAATAACTAGAATTTTTCAAAATCCTAGAATTCCCAGCCAGTCAAGGCTTACCATTTAGTCATCTTAAGACACTACAGATACAAAAAAGAGATAAAAGCAACTAGATAGCAGTTCTACTACATAGTAGAACACAATGCTGATAGCCTAAGTATCACAGACTATGTTCTACAAAGCACTAATTGTGGGGTTGCTCTATGCCACCTATGGAGTATCTGAAAATGTGTCAAAAGAGACTTGAATTACTATAATGATTGGGGGATGCTACTGGTATTCAGTGCCCAGAGTCTAAGGAAGCCAAACATTCTGAAATGCAACCCTCAAAACAAAGAATTGTCCACCTAAAAATGACAATAGGGCAGGTAGCTCACGCCTCTAATCCTAGCACTCTGAGAGTGCAAGGCAGGTGGATCACTTGAGTCTAGCACTCTTTTTACTTAAACCACTAGCTAAAATACATGACATTTAGAGTATCAAGTTCAAGATTTTGCAAGCTTATCCTTTTATGGGTAGTTAATAGTATTTATAAAAACCTTAGGTTTTTTTTTTTTTTTTGCTGGAAATACGTTCTTGCTTTATTACCCTTTAGTCTTAAAATGAATTTTTGTTTTTTTTTTTTAAAAGACAGAGTCTCATTTTGTTACCCTTGGTAGAATGCTGTGGTGTCACAGCTCACAACAACCTCAAACTCTTGGGTTCAAGCAATCCTCTTGTCTCAGCCTCCTAAATAGCTGGGACTACAGATGCCTGCCACAACACCCACCTATTTTTTAGATTTTTTTTTTTTTTTTTGAGACAGAGTCTCAAGCTGTTGCCCTGGGTAGTGCTGTGGTGTTATAGTTCATAGCAATCTCCAATTCTTGGGCTCAAGCTATTCTCTTGCCTCAGTTTTCCTATTTTTAGTAGAGACAGGGTCTTGCTTTTGCTTAGGCTGGTCTTGAACTCATGAACTCAAGCAATCCACCCGCCTTGGCCTCTCAGAGTGCTAGGATTATAGGTGTGAGTCACCATGCCCAGCCTTAAAGCTAAAGTGCAGTGGTATCCTTGTAGCTCAAGCAATCCTCCTGCCTCAGCCTCCTAAGTAGCTGGGATTGCAGATGCTTGCCACAATGCCCAACTAATTAGTAGTGACAGGGTCTCCTCTTGCTTTGGCTTCCCAGACTGCTGGGATGGCAGGCGTAAGCCACAATGCCCAGCAAAACCTTACTTTTATATAGTACTATTCCTTTCATAGGTTTCTAAGTATTTTATTTTCTCTTTGTTCATACTCTTTCAAAAAGGAAGGGCAGAATTATTACCCTCAATGTTTAAGAAACTATTGCCTAATAAATGTTGAACAACTTATTAAAGGAGGTGCTGCACAGCAAGGGCAGGCCAGGTAAGATATCATCACATGCCATGTCTCCTACTTACAAACCGGAGTTTATCAGAGGGCAGCTTACCCTGTCCACAGGCCTTGGGTCACACTGCTCGCACAGGTAGTGCTCCACATCTGAGCTCACTCCCATACAATCACAGTGCTGCCACACCTGTAGGAATAGGTACAGTTGTGGGGAGGGGCAGGAAGGCTAAAATTTATTGAGACAGTTCCTAGGGCCTAAGAATAAAAAAATTAGCAATAGGACAGCGTAAAATAAAATAGGAACTAAGGGATAAGGGGGTGACTGAGAAACTAGAAATAAATGGTAAAACAGGAAAAAAGTAACAAAGTAACAACTTGTCTGAACAAAAGTACAAAAGTATGCAGACTGATTCGTGATATACAGATATGGGCAAACAAAATGGTCTGATGGAAATAGAATAGGTAGAGAAGTGAGTACACTACCAAACTCTTATTTAAGTAATATGAACCAATATATGGCTATACAGCTATTGTGAAAGTTTTTATAGTTAACAATTTTAATACCCTTGTCTAATGTTATCCTCCTAACAATCCTATGTGTTAATCACAGTCATATGACATATAATAAGTTCACATGGATTAAGGGGAACATGTGGGCTCAAACTCAGGCCTTGGTGCCTTCATTAGGAGGCCTATGTGTGTTTATACACTGCACTCATGTGAGAAGTATACAGTGGCAAGTGGGCAGGAAGAACAGAAGGGAGAAAAAGGGAAGGATAAAATGAAAGGGAGAGAAACATAAAAGGGAAAAGACAATACGATGAACATCAAGGGACAACAAACACTGAGGCTAAGTTATAACACATAAAAAGCCTTTCAAGCCAAGCCAAAAGAAGCATAAACTTCTTTGAATAGGGTCACCATGCTTCTGCTTCATCTCCTGATGCTTACCATGCACTTGTCACACTGGATCATGAGACCTTCATCCTTGTAGAGGCCACAGATACAGCGAATAACATCATCATCCTTCTCATGCCCATTTTCCTTCTCAGAGACTGAGGTTTCACTGCTGTCTGCCTCACTTGCTGTCTCTCCCACAATCTCATCAATTTGGGCTGATGCCTCATGTCGGGCATTGTAATAGGCCTTTCTTAGGCGGCAAACATCTCTCCCAATTGGGGATTTACGCCCATAGTATTTCTGAAGAAAACAGAAAAAAAGAAATCATATTTGATCTTCTCAATTTGGCTTAAAAACATACATGAAGAGGTAATATGATTTTCTCTATCCTTCCATTTTTTTTTTTTT
>NW_003852486.1:4809591-4811157 GCF_000181295.1 Otolemur garnettii | reverse complement strand
CAGTTTTTCTATTTTTTAGAAGAGATGGGGTCTCACTTTTCCTCAGGCTGGTCTCGAACTCCTGAGCTCAAGCAATAACCCACATCAGTTTCCCAGAGTGCTAGGATTACAGGTGTGAGCCACCATGCTCGTCTAATTTTAAAAGGTTTTTAGAGGTAGGGGGTTTCACTCTTGCTCAGCTAGTCTTGAACTCCTGATGTCAAGCAATCCTCTTGCCTCAACTTCCCAAAGTGCTAACATGACAAATGTAAACCACGTGTCCAGTTGACAACTTAAACTGAACTAAAATAAGTTCAAATTAGTATATGCATGGTATTTTTCCATTTGCTTTATTGCTCTGTTCTTCAATTCTTGTCAAGACCTTTACTATCCACAAGATCAAATACATAGTGATCATGGCATCTGAATTAATGGCACAAGCATAATATCCATTTACCTTTGTCTTACAGGTATCTGGGACAGATCTCCAGGTACTAAATGTATGTGGAAACTGGTATTCAGTAGAAAGCATGTTACAATTCAAGACTGCTTAATTATTATCCCACCTGTCTACTTTTCTCTCGCCTTTTGTCTTTAAACTTTTACTCTTCCTTTTATTTTATTTTACTTATTTATTTTAGACAGAGTCTCATTTTGTCACCATTGGTAGAATGCCATGGTGTCACAGCTCACAGAAACCTCCAACTCTTGGGCACAAGTGATCCTCTTGCCTCTGCCTCCCCAGTAGCTGGGACTATAGGCACCCACCACAACGCCCAGCTTTTTTTTGTAGAGACGAGGTCTTGCTCTGGCTAGTGTCCAACTCGTGAGCTTAGGGCAATCCACCTGCCTCGGCCTCACAGAGTGCTAGGATTACAGGCATGAGCCACAGTGCCTGGCCTTTACTCTTCCTTTATCTAGTCACCTCTTTTGTCTTCCAAATGCTTCTCCAAGGTATTTCAAGATAACTAAATAATTTCCTCATCTATGCACCATACTGTTCATCCTGTCCTTTCATCCTGTCATAATGTTTCATCCTGTCCTTTCAACCAGCTCAAGGCCACCTTCTCTCCAATGACCTTTACCTAGTCCACATCCTTGATACCTCTAATTCCATCCTCAAGATACAAAGATACATTTCCACCTATTTCTCTATACATATTTCTGTATATTTCACATGTACTTACCTTTTTATTTGCAGTTTTTTGGCCGGGGTGGGGTTTGAACCCACCACCTCCGGAATATGGGACCAGCACCCTACTTCTTGAGCAACAGGCACTGCCCAACATGTACTTACTTTTTTGAGGGAAAAAACTATAGATATTATTTTGATGTATTAATATGTCTATATAATGTAGTTCTAAAGGTTCAATATTAAATGAAGTTTTTACAAAAATTATTCTTTTTGGAAAATGACTAGTCACATCGAAGTCTTTTTATTTTTTTTTTGAGACAGAGCCTCAAGCTGTACCCCTAGGTAGAGTGCTGTGGCATCACAACTCACAGCAACCTCCAACTCCTGGGCTCAAGTGAGTCTCCTGCCTCCGCCTCCCAAGTAGCTGGGACCATAGGCGCCTGCCACAATGC
>NW_003852486.1:4808465-4809554 GCF_000181295.1 Otolemur garnettii | reverse complement strand
TTGGCGGGCCTGGGCTGGATTCGAACCCGCCATCTTAGGTGTATATGGCTGGCACCTTAGCCATTTGAGCCATAGGCACCGAGCCCAAAGTCTTTATTGTATAGGATTCTACAATATTTAGTTCACTGTGACTTACACCCTAAGGGTAAAACAATAAAAATGACTACCTTTCCCAATCAAAAATATAAAAGTTGATAGGAAGGAGCAGAAATATTAAGCTTCTAAAACAAACCTCTTTTTATTTTGTCCCCCTCAGTAGAGTGCAGTGGTGTCATAGCTCACAGCAACCTCCAACTCCTGGACTCAAGTGATTCTCTTGCTTCAGCCCTCCTAGTAGCTGGGACTACAGGCACCCACCACAATGCCTGGCTATTTTATTTTTTTTTTGTTTAGCAGGCAAGGGCCAGGTTTGAACCCAGCAGCCCCAGGGCACATGGCCAGTGCCCTAACCACTGAACTATGGGAGCCAGCTTAAAACAAACTTCTTAAATCTACATTTGAAGTCAGTGAAAAATACCTCTGCATTCCGAAAGACTTTGAGCATGTCAGCATCAAAAGCCTCAACTGTCTTATAGTAGCCGGTGAGGATCTGCTTCTCTATGGTGCTAAGGTCTAGCGGGTCAGAGATCTTCTCATAATAATCAGCATTCCTGCAACACAAAGTGAGGGTGTATAAGTCTGGTCCAATTAGTATTTTTCTAAAACTCAGATGATATCCAGAAAAGTATACATACTTTTTCTTTGGGGGGAGGTTCAAAAGTGGAGCTGCCAGTGCTTGTCGGGAAGAATCTGCAAAAGAATGCAAGGTTTAGTAGAGTTTAAGATATGTACAAGGGAGGCAACTTATCTCTAAATTAAAAAAATAGAATCTGGCTTGGTGCCTGTAGCACAGTGGTTATGGCGCCAACCACATATACTGAGGCTAGCTGGCCCAGGACAGCTAACCCACAATGACATCTGCAACAAAAAATAGCTGGGTGTTGTGGTGGGTGTCTGTAGCCCCAGCTACTTGGGAGGCTGAGGCAAGAGAATCTCTTAAGCCCAAGAGTTTGAGGTTGTTGTGAGCCGTGACACTCTGGCACTCTACTG
>NW_003852486.1:4805607-4807806 GCF_000181295.1 Otolemur garnettii | reverse complement strand
TATGTGGCTGGCGCCTTAGCCGCTTGAGCCACAGGCGCCGAGCCTTGATCCCCTTTTTCTTCATATATAGGTAACTGTTAGGCCTATGAACCTTCCAAAATACATGTAGAATTACGAACATGTATTCTTTTGGGGAAAGGGTCTGTGTTCTTATTAGGTTCTCAAAAATATCTGTCAATCAGAAAAGGTTAAGAGCTATTGACATAACATAGTCGTAATACTATTTATGTATATTTATCTATTTATAGACAGGGTCTCACTCTCTTGTTATGTTAAGAGTGTAGTGGCCTTATCGTAGCACACTGTAACCTTCAACTCCTGGGGTCAAGTAATCCTCTTCTTGCCTTAAGTCTTTTTCAAGTAGTTAGATTACAAGTGTGTGCCACCATGCTTGTCTAATTTTTCTACTTTTTGTAGAGATGGGGATCCTACTCTTCTTCAGGTAGGTCTTGAATTCCTGGCCTCAAGCAGTCCTCCCAACTCAGTGAGAGTGCTAGGACTACTGGCAAGAGCCACCATGCCCTGCCTTACTGTTTTTATTGTTACTTCACTGTCTCTAATTCAGGGAAATTAAATCAAAACAGATATCTGTATTCTATAGCTGCAGACAGAAACTAGCTATCCTATTGCTAAAAACTATGATTTTTAAACATAGTACTTAAGTATGGCAAAATTATTAAAAAACACACAAAAAAACGATATGTAGGATCTTGGGATTTAAAAACAATAATCCCTGGGACGGCATCTGGGGCTCAAAGGAGTAGGGCGCTGGCCCCATATGCCAGAGGTGGTAGGTTCAAACCCAGCCCTGGCCCAAAACTGCAAACAAAACAAAACAAAACAAAAACAAAAACAAAAAACAAAACAATAATCCTTGCAGACTATAACCAGTCCTATAATTCTATACTTTCCAACAAAGAAAGAACAAGTCAACCTAAATTCCTAATCCTAAAATGTCACTTATTCTTGGCCTTGGAAATCATGCAAAAAAAGATAAGAAGAATGAATGTGGGGGCAGGTGTGGTCACCTTTATAAGAGATGATACCATCACAGATTTCTTTGAAGATCTGGGCAAGGCGGGCTGCTCGAGCCACTTCAATGTTTTCCTCTGCAGCTGCCAAGCGCCTCGTTCGAACAGATCGAGCTGTCTGCAGGGCAGAGAACTGGGTCATGAAGACATCTGGAAGGATAAAGTGAAAATCAGTTTCAGCAAACAAGGAGAAAGAGTGGCTTCCTCTACCCTAATGGGTCCCTGCCATTTGCAGAAATGGTTAAGCAGATTAGTGGGCACAGAGTGTTTCTCTTTTCTTTTGGTTGCAGCCATCATTGTTGTTTTGGTGGGTCTGGGCTGAACTCGAACCCACCAGCTCAGGTGTATGTGGCTGGCACCTTAGCTGCTTGAGCCACAGGCGCGGAGCATGTTTCTCTTTTCTGTAAAGAAAAATCAGGAAACTCTGGAGTTTACCAGAGACATAAATGCACCAAGAGTAACCTTAGCTCAGTGGACAAATGCAGTGTAGTGCAGTAGCTATAGGTCTGGGCTTCAAAGGTAGTCTACATGTTACCAAACCTGTGTCTCAGCTTCTCAAATGCAAACGGGAGTAGTGATAGTCCCTCCCTCATATAAGGAAATTATCCAGATTAAGATAATGTTTTTACGGTGTTTAGCTTAATGCTTGATATATAAGCACTTAGTAATTGAATATTACTATTACCAGAAGATTTGAACTAGTTGGGATATATGTTCAGAAATTTATGCCAATAAGGCTCAGTGCCTGTAGCACAGTGGTTAGGATGCCGGCCACCTATACTAGTGCTGGCAGGCTTGAACCTGGCCTAGAACTGCTAAACAACAATGACAAGTGCAACAAAAAATAGCCAGGCATAGTGAAACTCTGTCTCGGGGAAAAAAAAAAAAAAAAAGAATTTATGTCAATCAAATCACCAAAATCACTGAAAGGATCTAAGATTCTAGGCAAAATTTTCAAAATTTTCAATCTATCTTTATGAAAACTCAGCATATTCTCTTAAACATCATGAAGAATGCTCTTGCCTTCAGAGGGGAAAGAAAGAAAGAAAGCATAAAAGAAGAGCACAATTGGGTGGCACTTGTGGCTCAGCGGGTAGGGCACCGGACCCATATACCAAGGGTGGTAGGTTCAAACCCAACCATGGCCAAACTGCAACAAAAAGTAGCC
>NW_003852486.1:4799439-4804641 GCF_000181295.1 Otolemur garnettii | reverse complement strand
GAGCCCAGGCTGGACTCGAACCTGCCACTTTAGGTGTATGTGGCTGGCGCCTAGCCACTTGAGCCACAGGTGCCGAGCCATACCTAATGACTATTACAGAGTATAGGTGTTGTCTGGAAAGGGTTTCTTCTTGTTCCCTGGAGTAGAGACAGGAACTGGGAATGGGTAGGTTATTACTGATTGATGCTTGTATGTTTGGATCCTAATTTTTTTGGTCCAGACTAAAAAGAATCTTTGACTAAACTATTTACTTAAAAGTAACTAAAATAATCATTTTGGGGACTTCTTATGAAATTAATAAAGATGTTTTCTATGTCTCACCAGACTTGATATTCCCATCGTCTCGGCAGATACCGTTCCAGCGGGAATATAATGATGCTGAGTGAATATTATCACTTGTGTGCTTTACTTCTTCCTGTTTTTGACGAATCTTTTCCCAGTTTCGGACCAAGAACACATGATGCTTTAATACAAAGTTCCTGCAAGGAGGGAAGCAAAAAGTTCTTTTATTCATTAGTTCAATAAGCATTTATTATATATCTATTACATGTAAGCCACTGTTAGATAATACGTGTGAGTACTTATCATTGAATTGATCTGTTAAGAGAATTATATAGGCAAAATGCCATTCAATTTTGTATTGTGATTTTCTTCATAGAACATAAAACATTTCCATATATTATCTACAAACAGCTGGCAATCAACAAATAATGGCCTCAAAAATTTTGGCAAGCAGCCTGACCAGAGGGCAGAGATTTATAAAATATTTGTACAAATTCTAAAGGCAGTTGCAATATGAAGTATGAGCTTAGGGTTAGCTGCAACGAGGAGAACTGAACAGGCAGAAAATGCAGAGAAGTAAGATGGATGGACTCCAGGCAAACTATGTTAGGTGGACCACTAAAGTTAAATAACTGATCTGCATCTTCACTGATCCTACTCTATTTTTTTCTTTTTTTTGAGACAGAGTCTCACTATGTCACCCTCGGCAGAGTGCCGTGGCATGACAGCTCATAGCAACCTCAAACTCTTGGGCTTAAGCAATTATCTTGCCTCAGCCTCCTAAGTAGCTAGGACTACAGGTACCTGCGACAACATCTGGCTACTTTTTTGTTGCAGCTGTCATTGTTGTTTAGCTGTCTTAGGCTGGCTTTGAACCCACCAGCCTCGGTGTATATGGCTGGCGCCATAACCACTGTGCTACAGGTGCCGAGCTAAAGCAGGGATTCTTTTTTTTTTTTTTTTTGAGAAGAGCCTCAAGCTGTCCCCCTGGGTAGAGTGTTGTGGCATAACAGCTCACAGCAACCTCCAACTCCTGGGCTCAAGTGAGTGTCCTGCCTCAGCCTTCCAAGTAGCTGGGACCACAGGCACCTGCCACAATGCCCAGCTATTTTTCTTTTTTTTTTTGGTTGCAGCCGTCATTGTTGTTTGGCGGGCCCGGGCAGGATTCGAACCCACCACCTTAGGTGTACGTGGCTGGTGCCTTAGCCACTTGAGCCACAGGCACCAAGCCACAAAGCAGGGATTCTTAATCTTTTCTGTGCCATGGATTCCTCAGGTATCATAATGAACTTTTCTGAATAATTATTTATTTTTTTATTGAGAGAGAGTCTCACTTTGCAGCCCTCAGTAGAGTGCTATACTGTCATAGCTCACAGCAACCTCAAACTCCTAGGCTTTAGAGACAGAGTCTTACTTTGTCACCCTTGGTAGAGTGCCATGTCATCACAGCTCACAGCAACCTCCAACCCCTGGACTTAGGCGATTCTCTTGCCTCAGCTTCCTGAGTAGCTGGGACTACAGGCACCCACCACAATGCCCAGCTATTTTTTTTGTTGTTGCAGTTTGGCTGGGGCTGGGTTTGAACCTGCCACCCTCGATATATGGGGCCAGCACCCTACTCATTGAGCCAGAGGTGCCACCCTCAAGTGATCTTGCCTCAGCCTTCCAAGTAGCAGAGATTACAGATGCCTACCACATCACCTGATTATTTTCAGAGATGGAGGTCTCCCTCTTGTTCTGGCTGGTCTCCAATTCCTGAGCTCAAGTAATACACCTGCTTTGGCCTTCCAGAGTGCTAATGTGAGCCACTTTGCCTGGCTGAATAATTATGCTTAATATATAGGACTAAAAGGACACCAAGTATACTGAAACATAGGTTTCAAAAAAAAAAAAAAAATCAACCAAACCCCCCAAAACCAAAACCAAAAGCTGGCTATATGCAGTGGCTTGCTCCTGTAACCCCTAGCATTTTGGAAGGCTGATGCATCATAACAATATTCCATGTCTAAAAAATTAAGAAAATAGGGGCAGTGCCTGTGGTTCAGTGGGTAGGGCACCGGCCCTATATACTGAGGGTGGAGGATTCAAACCCGGCCCTGGCCAAACTACAATAAAAAAATAGCTGGGTGCTGAAGGATGCTATGAGCTGTGTGATGCCACAGCACTCTACGAGGGAGATAAGGTGAGACTCTGTCTCTACAAAAAAAAAAAAAAATTAAGAAAATATTAGGCAGGTGTGATGGCATGTCCCTATAGTTCTACCTACTTGGGAGGCTGATGGAGGAGGACTGCTTGATCCCAAGAGTTTGATGTTGTAGTGAGATATGACTACAACTTCACTCAAGCCTGGGTAATACAGTGAGATTCTGTCTCAGGAAAAAAACAAACAAAACCTGCAAACAACAAAATTAAGGTATATAAATATATAATACTTTTCTTTTGGAGACAGAGTTTCACTCTGTTACCCCAGCATAGAGTGCTATGGTCTCACACTAGCCTACAGCAACCTCAAACTCCTGGGCTCAAGTGATCCTCTTGCCTCAGACTCTCAAATAGATGAGATTACAGGTGCCGGCTACAATGCCGAGCTAGTTTTTCTCCTTTTAGTAGAGATGGGGTCTTGCTCTTGCTCAGGCTGGTCTCAAACTCCTGAGTCCAAGGGACCTTCCTGTCTTCTGCTGATTTTTAAAATTTTTTTGTAGCTCCATGCTGTGAGCTAGGATGGATGCCATGGCACTCTACCCAGAGTAACAAAAGGAAACTCTGTCTCAAAGAAAAGGGAGTAATTAGGGAAGATGTATTTTCCCTCTTGCAAGTTAGAAATATCCTCAAACACTTTGCTTAAGATTGGCTCCAAGTGGCTAAGGCGCCAGCCACATATACCTAAGGCGCGGGTTCAAATCCAACCCGGGCCCACCAAACAACCATGATGTCTGCAACCAAAAAAATAGCCAGGCGTTGTGGCGGCGCCTGTGGTCCCAGCTACTTGGGAGGAGGAGGCAGGAGACTCGCTTGAGCCCAGGAGTTGGAGGTTGCTGTGAGCTGTGATGCCACGGCATCTACCCAGGGGGAAAGCTTGAGCTTTTTTTTTTTTCTGCCTCAAAAAAAAAAAAAAAATCTCTTATTACAAAAGAAAACGTATTGACTACACAGCAGTTGAATCATTTTTGATTTATTGTTGAATTTTTAAAATTTTATTTATTTTTTGAGATAGCATCTCATTCTGTCACTCTCGGTAGAGTGTTGTGGTGTCATACCTCATAGCAACCTCAAACTCTTGGATTCAAGTGATTCTCCTGCCTCAGCCTCCCAAGTAGCTGGGACTACAAGTGCCTGCTAAAACGCTTGGCTAATTTTTCTATTTTTAGTAGAGATGGGGTCTCACTCTTGCTCAGGCTGGTCTCAAACTCCTGTGCTCAAGCAATCTGCCCCTCTCAGGCTCTCAGAGTGCTAGGATTTACAGGTGTGAGCCACCGCACTCAACTAGGAGTTTCATCATTTTTTAGACTGATAAGAAAACCATGTAATTTGAATAGGACTCCTTTTTACCTCTCTCGATTGGACATTGGCTTCATCTGCAACTGGGGTGTCATTCTTGTTGGAGTGTTGATATTTTCACTGGGCTCCTCAGAAAGATGGCCTCTCTGAAAAATAGATGAATCAGGTTAAAAAAAAAAAATTCAATCAGAAATCATCTCCAAGAACATTAAAACCACTCTAAAGATGTCAGCCTTTGGTAATTCCCTTATTCTACAAATTGCCTCTAAATATTTCACATGCAGCTTTGGGGAAAAGGCATTAGGTCATTATTTACCCTTTTCTTCAACTTGTGCTTAGACTTTCTCTTCTCTTTTGACCGTCCCGACTTTTTGTGTGTGGCCATGGGCTGGCTGTTCTTGCTGCTGGAGAGTCCATTCATGCGTTGACTCTTGCCTCCAATGATCCCTCGACATTTCTCAAAGCCACACTTACAAAGTTGCTTGGAAGGGAAGGAAAATTCTTTAAGCCTACAGCCTCATTTACAAGTTTAAAAATTATATATTTGGACACACAATGTTAAGTATGAATTGAGATAAATAACAAATTGAGAATATAATAAATAGAAGTGGTTTTTCACTGGAGTGGAAAAGGAAGATTAAACTTTTGGAAAACTTATTCCTCAGAAACGTTAAGAACTGACTGAAGATGAAATATGATAGGGCAGGGTGGCGCCTGTGGCTCAGTAAGTAGGGTGCTGGCCCCACATACTGAGGGTGGCGAGTTCAAACCCGGCCCTGGCCAAACTGCAACAACAACAACAAAAAAATAGCCGGGTGTTGTGGCAAGCACCTTTAGTCTCAGCTACTCAGGAGGCTGAGGCAAGAGAATCACTTAAGCCCAAGAGCTGGAGGTTGCTGTGAGCTGTGATGCCACAGCACTCTACCAAGGGTGATAAAGTGAAGACTCTTCTTTTTTAAAAAAAAACAAAAACAAAAACAAAAAAAAAAACGATAGGGCAATCTCTTTCTTCAGCATTGTGAAACAATAACTGAGACCTATATATTCCAGACAGTTGCAGTAAACAGTGAAAAGCTATTTTCTCTTGGTTTGGGCATGGTGGCTCACACCTATAATCCTAGCACTCTGGGAGGCCCAGGTGGGTGTATTGCCTGAGCTCACCAGTTTGACACCAGTGTGAGCCAAGAGTGTGACCTCTCACTAAAAATAGCTGAATGTTGTGGTGGGCACCTTTGGTTCCAGATACTTGGGAAGCAAGAGACAAGAGAATTGTGTGAGCCCAAGAGTTTGAGGTTGCTGTGAGATGTGATGATATGTGCCAAGGGTGACAGAGTGAGACTCTGTCTCAAAAAAAATTTTAAAGGCAGGGTTTCACGGCTCGGCGCCTGTGGCTCAAGTGGCTAAGGCGAGGGCCACATACAC
>NW_003852486.1:4790188-4799150 GCF_000181295.1 Otolemur garnettii | reverse complement strand
ACTATGTTGCCCTTGAACACCAAGGCTCCAGAGCAGCTTGGACTACAGTTGTGCCTCACTGCACCTGGCCTCCATGTACTTAGTGGCTCCAAGTCAGTCATGTTTATTGAAGATCCATATTCTATAACTTTTTTTTTTTTTGAGACAGTCTCAAGCTATTGCTCTGGGTAGAGTGCTGTGGTGTCACAGCTCACAGCAACCTCTAACTCTTGGGCTTAAGTGATTCTCTTGCCCCAGCCTCTCAAATAGCTGAGACTACAGGTGGCGGCCACAATGCCTGGCTATTTTTTTATTGTTGCAGTTGTCATTGTTGTTTTAGCTGGCCCAGGACGGGTTTGAAGCCACCAACCTTGGTTGTATGTGGCTGGCACCCTACCCACAGAGCTACGGGCACCACCCTCTTACCTGTTTTTCAACATTGAAGGAATGAAAGTTGTAATCATAAGTGAGTTCGGTCCCAGCTGGCATATCCTTAAGAGCATATAGTCCAATCCGGTATACTCCATTAACAGACCTATGAGGAGAGAAATGAACAGAGTTAAAGGTTGGGCTTCTTTTCTTTTTGAGACAGTCTCAGTATGTCACCATCAGTAGAATGCCATGGCATCACTGCTCACAGCAACCTCAAACTCTTGGGCTTAAGTGACTGACTTGACTCAGGCTCCCAAGTACCTGGGACTACAGGTGCTTGCCACAATGCCCAGCTACTTTTTTGTTGCAGTTGTCATTGTTTAGCAGGCCTGGGGGGTGGGTTCGAACCCACCAGCCTTGGTATATGTGGCTGGTGCCGTAACCACTGTGCTACAGGTACTGAGCCTTCTTTTCTTTCTTTATTTTTTGCAGTTTTTGGCTGGGGCTGGGTTTGAACCTGCCACCTCTGACATATGGGGCTGGCACCCTACCCCTTTGAGCCACAGGCGTCGCCCTCCTTCTTTTCTTTTTTTAAGACAAGCTCTGCCACACAGGATGAAGTGCAGTGGCCTCATTATGGACCACTACAACCTCAAATTCTTAGGCCAAGCAATCCTCCTGTCTCAGCCTCCTGAGTATCTAGGACTATAGGTATATATAGTCTGGCTGATTTTTAAATTTTTTTTGTAGAGTAGGGTCTTGCTACGTTGTGTAGGCTGGTCTTAAACTCTTGGTCTCAAGTAATACTGCTGCCTTGGCCCCCCAAACTGTTAGGATTACAGGTTTGGCCATTGTGTAAAGTCTCCATCTCCATGCAAACCTAGGGGATTAAAACCCATGCTGTTTGGGCTTGGTGCCCATAGCTCAGTGGCTAGGGTGTTGGCCACATACACTGAGGCTGGCAGGTTCAGACCCGGGCTGGGCCTGCTAAAAACAACAATGACATCTACAACCAAGAAATACCTGGGTGTTTTGGGGGGTGCCTATAGTCCCAGCTACTTGGGAGGCTGAGGGAAGAAAATGACTTGAGCCCAAGAGTTTGAGTTTGCTGTGAGCTATGATGCCACCACACTCTACTGAGGGCAACATAGTGAGACTCTGTCTCAAAACAAAACAAACAAACAAACAAAAAAAATGCTGTTTGACTTGTCTTTCTGCCTCCCTACCATTTGGAACATATTGAGGGTTAGTGTGGATACTACTCCATTATATATAACATTCTCTATAATTTTTAGTTTTGATATTCTTTTTTTCTGACAGGGCAGTTTTTCTATTTTTAGTAGAGACAAGGTTATTACTCTTGTTCAGGCTGGTCTTGAACTCCTGAACTCAAGTAATCCACCCACCTCGAGCTCTGAGAGTGCTAGGATTACAGGTGTGAGCTACCATGCCTGGCCCTCATATTATCTTTTAAAAATTATGTTTTAGGCTGGGCATGGTGGCTCACGCCTGTAATCCTAGCACTCTGGGAGCCTGAGGTGGGTGGATTACTTGAGCTCAGGAGTTCAAGACCAGTGTGAGCTAGAGCCCTGTCTCTAAAAATAGCCCAGTATGGTGGCAGGCGCCTGTAGTTCCAGCTACTTGAGAGGCTGAGGCAAGAGGATTGCTTCAGCCCTGAAGTTTGAGGTTGCTATGAGTTATGATGCCAGGACAATCTACCAATGGTGACAAAATGAGACTCTGTCTCAAAAAAAAAAAAGTTTTAGATATAATTCTTTCCTTCTCAATTATATTCTAATATATCTGACAGAAGAGGCCTCATAATTCACTTATTTTTATTTCTCTTTGTGAGAAATCTGCTGGGCAAGTGATAAGTATGCAATCTATAAAGGTTGGCTGCATGAATCGATAATCCATGTAATACAATGCCTAGCACACAGTAAGCACTCAATAACTATTAGGTATTTCATTATCAATTTTGTATTTTTCTAGGAGTGAGTAGCTAGGATGAAACAAAGAAATAGCAAGAGCTTACTCTGCCTGCAGGATCTGCCTGAGCTGCTCTGTGTAAGCTGACTTACACTGTGGAAAGATTAATCTCTTGCTGCCCTCAATGCCTTCTCTTCTGCTGAATTCTTGGCTTCACCTTCTCCTGTTTCCTTACCATTTCTGCATTTCACAATTTGGGTCACAGCTGTGATTGATGAATCGGGCCTCATTTCCCATGCGGTAACTGTCAATCACCATACCGCTATCCAGGTTCAAACAGTAGTGATCACTGTGGTTGTGATACTGCTCAATCATCCTGTTCCTGAAGAAAAGACAAATGACAGCCTATTAAGGATTAGGATGAAGAGTAAATTTTAAATCTCTCATTCTCCATTGTAATCTAGTACCTCTGCACTTCATTACAGTATCACAATTTACCATTGTACCTGAATTCCTGTTCGCTGACAACTTCCCCTAGGTATTCAATGATGAACTGCCCAGCTTTTAGAGGTTCTTTGGTTCTGATTCCCCACCCTTTTTCCTCAGCTCGAAATCTTTCCAGACATTGGACCCACTCATGTCTCTGTATCCTCTGGTTACAGCATTGTTCACCACAGGGGCAAGTGTTAGGGGAACACTCAGCAAAGATCATTCTAGAAAGAAAAGGAATAATTGCCAATCAATTTGCATAACACATACATTAATGCACTCAGTTTTCATTTTATAAGAATTAAAAAAAGAATATAAGAAACTAATTATTTTGGCTCAGCACCAGTAGCACAGTGGTTACAGCACCAGCCACATGTACCAAGGCTGGTGGGTTCAAACCTGACCTGGTCCAGCTAAACAATAATGACAACTGCACCAAATTAATAGCCAGGCTATGTGGCAGGTGACTATAGTCTCAGCTACTTGGGAGGCTGAGGCAAGAAAATCACTTAAGCCCAAGAGTTCAAGGTTGCTGTGAGCTGTGATGCCACAGCATTCTACCCAGGGCAACAGCTTGAGACTTTGTCTAAAAAAAAAAATAAATAAATAAATAATTTCTTAAAAAAATTATTTTAATAGAAGTAAGCCAAATCACTAAAATTAAAATGATATATATAAAAAATTGATAATACTCAGAATTTCCAAACCAGGTTAAAAACACTTAATGTAGTAGTTCTCAACCTTCCTAATGCTGTGACCCTTTAATATAGTTCCTGTGGGTCATGACCCATAGGTTGAGAACCGCTGACTTAGTGCTTTTTGTAAATGAATGTAAATTGTCTATTCGGCATCCTGGGCAAACATTATCATATTTATCTGTGCCAAGAATAAATGAACTGGCTAGGCATGGTGGCTCATGCCTGAAATCCCAGCACTCCTAGGAGAGGCAGAGATGGAAGGATACCTTGAGCTCAGGAATTTGAGCATAGTCTGAGCAACAGCAAGACCCCCATCTCTGCTAGAAATAGAAAAACCAGTCAGGCACACACACCCCATAGCTCTACCTATTTGGGAGGCTTGGGCAGGAGGATCACCTAACCCCATGAGTTTAAGGTTGACGTAAGCTATGATGATAGCATAGCACTCTATCTGGCACCAAAGAGTGAGATTCTATCTCAAAAACAAATAAATAAACGAATAAATAAATAAATAAAAATAAAAATAAAAAATTAAGGAAGGACAATTTTAAGGCCACAATTTTCACATATTACACATCCCCTCCTCTCACCCCCAAACTCCCAGAGTATACATATCTAAAAATACCTGGGAAAAATAAAAGAAATAAATTAACTATTTATTGTTACGTAAAATTTAATATGAGGATAACTGCTTCAATAAAATATCTCTTTTCTTATAATTAAACATTTGTCACTTTTAACATTATTTTAAGTCCTGTTTGTAAAAATGTATTCTGTATACCTATAGGTAATACCTACTCAAAATCACAGAGAATCTTAGTTTGAAGTTTTAGGTCTGGTATTCATGTGGAAAGGAATAATGAATTCTTTTTTTTTTTTTTGAGACAGAGCCTCAAGCTGTCCCCCTGGGTAGAGTGCTGTGGCATCACAGTTCACAGCAACCTCCAACTCCTGGGCTTAAGCGAATCTCCTGCCTCAGCCTTCCAAGCTGGGACCACAGGTGCCTGCCACAATGCCCGGCTATTTTTTGGTTGCAACCATCATTGTTGTTTGGTGGGCCCAGGCTGGATTTGAACCTGCCACCTTAGGTGTATGTGGCTGGCACCCTAGCCACTTAAGCCACAGGCACTGAGCCAGGAATAATGAATTCTGAGGCAAGATATTAAAAAGTCTAATTTTTTTTTTCAGATGTGTCTCACTCTATTGCTCTGGGTAGAGTGCCATGGCCTTAGCCTAGCTCATAGCAACCTCAAACTCTTTGGCTCAAGTGATCCTCCTGCCTCTGCCTCCTGAGTAGCAGGGACTATAGGCACTGCCACAGTGCCAGGCTAATTTTTTCTATTTTTAGTTGAAATAGGGTTTCATTCTTATTCAGGCTGGTCTCTCTCTCTCTCTCTTTTTTTTAGAGTCTCATTTTGTCACCCTTGGTAGAGTACTGTGGTGTCACAGCTCACAGCAACCTCTAGCTTGGGCTTAGGTGATTCTCTTGCCTCAGCCTCCCAAGTAGCTGGGACTACAGGCACCTGCCACAACGCTTAGCTATTTTTTTTGTTGCAGTATGGCTGGAGCTGGGTTTGAAACCGCCATCCTTGGTATATGTGGTTGGTGCCTTACTGAGCCACAGATGCCGCCCAGCCCAGCTATTTTTTTGTTGCAGTTTGGCCGGGGCCAGGTTTGAACCCGCCACTCTTGGTATATGGCGCTGGTGCCCTATTCACTGAGCCATAGGTGCCATCCTCAGGCTGGTCTCTTAAGTGATCCTCCTACCTAATCCTTCCCAAGTACTAGGATTATAGGCGTGAGCCACCATGCATGGCCTCAATGTCATTTTACATTAAATAAAAATTATAATTCTCATTTCCAACTCAGTTAGATCCCACACTTTCTATCTCTGACAATAGCAATACCATCTCATTAGCATTGCTGACTCAGTCCTCATATGTTTATCCCCTGTATGCTGATTAATTAAACCATTAACACAGTTTTCCTCTAAAATGTATCATACCCTTCCTCTTCACATTGATTGCCATGTCTGACTATATTATGTTGTATATTGAGAGTTAAAAAGGTGTCTAGGACTATGTTTAATACTTTGAGTGAAGTATGGTGGTGGGTGCCTGTAATCCTAGTTATTCAGGAGGCTGAGGTAGGACTGCTTGAGCTAAGGAGTTTGAAAGTAGCCTGAGTAACATAGTGAGACCTCACCTTTAAAAACATGAAAAGCCCCAGCCTGAGAAAGAGCAAGACCCCATCTCTACCAAAAAAGAAAAAAACCTAGCTGGGCATTGTGGTGGATGCTTGTAGTCTCAGCTACTAGAAGCTTGAGGCAAAAGGATTGCTTGAGCCCAAGAGTTTGAAGTTGCTGTGAGCTATGACAAATGGCACTTTACCCAGGGGGACACAGTGACATTCTGGCTCAAAAGAAAAAAAAAAATCCACCTCCCCTAAAACTTTATAAACATTCCTATGAACATGGTCTCAAACATTCCATGAAGGTAAGGTATTATTTTTACTGGAGGGGTTAAATAACTTTCCTCAAGTCTCCTAACTAGATAACAAACAGGCTTTGAATTTATAGAAGACTCTAAATCTCATTCTTTTTCTATTATTCTATTTGTACCATCCATTAGGTTTTATATTTTTGTAGATCATCCTGAGGGAAAATAAAAGAGCCTATTTAATTTTTCCCTCCAAAGTACTGTGTGTATACACCTTAAAGCCTATGGTTCAGGAAACAGTTTAGTACAGTACCTATTGAGGCAGTCATCCACACAGCCCTTCCTGCTGTCATCATCTGGCTTCTTACAATTACAGGTGGTAGCCTCGTAACCAGAAAGGGGTTTGACATCAACGTAGACATCTTGAGAAGACAGCAAAGAATAGTTTGTGAATGTAACATGATAATTTTTCAAGTGCCAGGCTTAGAAGAACTTTGATAATATGCAAGCAGAAAAAAATAGTTCTCAAGTTACTCACTTGAACGGATTTTTTTATATAGTGGGACATCTGGCTTTTTGTATAGCTAGAAGAAAAAAAGAAAAATCTTAATATGGCATGTAACTGCAAATGCCAGAAAACAGTATCAATCACTAAAAATATAGGAAATCATCCATGTGCTCTGCTTAAATGAAATATTTACAAGACTTTTTGGGTTGAGTATGTTTGAAAGAAACTCTTTATGTGATCACTTGTTACTCTGAAATAAAAAGTCAGAGGGAATAAGATTCAAAAGAAGAAGAATTAAATAGTTTTAGGAATTAAACTGTTTCTTCAGCATGTTGTTAGGCTTAAATGAAAATCACATTGGAGAACAAAGCTATTTATTTGGACAAATTAAGATTTAATATGCCTCCATCAAAAGAAAGGAAGATGTGCAGAGGGCTTATTTAGAGGTTTGGGCAGGTATGTAAAATTAAAAAGAAAAGTACCCTGGGCAGTGCCTGTAGCTCAGTGGGTAGGGTGCCAGCCACATACACCCAGGCTGGCGGGTTCGAACCCAGCCTGGGCCAGCTTAAGAAAAAGCAACAACAATGACAACTGCAAAAAAAAAAAAAAAATTAGCTGGGTGTTGAGGCAGGCACCTGTAGTCCCAGCTACTAGGGAGGCTGAGGAAAAAGAATCACTTAAGCCCTAGAGTTTGAGGTTACTGTGAGCTGTGACACCATAGTACTCTACAGATGGTGCCATAGTGAGTTTGTCTCAAAAAAAACATTAAAAATAAATAAATAAATAAAAAGAAAAGTACCCTGCCTTTTCAGACTGAGAACTGTAGGAAAACACATTTCACATTTTTTTAAAATTCACATTTTAATTAAGGAAAATAATTTAGTGAATACAGGGGAAAGGGTAGGCAGAAAAAGTGGAGCTCTCACATTATAATGAAGAAGACATTAGGACAATAAAATACTTTAGATTAGTCGGCCAGCATTTTGCAATAGAGGACAGCACAAAACAAACAGCAACTTAGACTATTTATTAATCTGTTGGAACAATCCCACCATCATTTTTCAATCCTTTTTTTTTTTTATTAAATCATAGCTATGTGCTGGTATCATTTTTCAATCTTATGTTCAAAGCAACATCTCCTTTATTGTTAAAAACTCCAATACGGATATCTAACATGTTAATTCTCTCAGATTTCAAGAGAGGTCATCAGAGAAAAGAATGCAGAGGAGAATGTCAATTGTTTTTGGCTTTCCAAAATTAATGTCTGGTGGCATTCTGGCAAAACTCAGGAGCCTGTTTGCTTTATTAATATGAATACTTCTATTTCCCAATGGTTGTTCTCAATATGGGTACTAAGGTCTATAACCTAATACAAAAATCACTGGGGGAAACTTTTCAATTAAGGGAAGCAAGAGAGAAAAACAAGATCTTCCTATTTTTAGTTACTAATATATTTAATGACTTTTAATTTATGTTCTATGGGGCAAGAGGATGGGGTCTCACTGTATTACCCAGGCTGGAGTGCAGTGGCTTCATCATAGCTCACTGCAGCCTGAAACACTTGGGCTCAAGCAATCCTTTTTTCTCAGTCTTCTGAGTAGCTAAGACTACATGTAGATGTGTACCACCATGCTGGCTAATTTTTCCAAAGATCTTTTAAAAGTACAAGAGTTTAAACATTTCCCTGTTTTCTTTGGTAGAAGAATTTTTTTTGTATGTGAAAAATTCCAAACTGATGAGATGCCAACAAAAATAAAGCCTGAAATTTCCTAGTGCTATTGGCAGTACATCTAAATTCTCTGGGGACCTACATCAAACAGTATTCTTACAGAACACAATCTTTGCTACCAAAATAAAAGTCCAGGCAACAGCAGAAAGTTGCTCAGGGGAGGAGGAACCCACTGTGCAAAATAAAGGCAGCATGAATGAAGGCAAAGAGGTCATATTAAATATGGATATAAATTTGTTTTTTTTCAGTCTCTTAACTTCATAGAGACACTTTTCAATACTTAAGATAAAAACATTGTAAACAAGAGAAAAACTCACATTCTCATCCCTCCCCCTTGATCACTTAAAAATGAAACCTGGTAAAACAGGCTCTTTGTACCTGATTGTGTTTCCACTGCCAAAGAATGTCATAAGGGAGCTGGAAGTCAATTCTCTTTTGTCTTAGATACTTTCCTGAAACAAAAAACATTATCAATTTCAAAATTTATGCTGACAATGTTCATATATACAAAGAAAGGGGTTAAACAGCCACAAGAGTTAATATGTACCGACTAGAAATATAAAGACTCCTTTTTTTCCCCAAAGATTCCATTTTTTAAAAAACTTCTATTTATTTATTTGCCATTTTTGGCCAGGGCTGGGTTTGAACCTGCCACCTCTGGCATATGGGACTGGCGTCCTACCCTTTTGAGCCACAGGCTCCGCCTCAAAGATTCCATTTTTATCATAAGAATTTTTCTACCGGCTGGGCGCCTGTGGCTCAAGTGGCTAAGGCGCCAGCCACATACACCTAAGGTGGCGGGTTTGAATCCAGCACGGGC
>NW_003852486.1:4784765-4786491 GCF_000181295.1 Otolemur garnettii | reverse complement strand
GCCTGTAGTCCCAGTTACTTGGGAGGCTGAGGCAAGAGAATCACCTGAGACCAGGAGTTTGAGTTTGCTGTGAGCTGTGATGCCACAGCACCCTACCAAAGGGTGAAGTAGTGAGACTGTCTCAAAAAAAAAATTGCTACTGTTATTAATCACATTAACGTTTTCTCTCATATTCTTTCTCTATTTGTCTCAGACTCCAATTACATGTATATTAGTCCTTCTAATATTGTTCCGCAGGTCACTAAAGCTCTCTCCATCCCTTCCTTACTCCTTAAACTTTTACTTCTGTTTAATTGGAAAATTTATATTCATATACCTTTTAAGTATAATAGACACTTCTATTATCTTCAACCTGTTGTTGAAACCACATTTGGTATTTTAAAATTTTAGATACATACTTTTTACTTTTATGATTTTCACTTGGCTGTTTTTCATAGTTTCTCTCTCTCTTTCGTTTTTTCCAGAGACAAAGTCTTGCTCTTTTGCCTGGCCTGGAGTACAGGGGTGTCATTATAGCTCATTGCAACCTCACACTCCAGAGCTCAATCATCTTGCCTCAATCTCTCTAGAAGTGCACCACCACGTTTGACTAAGTTTTCCATGTTTTTGTAGAGACAAGGTCTTGCCCAGGCTTAGTTTCTTTCTTTCTTTCTTTTTCTTTTTTTTTGAGACAGAGCCTGAAGCTGTCCCCCTGTGTAGAGTGCCATGGCTTCACTGCTCACAGCAACCTCCAACTCCTGGGCTCAAGTGAGTCGTCTGCCTCCGCCTCCCAAGTAGCTGGGACCACCACAACGCCCGGCTATTTTTTTCGTTGCAGCCATTATTGTTGTTTGGCAGGCCCGGGCTGGATTCAAACCTGCCACTTTAGGTGTATGTGGCTGGCGCCTTAGCCGCTTGAGCCACAGGAGCCGAGCCCAGCTTCTACTGTTTTGCTAGGATTTCTTATCTACTCATGCATATAAGCATGTTTTCTTTTTATCCTTGAGCATAGTTACAACAACTACTTTCAAGTCCTGGTTTTACTATTTTCAACATCTGAATGATCTTGGCAATAGTTTCTCTTAATTGTCTTCTCTGCTAATATGTGTCAAACATTTATTCATGTGTCTAGTAATTTTGGACTGAATCATGAACATTACAATTGACATTATAGTGACTCTTAATTATGTTATTATCCTGTGAAAATAAATGATTTATTATGGATGAACTAAAAATCTATGGGGGCCAGGTGAGTGGCTCATGCCTGTAATCCTAGCACTCTGGGAGGCTAAGGGGGGGAGGATCTCTTGAGGTCTTGAGTCTGAGACCAGCCTGAGCAAGAACAAGACCCTGTCTACTAAAAATAGAAAAAACTAGCCAGGTATTGTGGTGGGTGCCTGTAGTCCCAGCTACTCAGGAAGTAAGAATAAGAGGATCACTTTAGTCTAAGAGTTTGAGGTTACTGTGAGCTGTGATGATGCCACAGCAATCTAGCCTGGGCAACAAAGTAAGCCTCTGTCTTAAAAACACACAAAAAACCTCCCTGACCCCCAAATGATGGTTTAGGCAGTGCCTGAAATTCTTTTTTTCTTTTTTAAATTTTATTTATTTATTTATTTATTTTTGAGACAGAGCCTCAAGCTGTCCCCCTGGGTAGAGTGCCATGGCTTCAGTGCTCACAGCAATCTCCAACTCCTGGGCTCAAGCGAGTCTCCTGCCTCAGCCTCCCAAGTAGCTGGGACCACAG
>NW_003852486.1:4781403-4782574 GCF_000181295.1 Otolemur garnettii | reverse complement strand
TCACAGCTCACAGCAACCTCAAACTCTTGGGCTTAAGCGATTCTCTTGCCTCAGCCTCCCAAGTAGCTGGAACTACAAGTGCCCACCACAACATGTGGCTCTTTTATTTTTTGTTGTTGCTGTAGTTGTCATTGTTGTTTGGCAGGTTCAAACCCACCAGCCCTGGTGTATGTGGCCGGCGCCCTAACCACTGAACTATGGGCACTGAGCAGAGATTACTTTTCTTAACTCTTTTGTATTGTATGTGTATAGTATGTGACCCCCAATCTTTTTAGCACCATGGACCAGTTTCAAGAAAGACAATTTTTCCAGGGACTAGGGGTTTGGCTGGGGGATGGAAATGACAGTTTTTGAATGATCCAAGTGTATTACTTTATTTCTATTAATACATTGCAATATATAATGAAATAATTACACAACTCACCATAATGTAGCATCAGTGGGAGCCATGAACTTGTTTCTCTGCCATTAGACAGTCCCACCTGGGAGTGATGGGAGATAGGGATACCCAGAGTTTCTTGCTCATGTTCAGTCTACTCTGTAATCTTGTTTTGGTTGCTATCTCTGCAGAAAACCTTGCTTCTCAGAGATAGGATGTTGAAAATGCAAGAGGTTTTTCAGTGCTTTTGTGATCTCAGGATAGTCTTATCCTAAGATTCCATGGAGATTTTAAGATGTCCCCAATGTATTTTTAAGGCCACTTTCATTTGCAATCTCAAGCAGTTGATCCTCTTCTAGCACAAAGTCTATTCACCTGGCTCATTCACAAATGGGTCAGAGATCCATTCCTTTTCAATTCAGGGGTCTTTTGTGGTTGGCTGGGCAGTAATGCACAAACTCTCTTGAAAGCTGAGATTGGTGATTACGTACCAGCTGGGAGGAAGAAGCCCTGACTGTCTCTTTCAAAATCTCTGTTAATGTTTTAAATATCTCAAAAATCCCAATGTTTAATCATTGCTCCCATAATTCCAGTTTGGCTTTCAATGTAGCAACTTTATCTGCCAACTTGAACATAGTTGTCATTCTTCCCTGAAGTGACAGATTGAGTTTGCTGAACAGGTGCAATATTTCACACAAGTTTTGTGACCCATTCTGTGTCACTGACATGTGCTGCCAGTGGTGACAGTTTTTCTAAGCAAAATCTCTGGAGCTCCTTTTATAACTCAAAAAA
>NW_003852486.1:4780717-4781324 GCF_000181295.1 Otolemur garnettii | reverse complement strand
ACAGACATGAGTTAAGGCAGCGATTCTTAACCTGTGGGTCGAGACCCACAGGAACTGTATTAAAGGCTCATGACATTAGGAAGGTTGAGAACCACTGAGTTAAGGGCATATACTTTAATGTGGTTAAAAATTTTAATCATGGGCAGTGCCGGTGGCTCAATGGGTAGGGCACTGGCCCCCTATACTAAGGGAGGTGGGTTCGAACCCAGCCTGGGCTAAGCTGCAACAGCAACAACAACAACAAATATAGCCGGGCACTGTGGTGTGCACCTGTAGTCCCAGCTACTCAGGAGGCTGAGGCAAGAGAATCACCTAAGCCTAGGAGTTGGAGGTTGCTGTGAACTGTGTCGCCACAGCACTCTACTGAGGGCTTAAAAAAAAACCCCAAAAACTAATAATAATAATTTGAATCATATCCTGCAAAACATTGTTTAGTTCAGGTGACATTTTTTGGCTAGCCAGCATTTCCCTATGGATGACATAGTGCATGTACTCCCATGCAAAAGTGACATCCCTGACCCCTGAGTAATGAAACCAGAAAGCTATCCAGTCATAACAGCTACTTCATCTGTGCATATAAGACAGAAAATGACAAACTTCTGTTTCT
>NW_003852486.1:4777252-4779631 GCF_000181295.1 Otolemur garnettii | reverse complement strand
CCCCACCTGGCTATTTTTTGTTGAAATTTGGCCAGGGGCTGGGTTTGAACCCACCACACTTGGTATATGGGGCCGGCGCCCTGTTCACTGAGCTACAAGTGCTGTCTGAGATGAGGTCTTTTTTTTTTTTTTTAAAGACAGTCTCACACTGTCACCCTTGGTAGAGTGATGTGGTGTCACAGCTTACAGCAATCTCAAACTCTTGGGTTCAAGTGATTCTCTTGCCTCAGCCTCTTGAGTAGCTGAGACTACAGGTGCCTGCCACAATGCCAGGCTTTTTTTTAGTAATGGGGTCTTGCTCTTGCTCAGGCTGGTCTTCGATTCCTGAGCTCAAGCAGTCCACCTGCCTCAGCCTCCCAGAGTGCTAGGATTACAGATGGATGAGGTCTTGACAACCTCCATGTGCCCACCCCGTTGGCGTCTTCCCACATTTCTCACATTTCACACAGGTACAATGCCAGGTATTTCCGGGGAGGTCACCTGCTTAGCTGTATGTTTAACATTGTGAGAAGATTTCAAACTATTTTCCACAGTGGCTTATATTACTTTGCTTTTCTACCAGTAATGCATGAGGGTTCCAATTTCTTCACAACCTTGTCAGTTCTTATTATTCTCAATCTTATAATTAAAGCCAATTTAATGGGTATAAAGTTGCATTGATACAGGGCGGATGGTGCCACAGCCAGCCTGGCCAGAATGAGGGGAGGACCTGCCATCTCTGTCCTGGGGGTATTGGTGCAGTGGCAGCTGGCAAAGGAGCCAGTGGGTTGGAGGGTGGGGGGTGGGAGGCTCAGGATCAGGAGGCTCCAGTGGCCTGAGGGGTCAGGTAACTGCTGGGGGGGACACCTCCAGGTTGCCAGTTCAGGCAGAGCCCTGGTGTTTCCACTGAGTCTCTATCTCTCTCCCTTTGCACTTGTGGCTGAATCAGGAACCCCCTATTTCCCTGGCCTGGTCAATTTCCTGTAAGTTTCCTAGGCCTGGGAACAGAAAAGATTTTATCCATTCATTTGTTTAGGGCCATATATATATATACCCCTAGACAAAGGACCCAGGGGAGATTTTTTGAGACTTGGGTTTTCCCTCTGCTAGAACCTCTGGTGCTTTTCCTCAGTATTCTTTTCTATAAAATAAATCTCCTGTCATACCACTGATCTGTGGTCCGTGGATTCATTCTTCAAATTCCTGAGACTAAGAACTTACTGAAGAAAAAATTACAGTAACATATTTTGAGGGCTCACCTGGGACTGAAGACCTATGGTAAGCAATGGGACCACTTACCCTTATCCTATTTTTGTCTATGGTTATAATAATGGAGACTAATAATTCTGATGCCCACCAGCCCATAAAAGTGTATAGTGTGGCTGCTGACCTCCTGCTGGGGGATGAACTTTCAAATTCCCCTTGGCTTCAAAAAGGAACTGAAGGGAATGTTAGAAGGCTTTTGAGCCTGTTCTGTATTCACTCCTTTTCTCTGGCTGAGAGCCGAGCAAAGACGTAGCACCCAGAGGTGTGAGGTCCCCAGCAACGGTTCTGACCCCAGGGCACTGGAGGGCTTTCAGAAAAATGTGCTCTCCCAGCTCTTTTACTATCTGCTCTTGTCTTCCCATGGTCTAAAACTTCTATTTATCCCCACAGACCCCTCCTGCTTTTTCTCTCTCCTTATAATTTGCATGCTTTGCTCAAATGTTGGTAAAAGATTGCTTTGTGTTTAGTTAAGTTTGTACTGGCTCATTCTGGTATTTTTCAGATAATGTAGGTGTGTTATAAGGTCCTTTTTATTGCCTTTCATTGCAAAGTTAAATTCAATTGGCTTTTTATGCATGTTTGAGAAAAAAAGCTGAACCACGTTAACAGAGGCCAAGAAGTGAACTCTAAATAATGAGCAAAATGACTTCCCTTCACGACCTACAAGGCAAGAATGGTCCTAAACCCTAGGCTACACTTTAGTGTCTTAAAAATGAAGAAGTGTGGTGGCACCTGTAGCTCAGTGGGTAGGGTGGTGGCCACATACACCCAGGCTGGTGTGTTCGAACTCAGGCCAGGCCAGCTAAAACAAAAATGACAACTGCAACAACAACAAAATAGCTGGGTGTTATGGCAGGCTCCTGTAGTCCCAGCTATTGGGAGGCTGAGGCAAGAGAATCACTTAAGCCCAAGAGTTTGAGGTTGCTATGAGCTGTGATGCCACAGCACTCTACCCAGGGCAACACAGTGAGACTCTGACTCAAAAATAAATAAATAATAAAGGTAGGTCCATACTCTAAGTTTGTCTGGATTTAAAAAAAAAATAAACGTAGTGCCTATAGCTCAGTGGGTAGGGGCTCTGGCCATCTGGCCACATACACCCAGGCTGAGGGTTCGAACAGGGCCCAGGCCAAC
>NW_003852486.1:4770938-4775619 GCF_000181295.1 Otolemur garnettii | reverse complement strand
TTCTTTCCCAAACACTGGAAGGATGCTTCTTTTTGTTTGGCTAGAAGGCTTCCTAGGTTGGTCAAAGGATGCTATGACAACCCAGCAACACAGAGGGTGGTATTGATCAAAGTGCTGGACGTTTATTCTTTCCCACAGATGGGTAACATATTCTCTCACCAAGAGAACACCCCGCTAGGCTGTATTCTGAAGCATTGGGACATATTTGATCCCCAGATGCTGAAAAAAGAATGTACGGTTTTCTTCTGCATCCAGGGCTGGCTTCAGTATCAACTCTCCAAGGGTGAACAATGGCCACTAGAGGGTACTCTAAATTATGATACCATTTTTCTTTCTTTTTTTTTGAGACAAGAGTCTCACTATGTCACGCGTGGCACTCTGCTGTGGCATCACAGCTCAGAGCAATCTGAAACTCTTTGGCTTAAGTGATTCTCTTGCCTCTGCCTCCTGAGTAGCTGGGACTACAGGCACCTGCCACAACGTCTGGCCATTTTTGGTTGTAGTTGTCATTGTTGTCTGACAAGTCCTGGGTTAGGTTTGAACCTACCAGCCCCGGTGTATGTGGCTGGTGCCATAGCCGCTGAGCTACAGGCGCCAAGCCATTATGATATCAGTTTTCAATTAGATATTTTTGTAAACAAGAAGGGAAGTGCTCTGAAGTACCCTATGTGCAAACTCTCTTTTTTTCTCAGGGGCAACCCCCCAACTGTGTAAAACCTGTCAGACAGATTCAGCTGTAATAAATTCCCCAAATGATCAGGGATTCTGGACAGAGATACTGTCACCATCTAGTTCAAACCTACCATCTACTGTGTTTCTCCGAAAATAAGACACTCTCTTATATTTATTTTTTCTCAAGAAGACACACTAGGGCTTATTTTCAGGGGATGTCTTATTTTTATTAAGTATAATACAACAATCTACATTTATTCAAATACAGTTAAGTCATCTCCTTCTGGAACCTGACAGGGAGAGCCAACCTTGTTGGTGGGGCTGGCGCTAGTGATACATGAACTCCTTTCCCCTAGCCGTTTACATGTGCGCAATAGGATGCCTGCCACCGTGGTTACCACACACGCACCTGTGCAAGTGTGAACAGCTTGGAGAAAGGAGCTGTGGCAGATAAAAGGTATTCCAGTCTTCCTTACCGCTCAGGGCCAAAATGCAAGGTGTGGCTATGCAGATACCCTGTGTAGCCATGTCCACCACTAGGTCTTATTATCGGAGTAGGGCTTATAGTTAACAAATGCACAGAAATCCTGCTAGGGTTTATTTTTTGGGTAGATCTTATTTTTGGGGAAACATGGTACCTGTACCTTCTTCCATGCCTTTAGAAACCCCAAGAAAGAATTTATTCCCAGAGTTTCTTTTGCTCCTATTGGGACCCCCAGAAAGCAATTGTATCCTTCCTTTGTGTCCCTTGGTTGAGACTGTGGGTGGTGAAGGGGAAATGCATGAGTATTCATTCCATTTTCTCAAGCAGGTTTAAAGTCAATCAAGGTTTTAGGAAAATTTTCTGATGACCCAGATAGGTACACAGGTGTTCTCTAAGGGTTAGGACAAAGCTTTGACCTCTCTTGGAGAGATGTAATGCTACTACTAGATCAAACTTCAACTTTGAATGAGAAAGATAAACTCTTAGATGAGGCTAGAAAGTGGGGTGATTTATGGTTCATGTCTAATACTGATAGCAGTATGTCATCTTAGGAAAGGGATGGATATCCCACAGGAAGACAGGCAGTTCCCTTTGAGGATCTTGAATGTGACCCTGAGAAACAAGGTGATTAGTGGCGTAAACATTTTCTAACATGTAACCTGGAAGGTTTACGTCAATCCAAAAAAAAAAAGCATATGTATTATTTTAAGTTGCCTACTATTTACCAGGAACAAAATGAGAGTCCCTTAGCCTTTCTTGAGTGGCTTAGGGAGGTGATGAGAAAACACACCCAGTTGACCCCCAACTCCTTAAAGGGCCAAATTATATTAAAAGATTTTATATATATAGGCTGGACGTGGTGGTTCACACCTGTTGTCCCAGCACTGTGAGAGGCTGAGGCGGGTAGATCACCTTGCTCAGAGGTTTGAGACCAGCATGAGCCAGAGTGAGAGCCAGAGTGAGACCCCATCTCTACCAAAAATTGCCAGGCGTTCTGGCAGGCGCCTGTAATCCCAGCTACTTGGGAGGCTGAGGCTAGAGAATCACTTTAAACCCAGGGACCCAGGGGTTGGCAGAGGTTGCTGTGAGCTATGTACTCTACTGAAGGACACAAAGTGAGACTCTGTTGCCATAAAAAATAAAATAAAATAAAAGCAAAAAAAAAAAGATTATATATATATATATATATATATTTTTAGAGATAGTCTCACTTTATAACCCTTGGTAGAGTGCCGTGGTATCATAGCTCACAGCACCCTCCAACTCCTGGGCTTAGGCGATTCTCTTGCTTCAGTCTTCTGAGTAGCTGGGACTACAGGTGCCTGCCATAACACCCAGCTATTTTTTATTGCAGTTTGACTGGGGCCAGGTTCGAACCTGCCACCCTTAGTATATGGGGTTGGTGCCCTACCACTGAGCCATCCATAGGCACCACCCTAAAAGATAAATTGATCATTCAAACTGTCCCGAATGTTAGAAGAAAACTCCAGAAATTGGCTCTAGGCTCTGATCACAACTTGGAGAAGCTTCTTAAAACTGCCATAGCTATCTTTTATAATTGAGATCAGGAGGAAGGAGAGAAAAAAGAAGGGATTAAAAAAAGAATGACACACACAAAAAAAAGAATGACAGCTCTAGCAATAGCACTCCAACAAATGGGAACCATTCAGGGGCAGAGGGAAGGGAAGGTAGAGGAGGAAGGTCCAATGTGGTCAGACTGACCACTTTAAGACAGATTGTCCCTGGCAGTACCACCTGCTGGGTAAGCCACCTGGCCCCTGTCCAGAGTGCAAGGGTGACCATGGGAGGGCAGAGGGGAAAAGCCTCCTGGGACAGTGACCCCCATCAGCCCCCAAACTGGACTGAGAGTGCACAGGGCAAATTCTCATGGCTCCAGCTTATGTCATTACCTCTCAAATGCTCTGGATTTGCCTCATAGTGGAGGGCCAGGAGACAGAATTTCTTCTGGACACTGGAGCAACCTTTTCTGTACTTCTCTCTATCTCTGGTCTTCTATCCCTCAAATCTGTAACTATACAGGGGGTATAGCTGAAGAGTTGGTCACCAAATTCTTTTCTCAGCCTTTAAGCTACAATTGGGGGGGACGGGCTGTTCCTCTCATGCTTTCCTAATCATACCTGAAAGTCCTGTTCCCCTTTTGGGGAGGGACATACTAACTAAAGTGAGAACAACCATTTATATGAATATGGGACAAGAACCTATACTATGCCTTCCCTTACTAGACACAGAAATTAACCCAGAAGTATGGACTACTGAGGAACAGGTGGGAAGAGCAAAGTATGCTCAATAGGTCCAAATTAAGTTAAAAATATATGATCATGTAACTTCCCCAGGTATACAAAGTACAAGGTAAATATCCTGGTAAAGACTGGCAAACAGATTTTGCTCATCTCCCTAAGGTACGTGGTATACAATATTGGCTGGTATTTGTGGAGTCTTTTACTAATTGGGTTGAAGTATACCCTTGCAAGACAGAAAAGGCCCAGGAATTCACAGAAGCTTTAATACATAAGACAATCACCAGATTTAGACTCCTTTGCAGTTTGCACAATTATAATAGTTTTGCCTATTATACATAGGGAATAAAATATCTACACTGTTTCTTGAGGCCCCAATCCTCCGGGAAAGTAGAAAAAATGAGTGATAAAATAAAAGGACAGGCTGGGTGTAGTGGCTCACAACTAATCCTAGCACTTTGGGAGGCCTAGACGAGCAGATTGCCTGAGCTCACAGGTTCGAGAACAGCCTGAGCCAGAAGGAGCCCCGCATCTCTAAAAAATAGCCGGGCGTGTTGCCAGCGCCTATAGTCCCAGCTCCTCGGGAGGCTGAGGCAAGAGAATCTTGAACCTAACTCTTGAGCCTAAGAGTTTGAGGTTGCTGTGAGCTGTGATGTGAGACTTTGTCTCCCAGAAAAAATAAAAACCATATCAAAGGACAGTTACAAAAACTAACTCAAGAGACTCATCATCCTTGGACTAAATTATTTTCCACTGTTCTCCTTAGAATAAGAAATTTGCCGGGTGGCACCTGTGGCTCATTGAGTAGATCACCAGCCCCATATACTGAGGGTGGCGGGTTCGAACCCAGCCCCTGCCAAACTGTGACAAAAAATAGCCCGGTATTGTGGCAGGTGCCTGAAGTCCCAGCTACTTGGGAGGCTGAGGCAAGAGAATGGCTTAAGCCCAAGAGCTGGAGGTTGCTGTGAGCTGTAATGCCACAGCACTCTATTTAGGGTGACAAAGTGAGACTCTGTCTCTTAAAAAAAAAAGAGAAAAGAAATTTACCTCAGAAACATGGTTGTGGTTCATTTAAATTATAATATGGAATATCCTTTCTAACCAATGACTTATTATTAGATCAAGAAATTACAGAATTAGTAAAACATATTACTTCTTTTTTTTTTTTTTTTTTTTGAGACAGAGCATCAAGCTGTCGCCCTGGGTAGAGTGCCATAGCATCACAGCTCACAGCAACCTCCAACTCCTGGGCTCAAGCGAGTCTCCT
>NW_003852486.1:4769011-4770036 GCF_000181295.1 Otolemur garnettii | reverse complement strand
GGAGGCAGGAGACTCACTTGAGCCCAGGAGTTGGAGGTTGCTGGAGCAGTGAAGCCATGGCACTCTACCCAGGGTGATAGCTTGAGGCTCTGTCTCAAAAAAAAAAAAAAAGAAAAAAAGAAAAAAGACTTTTTCTCTCCTGGAGATCTAGTTTCAAAACTCTTCCCTTGGCTGTGTGCAGTGGCTCACCCCTGTAATCCTAGCACTCTGGGAAGCTGAGGCAGGTAGACTGCCTGGGCTCACAGGTTCAAGACCAGCCTGAGTAAAAAGTGAGACACTCCCCACCCCTTGGCTTGGCACCCATAGCTCAGTGAGTAGGGCGTCAACCACATACACAGAGGCTGGCGTGTTTAAGCTCAGCTCAGGCCTGCTAAACAACAATGACAACTGCAACCAGAAAATAGCCAGGCGTTGTGGCAGGTGCCTGTAGTCCCAGCTACTTGGGAGGTTGAAGCAAGAGAATCGCTTAAGCCCAAGAGTTTGAGGTTGCTGTGAGCTGTGATGCCACAGCACTCTACCAAGGGCGACATAGTCAGACTCTGTCTCCAAAAAAAAAAAGGAAAAAAAAGAAAGCAAGACCCCCCCATCTCTACTAAAAATAGAAAAACTGAGGCAAGAGGATTGCTTGAGCCTGAGTTGGAGGTGAGCTATGATGCCACAGTACTTTACCCAGGGCAATAGCTTGAAATTCTGTCTCAATTAAAACCAAAAACCAAAAAACCCTTTCTCCAATTCACCTTCCCTGACCCTAAGTTGGGAAGGACCCTTTTCTGTTATCTTGTCTTCTTCTATAGCTCTTAAAGTTATGGGAATAGATACCTGGATACATTATTCACAAGTAAAATCCTTGAACCCACCACCTCCCACAGAAATGGATCATGAAGAGACTCGACCACAGTCCACTTACACTTCTGAGCCTACAGAAAATTTGAAGTTATTATTTATTTCTTTATTTTTTTTGGAGACAGAGTAATCACTCAGTCACCCTTAGGGTGAGCACCATGATGTCATAGCTCACAGCAACC
>NW_003852486.1:4766525-4768749 GCF_000181295.1 Otolemur garnettii | reverse complement strand
AGCCGGTTGAGCTATAGGCGCCGAGCCTCAAGTGATTCTTTTGCCTCAGCCTCCGGAGTAGCTGGGACTACAGGTGCCTACCACAATGCCCTGCTATTTGTTAGAAACAGGGTCTCCCTCTTGCTTAGGCTGATCTCAACTCCTGAGCTCAGGCTATCACCTGCCTTGGCCTCCCAGAGTGCTAGGATTATAGGTGTGAGCCACCGTGCTGAACTAGTTATTATTTAGAAGACAACAAAGAAGGCTCAGCACCTATAGTACAGTCATTACGGCGCCAGCCACATACACCAAGGGTGGCGGGTTCAAATCCAGTCTGGGCCAGCTAAACTATGACGACTGTAACAAAACATAGCCTGGCGTTGTGGTGGGCACCTATAGTCTCAGCTACTTGGGAGGCTGAGGCAAGAGAATCACTTGAGCCCTAGAGTTTGAGGTTGCTGTGAGTTGTGATGCCATAGCACTCTACAAAGGGCAACATAGTAAGACTATCTCAAAAAGGAAAAAAAGAAAGAAGACAACAAAGAAAGTGTTAGCATAGTTTGCTTTTTATATCATTGACTTTGTTACTTCTAACCTGAAACCACTGATACTGTAAGTAACCTCCTCCTTTCACTGTTCTAACTTTGCCTTTTAATGTGCTAATCAAACTTGTGTTTTCCAGAAATGATGTTATCAAGCCACAAACATTAAACACGGTTCCAGTACAAGACCTGATAGTACCATGAACTCTTGGATTGCCCTCCCTCTGGAGAAACCTTAATTACCCCTTTCTCTCATCACTCAGTTCAGCAGGAAGCAGTTAGATCGACTCTTCATCCTTTCTCCTGAAGAGCAGTTAAGAGTTTCTACTTAGAGAGGGAGAACTGATACAGAGCAGGTGGCACCATAGCCAGCACAAGAGAGCTGAGGGGAGGACCTGCCATCTCTGCCCTGGGGGTGTTGGTATGGAGGCAGCAGGCAGAGGAGCCAGCCAGTTGGTGGGTAGGCAGTGGAGCCACAGGAGGCTCTTGTGGTTGGACAACTGCTAGGGGGACACCTCCAGGTTGCCAGCTCAGGCAGCACTGTGATGTCTCTGCCCTAGCCTCTGGACCCTCTGACTGGTATTTGACAAGGGCTGGACCCTGAGCTGTTTGTCAGATATGAACCCAGAAGACCTTCCTGTGCCATCGATGAAGAAGCTGAGATTGATACCTCAAGTGATGTACTGCCAAGCCAAGAGCCAAAACGTTACAGAAGATGAAGCTCTCAACATGGGAACTGAAGAAGCTGACCCATAAAGGAACTGATCTTGTGTAACACTGTGGTGAGCCAGTCACCCCTGAAAAGCTTTTTGAAGTTGTGATAGCTATTGTTCCTTGTTATTTTTTTGGAGTCAAGCAGCTCCTCTAATTAAAATCACTTGCTCACAAATTGGCATGAAGAAATAAAAAGGGAGGCTATGTGGAGTGTGGATTGTGAAGCAGCAAGACCCCCAAAGGCCAGGAGGTGCCTTCAAGGAACCCCCAACTGCTTCTCCATACTATCTTTTGCCTAAAAGCACACAGCTTTCTCTCCCTAAAGTTCATCTTCACCTCAGGTACTATAATTCACGTCATTAAGAATACTGTTCATGATAAAACTCCTTTTACTTTTCCAGTTACTTCCATTCAACCTTGTAAAATGAAAATATTCCCACGCTTTGCTTGCTGACTTGCAACATTGTTAATATAAGTAACTTTATTTACATGCTATATAAATAAAGCTGTTGACATGGTTAGGTGCTGGCTACAGTCATTAGCTATGTCAGGCCTCCCAATTCTATGTCTTTGTCTTTCATGTAATCTATGTTTCTTCTGTAATTTATTTTCTCAATTCTCCACCATAACCACTCTGGTTCCTTTACTCTTTACACTGGTTTCCGAAAGGACGACTGCTGGGGGACCACCTCCAGGTTGCCAGTTCAGACAGTGCTGTGGTGTCTTCAGTCAGGCCTCTGTCTCCCTTGCCTTGGACTTACAGCTGAACAGGGAACCCCTTCCCCCCATTTCCCAGGCCTGGTTACAGAAAGGATCTATCCATTCATTTGTTGGGCTATGTATATATATCCCTAGACAAAGGACCCGGGGGAGTTTTTTTTTTTTTTTTTTTTTGATAGAGCCTCAAGCTGTTCCCCTGGGTAGAGTGCTATGGCTTCACTGCTCACAGCAACCTCCAACTCCTGGGCTCAAGCAGTCTTCTGCCTCCG
>NW_003852486.1:4759975-4765509 GCF_000181295.1 Otolemur garnettii | reverse complement strand
AGTCTCCTGCCTCCGCCTCCCAAGGAGCTGGGACCACAGGCACCGGCCACAACACCTGGCTATTTTTTGGTTGCAGCCGTCATTGTTGTTTGGCGGGCCTGGGCTGGATTCGAACCCGCCACCTTAGGTGTATGTGGCTGGCACCTTAGCCTCTTGAGCCACAGGCGCTGAGCCTAACATTATAAAATTAACAAAAATAATATAAAACTCATATCCTGGCGAAATAGCCACATGGCAGCTGAAAACAGTATATTCCTTTCCTGTTCTCCTGCGTTCCCTAGCTTGTCACACATTCTTTCCAAAAATCAGGGCTTTTTAAAAACACCACAGGACTCGAGACAAATTTTAAAAAATCGAGACTGTCCCACCAAAAGCAGGAAGTCTGGTCACCTTACTCTTGGGGGGTGGGGAGGTGCTACTTGTTTGTTCCAGACAGTTTGGCTCCTTCTGAGCTAATTGTCCTTGCCTAGAAGCAAGGGAGGGAGCCAGTCTCCTTCTGGTACCCATTCCACCTGGGCAACCTTGCCCAGGAGGGGAGTAGGGAGTTTACATTAGCCTTTTCGTTTCCAAATGAAGTTACATTAACCTCTTCATTCCAAAATGGGGTTACATTAACCTTTCCAGCAGCCAAAAACCATAAATTCCCTTCCCATTTTCCCGCTGTTCCCTAGCTTGTTGTGCATTCTTTCCAAAAATCGGGACTTTTTAAAAATGCCGCGGGACGCTGGACAAATTGTTAAAAATCGGGACTGTCCCACCAAAAGCGGGACGTCTGGTAACCTTAAACATGATGGACAAGAAAGTGGTGGGAACACCCATGGCTGCTGCCCCCAATTCCGGCTTAGCACTGGGCTTCCTCAGGCGGCACTCGGCTAGCAACTTGATCGCGCTTGCCTAACTCTGGCAGCTGCTTGCTCAAGTTCTCTGAGCATGTAACGGCAGCAGCTGTGGCATACTGCGACCAGTGGACTAGCTTCCTAAGGCACAGCCTTACTCAACCAGGAGAATAAATTCCAGGACTGCTACTTCAGTAAGAATGGCAAGTGCAGCCAGAACCTTCTAGGGCAGTAGCAACAGAAAGGGGGCATCAGCTCCTACATCAAATTACACAAGCTACAAGACTGAGCTATGCAGGCACTTCCAGGAAAGCAGCACGTGGAAGTATGGCAAGAAATTCCACAAACCGCGCAGTCTGACCGGCCACCCCAAGTACAAGACAGAGTTGTGACGCACCACATACTAATGGCTTCTGTCCCCATGGAATGTATTGGAGGGGGGAGGGCGCCATGGGTACCCGTGCATGTTGAGCTCGCTCTATGCCCTGTACTCGGGCTTCCTGAGAGAGCCATTGCCCAAGCTGCACCACAGCCTCAGCTTCCCTTCGAATCACAATCAGCCCCCAGGGAGCTTGGAGTAGCCATTGTTGCTTGACAGCCCAAGTAGTGCATGCAGCTGCCGCCATCTTGCTCTTTGGCCTAGTCCTGCTCCCCAGTGTCTGCAGCCTCCACGCCCTTAGGAGCCTAGAAGAGACCATTCCACGGTGGTGGCAGCAGCTGTACTGCTTTACTGCACAGGTAGCGGCCAGGACCTGCTAGCATCTGGTGCTGTATGCATGGCTTGTTTGTCGGCCTCATGCGCCAACAACACCTTCGCCTTCTATCTGGAGGTGAGCAGTCTCATCACACCTTTGGTTGTTCGCTATCCAGAGCCGTGGCCACTGCAGCCTACTACCGCACCCAGCAGCAGCAGGGTCTGGTGCCCCCTGCATAGCTCCCGGTGCTACCCAGCGTGCTCCTGCCCCGTGGTGCCGCAACACTGCGCTCGCTGCCCTTCAGCTTCCAGCTGCCACACTGCCTGACCAAGTAGGTGTTCGATGTGGCTCTCCTGCCCTCCATCCCTGGGACTCTGACCGCAAAAGCTACCTGAGCGGGTCCCTGAGCTCTGGCAGCCTCAGCGGCTCCCAGTCCCCAAGCCTGGACCCCGGCCACCGCCTACCCGTCTTCAGCCGCCTCTCCTTCCCTGACGACTGAGGCAAGAGGGTGTCAGTGAGGAGGAAGGAAGGGAAGGCCGTTCTGGGGGTGCTGGAGGATGCTCTTTGCCATCTCGCCCCTGCTGGGGGGCACAGGGTGGGGGAATGACTTAGGCCCCCTATGCACTTGGGACTCTGTGCTGCAAGGGACCCCCACCTCTCGTTTTTCAGTTTCCTCTTTTTTCTTATTTTTTTATTATGAAGTTTCATTTTAGTTGGGCGAGCAAAAAAGAAAATCACCAAACTTTTTGTGTTGATGAACAAAATATTTACAAAAGTTATGTTGCCCAGTTTGGTCTTGAATTCCTGGCCTCAGATGATCCCCTTGCCTTGGCCTCCCAAAATGCTGAGATTATAGGGATGAGCCACGATATCTAGTCCATTTCTTTTTTAAAATGAGAAACACACAAATATTTAAAAGTAAATATTACTTCTCCCTTATTGATCTGACTCTAGCAATGGTAAAATGAATCATTATTTTGTTTACATAACTATTTTAGTCACATAGTTATTATATGGCAAAGATAGAAATGAATTAGGTCTAGCTATCTCTAAAAGTCATGCTTTTTGTGTACTTAGTACTTGGGAGTGGCCAGTTCAAAATAAATGGCCTTTCTCTTTTCCTATCCTATTGCTTGAAAATAGCACTGTCTAGAAAACAAATAAACAGAAAAATCCCAAACAAACAAAACAAAAAGAAACTCTACCTTGCAACAACCTGATTTTAAGCACTATTTGACTCCATGAAAAAAGACTGCCCTACCTGGATAGGTTTTCCCATTATTTGATTGCTTACTATGCAGACCACTGAGTATAAACAGCCTTAGTAAGAGACTCTTGTTGGAAACTAGATATAAAATCTTATACTGTATATAGAATACAGGATCTCTGCTGGGTGGTGGCTCATGCCTGTAATCCTACCATTTTGGGAGGCTGAGAGGCAGATGGATTGCTTGAGGTCTAGAGTTTTGAGACCAGCCTGAATAAGAGTGAGATCTAAGTTTCAACAAAACCCAGAAAATTTAATTGGGCATGGTGGTGGGAATCTATAGTCTCAGTTTCTCAGAAAGCTAAGGGACAAAGATCACTTGACCCCAAGAGTTTGAGGCTGCAGTGAGCTATGATGATGCCTCGGTAACAGAGTGAAACCTTGTCTCAAGAAAACAGAAACAAAAAACAAAAATGGGATTTCTATTCTGGACCTCTTTAACTACTATTCATGCTAGAGATATCACAGAAATAATGGTTTGACCAATATTTTTCCTATTTCCTCCAGAAATAACTGGTTATTCCCTTGAATAGTTAAAGCTTTACTCTAAGATCTAGGTTAGCAAATTTCTCATCCAGGTCAAAACTGCTAAGACTGGGCTTGGCAACTGTAGCTCAGTGGCTAGGGCACCATCCAAGTACCCCAGAGCTGTGGGGTTCGAATCCAGCTCGGGCCTGCCAAGCAACGACAACTACAACCAAAAAATAGCTGGGCGTTGTGGTGGGTGCCTGTAGTCCCAGGTACTTGGGAGGCTGAGGCAAGAGAACTGCTTAAGCCCAAGAGTTTGAGGTTGCTGTGAGGTGTGATGCCATGCATTCTACCCAGGTGACAGCTTGAGATTCTATCTCAAAAAACAAACAAACAAACAAACAAACAAACAACAAAAAACTGCTAAGGCAAAAATGGTCATGTTTTCCTGTAGATGAGACTATTAAATTATTTCTATTTGTTAAAGCCTTTTGTCCTTAGCAGGTTCTAGGAAAAACCTAAATCTGGTGAGTTTCTGCTTCCACTGATATGACCTAAGTACAAAAGGCTCTTTCAAAGGAACTTTGGCACTAAACATAGAAAATATGGAACTTATTATTTGTTTCTGTTTTGAGACAGAGTCTTATCATCCTGGGTTGAGTGCCATGGTGTTGCAACTCAAAGCAACCTCAAACTCTTAGTTTAAGAGATCCTCTTGTCTCAGCCTCCTGAGTAGCTGTGACTACAGGTGCTTATAACTACAACTGGCTAGTTTTTCTATTTTTAGTAGAGATGATAGGGCCTTGCTCTTGCTCAGGCTGGTCTTGAACTCCTGAGCTCAAGCAATCTACCCACCTTAGCCTCCCAGAGTGGTGGGATTACAGGGTAAGCCACTGCACTCAGCCTAATCATTCTGTATGTATAAATCATCTTACTTCTCTTGAACTTAGACAATATGTAAAACTGAACTGGTATTTGTTTTTTCTTAGATAACATACTTAGGGAATCAAGAGCTACAAAGGGAGGGCAGGGCACAGTGGCTTAAGAGTTTGAGGTTATTGTGAGCTGTGACCCCATCTCTAAAAAATAACTGGGCGTTGTGGTGAGTGCCTGTAGTCCCAGCTACTCAGGAGGCTGAAGCAAGAGAATTGCTTGAGCCCAAGAGCCTGAGATTGCTGTGAGCTATGATGCCATAGCACTCTACAGGGGGTGACAAAGTGAGACTCTGACTCAAAAAAAAAAAATAAAATAAAAAAGAGCTGCAGAGACAGTGTTGGTTATTAAGGCCCTAATGAACAAGATTGAAGCCATTTTAACGCCTTATTAAAAAAGTATACAGTATTTTTTAGAGTAAGTATAAATTAAGTGGTAAAAAAAAGAGCTTGTTCCCATTGGAGGGGCAGAAATAATAGCAAAAACAAAGACATTCCCTCCAAACCCAAAAAATATCATTTCTTCTCAGCAATATAGTGTGTGTACTAAGTACTCACCAACATGAATGGGGGCTGGGAATAATCCATATTCATGCTCTCCTGGAGTATACTCCAGCTTCTCTTTCTTTAATTGGATTAATCGGCTCTTTGGACTATGATCAGAAAAGAATGAGATCACAGTTAGAGGCAATGAAATTTTGTCTTATGGTCAACAACAGATCAACATATCAAGAGTACTTAACTGTGGCTTGAACCTTAATTGCCTTTTTCTTAAGAGATGGGATCTCTCTTTGTCACCCAGGCTACTGTAAAACTCCTGGCCTCAAAAGATCCCCCAACCTGAGCAGCTGAGTTCAGGCTCAAGCCTCATCTGTGTTCAGCTCTTAATTGTATTTTCTGAGGATAGGGTATCAAGTACATCTAAAAAGATCCATATTTCTGGAACTGCCTCTAAGAAAGAGGCTCTTTAATTTTCTCCAATAATTTTGTATAAGGAATCCAGATTTCCTATTGGATTACAATGATTACCTTACATTTGGTTAATTTATAGTTTAGAGAGTAACATATCAATACTATAAGCAGGTAAGTGAAAATGTCAGTTCTAGTTTAGATATTTGGAAACAGATTGCTTTATCAAGTTGAGTGGCATACCTTAATTTTAGTAGCTGGTAAGGAGATTTAAGATTAAAACCTCAGTTTCTTTTTTCTTTTGTTTGAGACAGTGTCTCTATGTTGCCCTCAGTAGAGTGCCATGGCATCACAGCTCACAATAACCTCAAACTCTTGGGCTTAAGCAATTCTCTTGCCTCAGCCTCCCAAGTAGCTAGGACTACAG
>NW_003852486.1:4756120-4758342 GCF_000181295.1 Otolemur garnettii | reverse complement strand
ATTTAAAATACATTATAACTTTATATAGCATTTACATTGTATTAGTTATTATAAACAATCAAGAGGATTTAAAGTATAAGGGAGGATAGGTATAGGTTATATGCAAATACCATGCCACTTTATATAAAGGATTTGAGCATTTAGGGGCTTTGGTATCCTTATGGGTTCTGGAACCAATCCCATGCAGACAATGAGGGACAACAATATAACACACATTTTGCAGATGAAAAAACTGGAGCCCAAAGAAGAAAGTTAAAGTTCTGAATGTTCAACCCTGGTTCTTTCCAGTGGATCATTCATTTATTTATTCAACAATTAGAAAGTCCAAGTCCTGACCTAAGTGCTAAGAAACAATGGTAAGTAAGGCACTTTACCTTCTACTTGGGCAGACAATAAGGAAACAATAAAAAAGGCCAGGTGCAGAGGACCTTATCTACAATCCCAGCACTCTGGGAGGCGGAGGCAGGAAGATTCCTTGAGCTCAGGAGTTCAAGATAAGCCTGAAAAAGAGACTCCTGTCTCTACTAAAAATAGGAAAATTAGCTGGGTGTTGAGGTGTGTGCCTGTAGTCACAGCTACCTGGGGGGGGATGGGGATGGAGGGAGTAAGGAAGGAGGATCACTTCATCCCAGGAATTTGAGGCTGCTGTGAACTAGGCTGATGCACTCGAGCATGGCACTCTAGTCTGTGTGACAGAGTGAGATGAGACTCTGGGAATTACAAATTAAAAGGAGTTACTACTACACATCTGCTAATTTAAATGACCAAAATCCAACCCAAAACAATGACAATATCATTGTTGTCCTATGAGATAGTAGGAACTCTCATTCATTGCTGTTGATAGTGTAAAATTATATAGCCACTTTGGAAGATAGGTTGGCAGTTTCTTACAAAACTAAACATTCTCAATTTCAGCCCAGAGAGACTCATTTTGGACTTATGATCTTAGGAATTATAAAGTAATAAATCTTTGCTTGTTTTTTAGATAGAGTTTCATTTTGTAACAGAGTGCTATGGCATCACAGCTCACAGCAACCTCAAAGTCTTGGGCTAAAGCAATCCTCTTGCCTCAGTTTTTCATTTTTAATAGAGATGGACTCTCTTGTTCAGAACTTGTGAGCTCAAGCAATCCACCCGCCTCATTGTCCCAGAGTGCTAGGATTATAGGTGTGAGCCACCTAGTCTGGCCAAATCTTTGGTGTTTTAAGTCACTAAGTTTGTGGTAATCTGTTATAGCAAGAATGGAAAACTAATACACAGTGTAATGCCTGTTAATAGTTTTATTATTAATTCATTTATTTAGAGACAGAGTCTTGCTGTATTGCCCAGGAGAGTGCAGTGCATCATGGTGTCATCATAGCTCACTGCAACCTCAAGCTCCTGGGTTCAGTCGTGAGTCATGATGATGCTTGGCCCCCTTTTCTTTTTCTTTTTTTCTTTTTTTGAGACAGAGTCTTACTTTGTCCTCCTTGGTAGAGTGCCATGGTGTCACAGCTCACAGAAACCTCAAACTCTTGGGCTTAATAGATTCTCTTGCCTCAGCTTCTGAAGTATCTGGGACTACTGGGTCTACAGGTGCCCACTATAATGTCCAGCTATTTTTAGAGATGAGGTCTTGGCTCTGGCTCAAGTGAGTCTCGAACCTGTGAGCTCAGGCTATCCACCTGCCTCAGTTTCCCAGAGGATTGTAGGCATGAACTACCATGCCCAGCCTCCAGTAGGAAGATTTTTATACCTCAAACTGCTCTCCTTTCTTAGTTTTCAACATCTATTACATCACTTCAAGACCATATATCTCCCTTGTTTAGCTCCCACTTGTTTCTCCTTTCTCCAGACTATTACACAAAGCTGGGTGTTTGGGACCACTTGTCTCATGACTTAAGTAGAGGGAGTTGGATTTGCTATACCTCTTATTTCATGTTATCATTGTTTGTATTAATATATTTTAAAATATCCAAGTATGTATGCAACTGAATTACATTTTGGCTCATTTAAGAACATATTTTGCATATATATTTACATGTGTAGAATTCCCACTCTTGTTCTCTCTTCATATGTACATGGTCTACCTGGGACACTGACATACCACTTCACCTTATCATACATGATATACACTTCAATATACTCCTATATAGGCTCGGCGCGTATAGCTCAACCGGCTAAGGCGCCAGCCACGTACAGCTAAGGTGGCGGGTTCGAATCCCCAGCCCGGACCCGCCAAA
>NW_003852486.1:4749851-4753254 GCF_000181295.1 Otolemur garnettii | reverse complement strand
CAAAAAACAAAAAAAACCAAAAACCTAGGACCTGATCAGAACCAGATGTCTGTGAGCTCATCATTATCATGTGTGCCAAAAGATTGCTGATGCATAAAAGTATATGCTATAGGTGAGGCGTGGTGACTCACACCTGTAATCTCAGCACTCTGGGAGGCTGAGGCAGGAGTTGAAGACCAGCCTGAGCAAAAGCGAGACCCTAGTAAAAATACAGAAATTAGTTGGGTGTTGCAGACGCCTATAGTCTCAAATACTTGGGAGGCTGAGGTGGGAGGATTGCTTTAGCACAGAATTTGAGGTTGCTGTGAGCTATGACACTACGGCACTCTACTGAGGGTGATAAAGTCTCAAAAAAAATGTACACACATATATGCTACATATATGTGTATATGTATATATATGTACATACATATTTATTTATTTATTGAGACAGAATATCATTTTATCACCCTTGAATGAGTGCTGTGGTGTCATAGCTCAACTCTAATGATCCTCTTGTCTCAGCCTCCCAAGTAGCTGGGACTACAGGTGCCCACCACAACGCCCAACTATTTTTAGAGAAGGAGTCTTGCTCTTGCTCAGGCTGGTCTCAAATTCCTGAGCTCAAGGAATCCACCCACCTTGGCCTCCCAGAGTGCTAGGATTCCAGGCGTAAGCCACCATACCCAGCCTTATATATTTTACATGTTTCAAAATGCATTGCTTTACGCAGTATATAGTAGACTTTTCTGAAAATATTCCAACCTTTTTTTGCAAGAAAGACTGCAGAGTGACAAACATTTCCACAGTATTCTTGAGAATAGCCATTCTATACTATGGTATTCCTCCAGATTCCATCCCCTACACCTGATATTGGAGTCAGAAGCACACTGTACTTAATGTATAAAAGCCACCTCTGTGTCTCTGTTTCCACTCAGAAGCAGCTTCAGTTAAAAAAAAAAAACAAAAACACAAAAACGAGAGAATGCATGGGTTGTTTCCAGACAAAGGGAGAGGGTTCAGAAATAGCCCAATGGACCCTGCCACATCATAGAATCCTTCACTCCCATTCTGTCTAAACACAGCCTCTCTGAGCTATAAAGCAGAGAACTAGCCCCTTTCTAGCTGGGCACAATACTTACTTCTTCTGGGTGGTTGACCTAAAGCCTTTCTTATTTTTAATTAATAAAAAAGCATCATGGGGGCTCGGTGCCTGTAGCTCAGTGGCTAGGGCGCTGGCCACATACATTGGGGCTGGTGAGTTCGAACAACAACAACAACAACAAATAGCCCGGCATTGTGGTGGGTGCCTTGTAGTCCCAGCTATTTGGGAGGCTGAGGCAAGAGAATTGCTTAAGCCTAAGAGTTTGAGGTTGTTGTGAGCTGAGATGCCATGGCACTCTACCGAGAGTGACATAAGGAGACTGTCTCAGAGAAAAAAAAAAAAAAAAAAAAGCATCATTGGAATCCAAACTATAGCAATATAATCTAGAAAAGCAGAGAAGATAAAGATCACGAAAGATAATTATCCCCATACAACATTGTGCAGTAGCATGAGTACAGTGAATATTGATATTTGTATATATTACTTTTATATAGCTTTTTTTCATATTAGACAGGAAATGCATTGACATCATAAGATTTAAGGGAGGTACATCTCACAATTGTGAAAACCCAATGATCATAGTTACGAACTGTAAAAGGACCTGTATTATTTCTTGATAGTTAAAGTATTTTTTCAAAACACTGAAGAATAACAGGTAGGTATTAAGGGACGCCAACTAACATGTACTACTACTTACTCTGTAGTTTTGTAAACGTCAGAATACAGCCCTGCTTTCTGATACTTCTTCTTTGGGGGGCGTGGGGCCTTCTTTTCCCTTGGGATGAGAGAAAGCACAGGCTGCAAGGTACTTTCAGGTTCAGGAGGTTTAGCTGGGGTTTCAGGAGGACTGGGAATCTCAACTGGTGCTTCATTAATGCTAGAAAGAAAAATTTAAAGATAATTTTATTGTGAAAAAAAATTTTCCTCCATTTTTTCTATTTATAAAAAAATAGCAATTAAAAAAAAGATAGGAGGACTTCCTTATCTGGCCATGTTGGAATAACTGATACCAGACTTGCCCTCCTGACAAAAACTAATAGAAATATGGACATCTGTCAGAAACTTAAGAGAAATTTTTTTTTCCTTTTTGGAGACAGAGACTTACTTTGTTACCCTAGGTAGAGTGCTGTGGCATCATAGCTCACAGCAGCCTCAAACTCTTGGGTTCAAGTGACCCTCTTGCCTCAGTTTTTCATTTTTAGTAGAGACAAGGTCTCACTCTTGCTCAGGCTGTTCTTGAACTGGTGAGCTTAAGCAATCCACCTGCCTTGGCCTCCCAGAGTGCTAGGATTACAGGCGTGAGCCACCGCGCCCGGCCAACCTAGAGAAAATTATGAAATATTACTATGACATACTGGACAATAGTTAGTGCAGCACTGTGATCTCCTAAAAAATGGGAGAAAAATGCGGTGAATCATAAAACCACCTTGCCTTTATGACAGTGGTGGAGTAGAAACCAAGCAGAAAAATGGCCAAACCAATGAGTCGAAGGGGAAAGATTAGAATATGGAAAGGGTAAGGTAACTGGAGTTTATGGGATAACAGTACCAGTATAGAAAGTAACTATACAAATCTATGTATGGGTCTCTTTCAGTATACTGCTAAATACTAAGTTGTACATGTCAAGGGTAAAATTTCATATGCCTAGACAAAGAACTACTAGAGAACTATAAGCTGAATGATTCCCACCTGGAGCTCACACATAATGTAGTATATACTTAGATTCCAGAAGGCAGAATGGAAAGACATTGCCCAATATGGGGTGGAGGTAGTGAGTTCAACAGAAATCTCAGAGGGTGATATTATCTACTGTTGGAGGTCTTAACTATTCCTGGAATAAAGGCCAGCCCTACCTAAGCTTAAAAGCAATTTTCAAAAGAATCCAAGCTGATCCATAAGCAACTTAACTTCCTATTAAAACAAAATTGAATACTTGTAAAGGAAACAAAGAAAACCAGACATACAATAATGTGACATTCACAATGTCCTACAAAAAATTCTTACACATGCCAAAATGCAGGAAAATATAAGCTGGGAGAACAATCAATCAATAGAAACAATCCAGAATCACAAAGATAAAAGAAAGACATTAAGGTATGACTAAAAATACAATTAAGAATTCAGAGGAAATTCTCAATGTGGTGTGAAAAACGGTGGGAAAGAACAGAAAGAAGAGGAAAACATGAAAATAATGATGTGGAAAGAGATGGAAGACATAATTAAAAAGAAAACACTTAAGAATTGAGAGTGCTGGCTCGGCGCCTGTGGCTCAAGCGGCTAAGGCGCCAGCCACATACACCTAAGGTGGTGGGTTCGAAT
>NW_003852486.1:4729343-4749568 GCF_000181295.1 Otolemur garnettii | reverse complement strand
AAAAAAAAAAAAAAAAAAAGAATTGAGAGTGCTTAATAGCATGTCAGACACTGGAAAAGTTCAGTGAACTTGAAGACAAAACAATAGAAACAACCTAAACTGATAAACAGAAATTAATTTAAAGAAACACAAGGATCAATAACCTATAGGACAATATAATGCTACTGGAATCTTGAAATACCAGGACAGGAGTAGACTACTAAAACAACTGAACATTTAAAAAGAAAAATAACAAATACTAGATGGTCAATGTAATATTTACAATATAAAAAAATGAAAATGAAAAAGAAATTTAAGAAAGAGTAATGGCAAATTTTTTCCCAATTTGATAAAAAGTATAAAGCCAAAGTTACAAGAAGCTAAGCAAACCATAAGCAGGACAAACTCAAGTAAAAGAAGTAAGGTACAGCATATGTCATTATAAACCTGGTGAAACTACTGATTAATAAAACAGATAAGTAAAAAATGCACATAATAAAAAGGAGTATAAAAATAAAAATGATGGCAGGTACAGTGGCCATGCCTGTAATCCCAGCACACTGGGAGGCCAAAGTAGGATTGCTTAAGGCCAGTAATCTGAAACCTTACCAGTCTGGGTAAGATGGCAAGACTCCATCTCTCAGGAAAAAAAAAAAAAAAAAAAACTAGCCAGGTGTGGTGGCACAAAGCTGTAGTCCCATCCATTCAGGAGGCCGAGATGGGAGGACTGCTTGAGCCCAGAAGTTCCAGGATGCAGTAAGCAATGATTGCAACAATACACTCCAAGAGCAAATATGTTGTCTTAAAAAAAAAAAAAAAGCCTAGCTCAGTAGCTCATGCCTATAATTCTAGCACTCTGGAAGACAGGTTGGTGGATGTTTTCAGGTCGGGAGTTTGAGACCAGCCTGCACATGTGATAGAAAAATTAGCCAGGTGCGGTGGCAAGTGCTTGTTGTAGTCCCAGCTACTTGGGAATGTGAGGTAGGAGGATCCCTTAGTCTTGAGCTTAAAGAATGCAATGAACTACAAAGATGCCACTGTACTGTGGTTCAGAATTTATGTCTGAAACAGTGTACAAGGCCTGATATTAAGTTCATGAATTCATCCTAGAAAAACTGCTATATACCTTATTGCTGAACAGCACTCTAGTCACCCTTGAAGTACTCCCCTTGGGTACCATGCCGTGATTCCAGTGCCTAGTTCACCCTTCAAAGAGATTTTGGATTTTTTCTAGAATGACCATCAGAGCTGTTGTCATATGAGGTCTGACAATTTCATAAACTTGCCACTGTGCACTTATGTTGGCAGCACTGTACAAACAACTCAGTGAGGATTTATAACCTAAGCATACTACATATCAGTATTTCACAACTGCATTTGTTGTTAGCATGTGTTGCTGCCTTGTTAAGTGGAATTTATTTTTGTTGTTGCATGTTTTTGTATATCATAACAATGACAGCTCTGATGGTCATTCCAAAAAGAGTTCCAAAATTGCTTTAAAGGGTGGACTAGACACTGGTGTTGGTGCACAGCTTCCCAAGGGAAGTACTTTGAAGGTGACCATAGTGATGTTCAGCAATGTATATATATGTAGCACTTTTTCTATGATGAGCTTGTGAACTTAACTGTCAGACCTCATAAATCAGAAGGTAGTGAGATGACATCTAAAAAGGAGAAAGGAGGTTAGGCACTGTGGTTCACTCCTGTAATCCTAATATTCTGGAAGGCAGAGGTGGGTGGGTTGCCTGAGTTTAGGAGGTCGAGACCAGCCTGAGCCAGAGTGAGACCTCATCTCTAAAAATAGCCGAGCAATGTGTGGCAGGCACCTGTAGTCCCAGCTATTTGGGAGGATAAGGCAAGAGAATTGCTTGAGCCCAAAAGTTTGAGGTTGCTGTGAGCTATGATGCTATAGTACTCTACTAAGGGTGACAAAGTGAAACTCTGTTTAAATAAATAAATAAATAAATAAAGGAGAAAGGGAAAGAAAAGCCTGACAAAATATAATAGAATTCTAAATTGGTTCAAATAATCTTTAAAAGGATAAGGTGATTCTGGTTCCACAAGATGAAACAGATGTACTTCTACCTATCATTCCACTAGGTACAATTAAAAGCCCTGGAAATTATCTATAAAATAAACCCAAGCAAACAGACTGGCTAGGACTTTGGAACATAAGCAATGACCTGAAAGGAAATTTCCTAGATATTCTATTTGCCTGAGATGCAAAGGTTAAAGACTGCATCAGGAACAAGGTAAATGTCTGTACTCATCCTATGTACATCAAACACCATAGTAAAGGCCCCAGGCAGTACAAAAAGGCAAGAAAAAGAAAACAAGACAGGAAGAAGGATAAACTATCTCTATTTACATATTATATGACTGTCTTTATAGGAAAAGTGAAAGAATCTACAAAAAAGAAACTACAGAAGTAGTATCATTGCAAGGTTTCAGAATCCAAAGTCAATTTCCAACTCTATATCTACTTTCTGTAAGTGAACAAATGAAAACTTAAATTAAAAAAATACTATTGATAACAGTAGAAAAGCATTAAATGCTTAGATAAGTACCCTACAAAATATAAAAACATTTATAAATAAAAGATACAATATTATATAAATTTAAAGCCAAAAAAATAAACCTAACAAAATATGTGTAGTAGTTAAGAATGAAAATAAAGTGGTGACAAAAAAAAAAGATGACCTAAGTAAGTGGAGAGATACACCATGTCCATGGAATGAAACATTGAATACTAAGTGTAGAGAGTGGGCTGTGAGACTGGCAGGGCTCTCATAGCCTGGGGGACATTCAGAGAATGAACCCCCAACTGCTTTTTCTCTGTTCCTAAAACAGCCATATTGTGGTAAAATGTATATAACATAATGTTTATCTTTTTAACCATTTTTAAGTGTTATGGACATTTCATGGGTATGAAATACATTCACATTTGTTTTATCATCATCATCATCATCTGCACAACTCCAGAACTTTTTCATCATCCCAAGACCAAATCTATTAAAGAAAAATTCTCTATTCCACTTTACCTTCACCCCTGGATAACTAATATTCTACTTTCTATCTGTATGAATTTGCCTATTACAGGCTCCTCACATAAATGGAATTATATAGTGTTTGTCCGCTTGTGTGTGGATTGCTTCATTTATGTATACATATCAGAACTTGATTCTCTTTTGTTTTAGAGACAGGGTCTCACTATACTCAGGCTGGAGAGCAGTGGCACAATAGCTCACTGTAACCTCAAACGTCTGGGCTCAAGCAATCCACTTGCCTCTGCCTCCCAGAGCGCTAGGATTACAAGCCTGAGCCACTGTGCTCAGTCTATTTTGTTGTAACAGTTTCATAATTTGAAGTTTACATCTCTGTTTACAGAGTTTACATCTCTGACCCATTTTTTTTTAACTTTTGTATATGGGTTAGTGTAGGTGGAAATATGAAGACAAGGTCAAGGAAGTAGAGGCAGAAGAGGGCACCCTCTTGAAGTACCCACATAAATTGTATTTTTATGAATTTGTTTAGTTGATAAGGATTAGTTAGGGATGCAGATTGTGAAGGAATAAAGGGAAGATAGAAGACATGGATATTGAAGAGATTATGTATGCAGAGAGATCACAATGTGTATCGGGAGCCCTAAAACCACTACACCTAGCTAATTTTTTCTTTTTCTTTTTGTAGAAACAAGGTCTCATTATGTTGCCCAGGCTGGTCTTCAACTCTTAGCTTCAGTTGATCCTCCCATCCCAGCCTCCCAAAGTGCTGGTGTTATAGTTCTGAGTCACCATGCTTGGTCTTTTCAAGATTTTTTTTTTCAATAGTTGGGATCCCTTGCGATTCCATGAATTTTAGGATAGATTTTTCTACTTCTGCAAAAATGTCACTGGGCTATTGCTAAGGAATGCACAAAATCTGCCAAGTGCTTTGAGTAGTACTGACAGTGTAACAATATTAACTCTCCCTATTCACAAAGGCTTCCTATTAATTTACATCTTTAATTTTGTTGAGAAAAATTTTGTAGTTTTCCATGTATAAGTGTTTGATCTCTTTGGTAAAGTTTATCCCTAAGATTTTATTTGTTTCCATGCTGTTGTAACTGGAATTGTTTTCTTTTTTTTTTTTTTTTTTTTGAGACAGGGTCTTACTCTATTGCTTCGGGTAGAGGACAGTTGTGTCCTCATAGCTCACTGCAATCTCAAATTCCTGGGCTCAAGTAGTCCTGCTCAGACTCCCAAGAAGTTGAAATTATAAGTGTATATCACAATGCTGGGCTAATTTTTCTATTGTGAGTAGAGATGGGGTCTCACTCTTGCTCAGACTGCTCTTGAACTCCTGAGCTCAAGCAATCCAGCTGTCTCAGCCTACCACAGTGCTAGGATTACAGGTGTGAGTCACCTAACCTGGCCAGGTAGTTTCTATACCTATACTGCTGAGAGTTATGACGAATATGCACTAGATTTTGTCAAATGCTTTTTTCTACATCTATTCATATGATCCTATGATTGTTACTCTTTAAATTGCTGATGTGAAGGATTATACTTATTTATTTCCTTGTAAATGTGGGACATAATTCTGTTTGATCATGAAATTCACTTATTTTATATGTATGCCGGGGGTGCCAAAAAATTTACATGTTTTAAGAGATCTTTTTTTTTTCCTTCTGAGACAGAGCCTCACTATGTTGCCCTTGGTAGAGTGCTGTGGCATCACAGCTCACTGCAACCTCAAACTCTTGGGCTTAAGCGATTCTTTTGCCTCAGCCTCCCTAGTAGCTAGGACTACAGGCATCTGCCACAATGCCAAAGTATTTTTGTGTGTTGTTGTTGTTGTTGTCACTGTTGTTTAGCAGGCCCAGTCAGGGTTCAAACCTGCCTGCCTCAGTGTCAGGGCCCTAACCACTGAGCAATGGGTGCTGAGCCAAGCGATCTTGTTGAAAGTAAAACTGATCATTCCCAAAAAGTGTAGGAACTGCAGGTAAAATGGATGGGTGTAAATGACCAGTAATGGTACCTTCAATTCAACTTTGAAAAGTAATATAGATAACAACTCTTAAAATGTGTATATATGTTTTTGGCACCCTCTTTGTGTGTACTTATGTATACGTGTATGCGTGCACAGCTATACACAGACACAGAGTCTGATAATTAACTTTGCAAACTTGCCACTGTGAGGTTACATTGGCAGCACTGTACAAACAACTTGATAAGAATTCATGACCGTGGGCGGCTCCTGTGGCTCAAAGGAGTAGGGTACTGGCCCCGTATACCAGAGGTGGTAGCTTCAAACCCGGCCCCAGCCGAAAACTGCAAAATATGAATGCTGAGTGGTATTCATTGTTGCGTGTTTTTCTGTGTTGTCACCAGAATGTCAGAACTTGAGTTAGAGCAACAAACATTCCAAAGTTTCTTGTTAAACTTGGCAACGGTGCAAGTGAAATCAGGGACATGTTGGTCCATGTTTATGGGGATAACGACATGAAGAAAACAGCAGTGTACAAAGATTAAAGGTTTTCGAGGGGAGAGAAGGCATCACTGATAAAGAAGTGAGGGTGGCCAGTAATGAGTAGAACTGCCAAAAACATTACAAAAATTTGTTAAATTATGCATCAAAATTGTTGGCTAACTGTGAGAAGCCTAGGAGACCAAGTAAACATTGATTAAAAAAAAAATCAAGAATATCTTAACTGAAAACCTTGGCTAACAACTCATGGCTCTTGTATCATGACAATGCACCAGCTCACACAGTACTGTCTGTGAGACAGTTTTTAGCCAGTAAACATGTAACTGTATTGGAACAACCTCCCTACTCACCTGATCTGGCTCCCCAATGACTTTTTTCTTTACCTGAAGATAAAGGGAATATTAAAAGGAAGACATTTTGACAATATTCAGGAAATCAAGGGTAATCTGACAATAGCTTTGATGGCCTTTCCCAAAAAAAGAGCTCCAAAATTGACATTTTTTTTTTTTTTTTTTTTTTTTGAGACAGAATCTCACTCTGTCACCCTGGAGTCATCATAGCTCACAACAACCTCAAATTCTTAGGTTCAAGTGATTGTCCTGCCTTAGTCTCCCAAGTAGCTTGGATTATAGGCACCCACTAAAATGCCAGGCTAGTTTTTCTATTTTTAGTAGAAATGGGATCTTACTCTATATTCAGGCTGGTCTCAAACTACTAAGCTCAGGCAATCTACCTGCCTTGGCCTCCCAGAGTGCTAGGATTACAGGAGTGAGCCACCATGCCTGGCCCCCAGAATTGCTTTGAGGTGCTGGCATTGGTGCATAGCTTCCCAAGGGGAATACTTCAAAGGTGACTGCAGTGATTGATATTCAGCAATAAGGTATGTAGCACTTTCTCTTGGATGAGTTCATGAACTTAATTAGCAGACCTTGTGTGTGTACATACAAATACTGCATGTTATTTTATATGTATTTGTGTATGTTATCCTTACCAAGCAAATTAATTTCTACTTCTGTACATCTTAGCTTGTAATTCTTTCTCCTACAACAAAAAATGTTTTCTGTTTCTTCCCTGTATAAATTCTCCAGTGTAATGATTATCCAAGTATTGTTTATATGTCATATGCATCAGAATATGTATTGGAATGTATATATGTATTCCAATGTATTGGAAGCTTGTTAGAAGTACAAATGCCTGGCCCAGTGCTCATAGCACAGTGGTTACAGCACTAGCCACATATACCGAAGGTGGCTGGTTCAAACCCCGCCCGGGGCCAGCTAACCAACAATGACAACTGTAACAAAAAATGGCCAGGCCTGTGGTTGGCACCTGTAGTCCTAGCTACTTGGGAGGCTGAGGCAAGAGAACTGCTTAAGCCCAGGAGTTTGAGGTTGCTATGAGCTGTGACGCCACGGCACATCACTGAGGGTAAGATAGTAAGACTCTGTCTCAAAAAAAAAAAAAAAAAAAAAAAAAAAAAAAAAAAAAGAAATACAAATACAAATGCCTATCCATAGAATTTCATAAAATTCTAATAAGGAGATCTTTCTATTTTTTGAGATAGAGTCTTACTTGTCACCCTTGGTACAGTGCCATGGCTTTGTAGCTCACAGCAACCTCAAACTTGTGGGTTCAAGTGATTCTCTTGCCTTATCCTCCTAAATAGCTGGGACTACAGGGGCCCACAATGGCTGGCTATTTTTAGAGGTAAGGTCTTACTCTTGGTCAGACTGGTCTTGAACCTATAAGCTCAAGCAATCCACCCACCTTGGCCTCCCAGAGTGCTAGGATTACAGATGTGAGCCACTGCACCAGCCCTGGAATGGAATGGAGATCTTTCTTTCTTTTTTTTTTAGAGACAGAGTCTCACTTTGTCACGCTCGGTAGAGTGCCGTGGCGTCACAGTTTACAGCAACCTCTAGCTCTTGGGCAAAGGAGATTCTCTTGCCTCAGCCTCCGGAGTACCTGGGACTATAGGCACCTGCCACAACATCTGGCTATTTTTTGTTGCAGTCTGGCCAGGGCCAGGCTTGAACCTGCCACCCTCGGTATATGGTGCTGGTGCCCTACTCATTGAGTCAAAGGCACTACCCCAGATCTTTATGGGAATAATCCCATCATCTTACCCCATCCCCAGCAAGGCCCTTTTATTCTAGGAAACCTTTGTCATCTTGTTCAGACTCTGACAACTGAAGCCGGATCTCCCTGGATCTCCATGGCCAAACTTCTTACTCCACAAAGGCTCCCACACCCAACTCAAGATCAAAAAAGTTTGCCATGTCCCATGAGGATACCTAATGTTTTTTTTCTTCCCTTTTGTGGTTGGTATTCTTTCCAGTTTATTCAGATTTTATTTTTGGTGAAAATGGGGCTCTAGCAAAGGTGTCCAGTTACAAGGGACCACATCAGTTCAAGTAGAGTTCAAAACTGAGGACAGGGCCTAAATGAAAAGGATGCTCCAGAGATGAGGAGCAGGTAACAGTAGCTCTCCCAATGGTCCAAGTCCCATAGCGACCTCACAGTCAAGGCAAATGCCCAAGAAACGGCCCTTTTGCCAACAGCACATATTCTATGAGGACCATCCACACCAAATGCTCAGAGTAGAATGAGATGGGCAGGGACAGGAGGAAGAGAATGAACAAGTATGAGTGTTCCACTGGAAGGCTGGGCCTCACAAGGACTGATTGTATGGTGATGAACTTCTGTGTGGATGCCTAATAGTTTTAAGATTGAATTTGTTGGCTGGGTGCCCGTAGTGCCAGCCACATGCTCCGGGGCTGGTGGGTTTGAACCTGGCCCAGGCCTGCTAAACAAACAAACAAAAGAAAACAACAGCTGGGCCTTGTGGCGGGCATCTGTAGTCCCAGATACTAGGGAGGCTGAGGTGAGAATCACTTGAACCCAAGATTTTGCGGTTGCTGTGAGCTATGATTCCATGGAACTCTACCAAGGGAGACAAAGTGAGACTCTGTCTCAATTAAAAAAAAAAATGATTTGTTAGGTTAAAAAAAAAATAAAAAGGGGTTATAAAGTACCATTTTTACTTTTTGTCTACTTTTTTTTGGGAGGGAGGGGGCAGCACCTGAGTGCTTATTTATTTTTGTAGTTTTTGGCTGGGGCTGGGTTTGAACCCACTACCTCCGGCATATGGGACTGGTGCTGTACCCTTTTGAGCCACAGGCACCACCCTTGTTTTTTCTCTTGGTCAGAGTCTCTCTCTATTGCCCAGGCTTGAAGTATAATGGCATAATCACAGCTTCCTACAGACTTGAACCACTGGGCTCAAGTGATCTTCCTGCCTCAGCCTTCCAAGTAGTGAAGACTTTAGGTTTATTTCATCATGCCTAGCTAATTTTCCTTTATTTTTTGTGGCAACAGGGTCTCACTATTTTATTCAGGCTGGTCTTGAACTCCTGGGTTCAAGTGATGCTCCTGCCCTTTCCGTTTTTTTTTTGGGGGGGGGACAGTCTCAAGCTGTTGCCCTGAGTAGAGTGCTGCGGTGTCATAGCTCACAGGAACCTCCAACTCTTAGGTTCAAGCAATCCTTTTGCCTCAGTTTTTCTATTTTCAGTAGAGACAGTGTTTTCCTTTTTAATCAGGCTGGTCTCAAACGTGTAAGCTCAAGCAATCCACCCACCTCGGCCTCCCAGAGTGCTAGTATTACAGGCATGAGCCAGTGTGCCCAGCCGTTTTTTTTTTTTTTTTGAGACAGTCTCACTATGTCACCCTCTGTAGAGTGGCCTGTGTCATACCTCACAGCAACCTCAAACTCTTGAACTTAAACGATTCTCTTCCCTCAGTCTCCCAAGTAGCTATGACTACAGGTGCCTGCTACAACACCTGGCTGTTTTTAGTTGCAGTTGTCATTGTTGTTTAGCAGGCCTAGGCTGAGTTTGAACCCACCAGTTCTGGTGTATATGGCCCCAATGCCTGGCTATTTTAAGAGATGGGGTCTCACTCTTGCTCAGGCTGGTCTCAAACTCATGAGCTCAGGCAATCCACTTGGCCTCCCAGAGTGCTAGGATGGCTAGCAGGCATGAGCTACACTTTCCTCCTTTTTAATTTTTTTTTAAAGACAGACAGCGTATGGCTTGCTCTGCTGCCCAGGCTGGAGGGCAGTGGCATGATCCTAACTCACCTCAAATTTCTGGGCTCAAATGATCCTCCTGCCTCAGCTTCCCAAGTAGCTAGGACTACAGGTGCCTGTCAATGCACACGGCTAATTTAAAAAAAAAAAAAAATGTAGACATGGGTCTTGCTATGTTGCCCAGGCTGCTCTTGAACTTCTGGCCTCAAACCATCCTCCCACCTTAGCAACCCAAAGTGCTGGGATTATAGGCATGAACTATCATGAAGTATCACAGCTAGATATTTGCAACACTTGAGCTTATTGCAATAGGAATAGGATGTGGCTATGAAATTATTATAGCTGTGCAGTGTGTGTTGTAACCAGCTTCATAAACTGGACTTTTTATAGTCCTCTTATGTTCTAAGTTCCTGGCCAGTATATTTGCTGACCAAAACTTTGTAATTTTGTTTCAAGACTATCTCCTTTTGGTGTTGTTTATCAGAAACTATGGACCTAACTTGCAGTACCAAGATAATAACAGCTGATTATCTTTTTTTTTTTTTTTTGAGACAGAGCCTCAAGCTGTCCCCCTGGGTAGAATGCTGTGGCATCACAGCTCACAGCAACCTCCAACTCCTGGGCTCAAGCGAGTCTCCTGCCTCAGGCTCCCAAGTAGCTGGGACCACCGGTGCCTGCCACAATGCCTGGCTATTTTTGGTTGCAGCTGTTATTGTTGTTTGGCGGGCCTGGGCTGGATTTGAACCTGCCACCTTAGGTGTATGTGGCTAGCACCTTAGCCACTTGAGTCACAGCTGATTATCTTGTACCTTGCTACACAACCTGATTGTTCAGAAGTGGCATTCCACCACAAATTTTGCTCAAAAAATCACTGAACAACCTTCTTCCCATCACCAGCATGTGCAGTGATACCACTCCCTAAATCATTACATTACTAAAATCTCTGTCCTGGAAGAGATTTACCCACCATTATTTTATCATGCATTCTGTGTGCCAGTATGATTTATTACTATGCTTGTGTGCCCTACACTCCACCCCAATTATATAATGATGCTCACTCACTTTATGCATTATTATTTATTTTAACTCTAGGAAAAACACTGACCCCATCAGTTGGAGAAGCAGATTTGAGGCAGTCCTCCTACCTCCCAGGTAATGTTCAATGTAATATATTTCTTTTCTTCCTTGACAGTGCTTGTTATCTCAGTAATTGACTTTGCATGCAGTAAGCAACTAAGTCGAGGGGAGAAAAAAACCTCGCTTTCTGGGTACATTAAGAGCACTACAGTTAGTTTTATTCAGTTTTGATTTAATTCTTTTTCTTATATTTGTTTACATTTCTCTCAACTGAGAATGGTGCCATGTACACTCTGTAACTCAGGTGTTTTTGGGTTTTTTTGAGATAGAATCTTAGTCTGTTGCCCTGGGTAGAGTACTATGGTGTCATACCTTATAGCAACCTCAAACTCCTAGGGTCAAGTGATCCTCTGCCTCAGCATCCTGAGTCACTGGGACTAAAGGCACTTGCCATGATACCTGGCTTGTAACTAAGTACTGATATATTTTAACCTTTTCTTTTCTTTTTTATTGAGACAGTCTTACTTTGTCAACCTTAGTAGAGTGCCATGGCATCACAGCTCACAGCAACCTCAAACTCTTGGGTTTAAGGAATTCTCTTGCAGTAGCCTCCCAAGTAGCTGGGACTACAGGCGCCCGCCACAATGCCTGGCTATCTTTTTTTTTTTTTTTAGCAGGCCCTTACCAGCACTGGAATATGTGGCTGGCACTCTAACCACCGAGCTACGGCCACTTCCAATTTTAACTTTTTCTAATAGGTTTGAGTATATCTTATAGTAGTAAATGGTAACATAGCCTAGTAGCTACATTGATTTTACACATTTATGACATACCTAACTTTTAATTTTTTTAGTATTTCTAGGCAATGAGGTTCATCTGTGAATTTCTGCAGATTGTTAGAAGCCTCCAATAAATTTTCCAATACATTTATTGAAAATCAAAGTATAAGTAAATACATTTAGTTCAAACCTGTGTTGTTCAAAAGTGAGTGAACTGTATTTAATCAATTGATAATTAAGTTTTATATAAGGATAAGAATCTTATTTCATTACTATCCCCATGGAATATCAACTTATTGGGTATAATTTATTGAACACATGTAGTATTTTCTTTTCCTACTAATATGCAGTGTCACAAGCAAACTTCCACACATGTATGGGTCAGTTTCTCTTTTTTTTCTCCCTAGGACAGAATCTCACTTTGTCATCCCTGGTAGACTGTCGTGATGTCACAGCACACAGCAGCTCACAGCCGCTCACAGTAACCTCAAACTCCTGGGCTTAATTGATTCTACTGCCTCAGCATCCCAAGTAGTTGGGACTATAGGTGCCCACCACAACACCTGGTGATTTTTAAAGACAAGGTCTTACTCTGAGCTCAGGCAATCCACCTGCCTCGGGCACCCAGAGTGCAAGGATTACAGGTGTGAGACACCATACCTAGCTCTTGTTTCTCTTATCTGTCAGTTCTTATACTAGCTGAATACGACACACAGGTTAACTGTCCTGGAACAAATCCTTTGTTTTATTCAATAATTGCATTTTTAGGAGTATAGCCTAGAGCAATTAGTACTTAGAACCAACAATTGATATTAGAAAAATATTAAGAGTAGTATTTTTTTGGAATAGCTAAAAACTGGAAATAAAGTGATTGTAATGGAAAAATTATGTTATACACAAATAATGAATTATTATACAATAATGAAAGGGAGGAAATTACATCAATATGCAATGACATAGATTAACATGCATATGCTAAGCCAAAAATAGCATATGTCCTGTATAATTGGCTTTCTATGAAATTTAGGCTGAGTGTGATAACTCACACTTATAATTCTGGCTTTTTTTTTTTTTAGAGAAAAAGTCTTACTTTGCTACCTCAGCCTTCCAAGTAGCTGGGACCACAGGCACCCGCCATAACGCCCAGCTGTTTTTTGATGCAGTTTGACCAGAGCTGGGCTTGAACCTGCCACCCTCGGTATACGGGGCCAACACCCTACTCACTGAGCCATAGGTGCTGCCCCATTCTGAGACTTTCAGAGGCTGCAATAGGAGGATCACTAGAACCTAGGAGTTTGAGACTGGGATAGGCAACATAGCAAGACCCCATCCCTAAAAAAAAAATGTGGAGAAAATATTAGTTAGGCACGGTGGTTTGTACCTCACCTTCCAAGTAGTTAAGGGGTACGTCACCATGTTTGGCTCTTTTTTCTATTTTTTGTAGAGAAGCAGTCTTGCTCTTGCTCAGGCTAGTCTCAAATTTCTAATTTTAAGCGAACTTGCAACATTGGCTTCCCAAAGTGTATTATAGGTGTGAGAAACCATGCCTGATGCTTTAATTGATATTGAGTTTAATTTTTCTTTTTTTTAATTGAGGTTAACTTTTCTCCTTGGATTGAATCTTAGCTCTATTTGTTGAAAATAGTATCCTTATTCCATTTAATAGTTTTGGCATCTTTGACAAAAATCATTTGACTGGCTTGATGTGCTGGCTCATGCCAGTAATCCTAGCACTCTGGGAGGCTGACTGGAAATGACTACTTGAGCCTAGGAGTTTGAGACCAGCCTGAGCAAGAGTGAGTCCCTATCTCTACCAAAAATAGAAAAAATTGGCTCAGTGCCTGTAGCTCAGCGGCTAGGGTGCCAGCCACATATACTGGAGCTGGTGGGTTGGAATCCAGCCTGGGCATGCCAAACAACAATGACAACTACAACCAAAAAATAGATGGGCGTCGTGGCGGGCACCTGTAGTCCCAGCTAACTGGGAGGCTGAAGCAAGAGGATCACTTAAGCCCAAGAGTTTGAGGTTGCTGTGAGCTGTGATGCCATGGCATTCTACCAAGGGTGACATAGTGAGACTCTGTCTCAAAAAAAAAAAAAAATAGCTGGGTGTTGTGATGGGTACCTGTAGTCCGCGCTATTTGGGAGGCTGAGGTAGGAGGACCACTTGAGCCCTAGAGTTTGAGGTTGCTGTGACGTAGGCTGATGCCATATCAGCGTGATAACAGAGTGAGACACTGTCTCAAAAAAGAAAAAAGAAAGGACAAGAAAAAAATCATTTGACCACATATGCAATGATTTATTTCTGGGCTTTATATTCTATTCCATTAGTATATGTATCTTTATGCCAATACCATACTGTTTTGGCTCCCTCTCTCTCTCTCTTTTTTGGGACAGAATCTCACTCTGCAACCTTAAACTCCTGGGTTCCAGAGATCCTCTTGCCTCAGCCTCCTGAGTAGCTGGGACCACAGGTACCCACCACAATGCCCGGCTAATTTTTCTGTTTTCAGTAGAGACAGGGTCTTGCTCTTGCTAAAGCTGGTCTTGAACTCCTGAGCTTGGCTTCCCAAAGTGCTAGGATTACAGACATGAGTCACTGGGTCTGGCCAATACCACACTGTTTAGATTACCATAACTTTGTAGAACAAACAGACAACTTAAAATTTAGGAATATTAGAAAATTTTATACTTCAAAAGACTCAAATAAAGTAAAATGGCAATCCACAAGATGGGAAAAAATATTTGCAAATCAGATACCTGATATAGAATTAATATCCAGAATATATAGAGAATTCCTAAAACTCAACAATGGGTTCAAAAATTGCCAAAGGAATTAAACATTTCTTGAAAGATATACAAATGGTCCATAAAGATAGATGTTCAATATCACTAACCATTAGGGAAAAATAAATCACAACTATAATGAAATACTACATCAAAATCCAGAAGATAAGTGTTGGTGAGGATATAAAGTAATTGAAACTCTGTCCATTGTTGACAGAGAGAGTTGCTTTGGAAACTAGTAATGGCAGCTCCTCAAAAAACTAAAAATAGAATTATATGATTATCTAACAATTCCACTTCTGGGTATATATACAAAGTGACTAAAAGTAGGGTGTGGAAGAAGAGATATTAGTATATCCACTCTCATAGCAGCATCATTTATAATAGCTAAATATAAAAACAACCAAAGTGTCCATTCCAATTTATTAATGGATAAGCAAAAAGTGACACGCACAAACAATGGGCACAGAGAAGCTAAGAGTGTGATAGTAAAAATAATTCCACTCACACAGCTACCTCCTGAATAAAACATAAAATATATAGTCTTTCTAGGCTTTCATTTCCTGTTTGTAAAGTAAGGGGCTTTAGATTGGATTGGTATATCCCCTTTGCTTATTTTTTTTAGACACTATTTTGCTGTATCATTCTGGGTAGAGTGCAGTGGTGTTATCTTAGCTGAATGCAACCTCAAATTCCTGGGGTCAAGCAATCCTCCTGCCTCAGCCTCCCAAACAGCTGGGACTATAGGCGTTCACTATAATGCCTGGCTAAGATTCTACTTTTTTAGTAGAGATGGGGTCTTGCTCTTGCTCAGGCTGGTCTTAAACTCCTGAGCTCAAGGGTTCTTCCTTCCTCACCCTCCCAGAATTACAGGAAGGAGCCCTTGTGACCCACTTTGCTTCTTAATTATGCATAATTTAAAAGTCATAAATAAGAACAATTTTTTTTTGAAAAAACAAGGCTTACAAGGTAAAAAGCAAAAAAACTTTAAAAGGAAATATATAATTCGGTTTTGAATAGTTGAACAAAGGAAGTTTCCTATACTCAGATAATACGTGGAACAATGAATTACCTTGTATTACTCTCTTGTTCTTCTTCTGGTAATGGCTTCTGTTTTTTCCTGGTCTGTTCTTCTAACAGCCAAGTTTTCCTCTTCAACCCTTTCTTATTTTCTGGGTTTAGATTTACACTCTGAACAACAGCCTCAATTACATCTGTAACTGTATCAGGACCCAAGTGTGGTGGTCCTCCTTCTTCTTCATTCAGTTCTGGGCTGACGAAATGGGCAGCCTGGAACGCTTGCATTGATACCACAGCCTGGAGGGGACATTTTCGAGGTCGACCTGGTCTGCGTTTCACAAAGTTATTCCCTGTCCTGGCCTGCCTTTGAAGTTTTTTGGCTTTTAAAATTTTATTCACATGGTCTAGGTTTTTCTTGGTGGCCAAGATTTTGTCATAATTGCACATTTTCCGAGCTTGACGCTGCATAGCTTCCACTACACTTCTTTTAATATGTAGGGGAGAACAACTACCGGTCAACTTTTCAGAAAGGAATGAGATGCTATTATTGCAAGAGTCACTTGGGATTGCAGGCACTAAAAGGCTGTCTGGTTTTCCCAGGGTTCGCTCCTTGCTGTGACTACGGCCTGGACTAGAAGGAGGTGGTACAGAGGCAGTTGTGATCACAGCATCATTTTTCTCTATAGGCTCTTGGTCCTCTTGTTGTACCATCCGCTGCAGTAGACTATCAACAGAGTCATCTCCAGAAGCAACCAATCTTGGACTCCGAGAGGGAACTCCATTTACTAAAAAACACAACAAATCACACATAGACAAAATTGAACACAGCCAGTTAAATAACTAACTACATAGTTTAAATAACTTCTTACACAGATAAAAGGCAAGGAAAACCTTGTTCTATTTACTTTCTTGAAGAAGGTATATCATAAGAAGTATAATAAAATCAAATTTGGCTCTTGTTACCCTAATAACATGTGGATTAAAAAGAATAAGGCTTAGTTCTGAGATAAGGAGCAAAAAGAAATAATATTTAATTTTTCAAAAATGAAGATCTAGTCAAGCTCAGGGAATAGAAAGTTAAATGCTAGATAAGAGCTAAACTTTAATAATAAATGATATTTCTAGTTCAGCACTTTTTTCTGACAATATTTTTTTGAGACAGAGTCTTACTTTGTCACCTAAGTAGAGTGCCATGGCATCACATCTCACAGCAACCTCAAACTCTTGGGCTCAAGTGATTCTCTTGCCTTGGTCTCCATGTAGCTGGGACTACAGGTGCCCATCACAACCTCAGCTATTTTTAGAGAAGGGATCTTGCTTTTGCTCAGGCTGGTCTTGAACTCGTGAGCTCAAGCAATCCACCCGCCTTAGCCTCTCAGAGTGCTAGGGCTACAGGAATTAGCCACCACGTCTGGTCTTTCTGAAAATGTTTTAAGTATAAAACATCAGGGGTGAAAGTTTCTTCTTGGGAAAAGCTTTAAAAGTAGAATAGACAAACATCTGTGTATACTCTTTGTAAAATCTTATTATCTCAGTGGACCAATAATTTTGTGATCTTTCTTTTTCAGATTCCATGTAACAAGTTTTTATTACTATAATTAATGTGGGAATTGCTCAACCTCCAAAGGAAAGCTGTTAGTTTTAAAATATTACAAAAATAAGTTTAAAATCAAGTCATTTCCTAAGCTGCCTAACTTACTACTGGTGATAACAGGTCATACCTCTCCAAAGCTAATCAATGGATTTCTCTCCTTTTGTTATTTTGGGACAGAGTCTCAAGCTGTCGCCCTGAATAGAGGGCTGTGCCATCATAGCTCACAGCAACCTCAAACTCAGGTTCAAGTGATCCTCTTGCCTCAGTTTTTCTACTTTTCTTTCTTTTCTTTTTTTTTTTTTTTTATTAAATCATAGCTGTGTATATTAATGCAGTCATGGGGTACATTGTGGTTTTTTCATATACAATTTGAAATATTTTCATCAAACTGGTTAACATAGCCTTCATGTCATTTTCTTAGTTATTAAGACATTTATATTCTACTTTTAGAAAGAGTCACCTAAAAAGACGTTTTAGAAACACTGCACTAAATTGCTAAGAATTTTTTTTTTTAGTCAGGGCTGGGTTTGAACCCGCCACCTCTGGCATATGGGGCCAGCGCCCTACCCTTTAGAGCCACAGGCACCGCCCAGTTTTTCTACTTTTTAGTAGAGATGGGATCTCCTTGCTTTTTTTCAGGCAGGTCGAATCAATGGATTTCTTTTCTATTTGACTTTAAAAGGTGAGCACTATTTTAGATATCACTTTATTAGCCCTAGGCATTCTTTTTCTTTTTTTTGAGACAGAGTCTTGCTTTGTCACACTCAATAGAGTGCCTTGCTCTCATAGCTCACAGAAATCTCAAACTCCTGGGCTCAAGTGATTCTCTTGCCTCATTCTCCTGAGTAGCTGGGACTATAGGTATCTGCTACAACACCCGGCTGTTTTTACAGCCTCTTGCTCTTGCTCAGGCTGGTCTTGAACCAGTGAGCTCAGGCAATCCACCTGCCTCAGCCTTCCAAATTCTAGAATTACGGCACCTGGCCCTTGGCATTCTAGATTCCAATTTCATCAGACTATTCAGGAATTCTCAAATTACTAATAACTTCCTTCAAGTAATATCTAAAAGACTTGTTTAAATTTAACATTTATATTAAATTTTCAAACTCTCAGCTATGTTTGATATTGAAAGTCATTAAATTCCTGCCTATGCTATTTCTACGATATATTTTAACTTCCAATTACCTGTCACTCCATTAAATTTAACTGTGAAGGTTTACTACTCATTCTTTATTTTACAGAGAGAATAATACTTCCTTAAAGAAAACTTTCTTTTTTATTAAGACAGAGTCTTACTCTGTTGCCCCTGAGAGTGCTGTTGAGTCACAGCTCACAGTAACCTCAACTCTTGGCTCCAGTGATCCTCCTGCCTCAGCCTACCAAGTAGCTGGGCCTACAGGCGCCTGCCACCATCTTAGACTAGATTTTCTTTTTCTTTTTCTTTTTGAGACAGGGTCTCACTTTGTTGCTCCGGTAAAATGCCGTGGTGTCATAGCTCACAGCAACCTCAAACTCTTGGGCTTAAGAGATTCTCTTGCCTCAGCCTCCCAAGTAGCTGGGACTACAGGTACCCACCATAACACCCAGATATTTTTAGAGACAAGGTCTTGCTCTGGCTCAGATTATTAGTAGGAATGAAGTCTCATTATTTCTCAGGCTGGTCTCAAACTCCTGAGCTCAGGCAATCCACTCACCTCAGCCTCCCAGAGTGCTAAGATTACAAGTGTGAGCCACCATGCCTGGCCTGGCCTGGTTTTCTTAATAATGTTTTACTACAAGCACAGTTGCTCAAGCCTAAATCCCAGCTACTTCACCGGCAATACTTAAGAGAAGATTGCTTCAGTCCAGGAGTTTGAGGTGGTAGTGAGCTGTGGTTGTGCCACTGCACTCTAGCCTGTGTTATAGATACAAGATTAAAAAAAATGTTTTGGAAGAGCTAAAGTTTTATTTTTTATTAACTTATTTTTTTTAGACAGAGTCTCAGGCTGTCGCCCTGGGTAGAGTGCTGTGGTGTCACAGATCACAGCAACCTCAAACTCTTGGGCTTAGGCGATTCTCTTGCCCTAGCCTCCCAGGTAGCTGGGACTATAGGTGCCCACCACAATGCCCAGCTATTTTTTAGTTGTAGTCTTCTATTTTATTTTATTTTATTTTTTTTGTAGAGATAGAGTCTCACTTTATCGCCCTCGGAAGAGTGCTGTGGTATTACACAGCTCACAGCAACCTCCAACTCCTGGGCTTAGACGATTCTCTTGCCTCAGCCTCCCAAGTAGCTGGGATTACAGGCCCCTGCCACAACATCGAGCTATTTATTTTTTGTTGCAGTTTGGCCAGCGCTAGGTTTGAACCTGCCAACCTCAGTATATGGGGTCAGTGCCCTACCTAATGAGCCATAGGCACCGCCCAACTGGCTGTAGTTGTCATTGTTGTTTGGCAGGCCCAGGCTGCATTCGAACCCACCAGCTCCAGTGTATGTGGCTGATGCCCTAGCTGCTTGAGCAACAGGTGCCAAGCCAGAGCAAAAGTTTTAAATTTGATGAAGTCTGAGGTATCTTTTTCTTTTATGATCCTTACTTTTTATACTATTTAAGGAATCTCTATGGCTTGGCACTTGTAGCTCAGTGGTTAGGCATTGGCCACATACAATGAAGCAGGCAGGTTCAAACCTGGCCCTACACTTGCTAAACAACAATGACAACGGCAACAAAAAATAGTCAGACACTGTGGCAGGTGCCTATAGTCCCAGCTACTTGGGAGACTGAGGCAAGAGAACTGCTTGAGCCCAAGAGTTTGAGGTTGCTGTGAGCTGTGACGCCATGGCCCTCTACCGAGGGCAACATAGTGATACTGTCTTTAAAAAAAAAATAAAAGAAAGAAAAAGAAAAAAAGAAAAAAGGAATCTGTAAATATCCTAAGGTCTTAACGATTTTTTCCCATGTGTTTTTCTGAAAGTTTGTTTAGAAATTTCATAGAAATATATGCTCTATTTTAAGTTAAAAAAAAAACAAAACTTTTTTTTTTTTTTTGAGACTGAGTTTGGCTTTGTTGCCTTAAGTTGAGTGCCATGCCCGGCCCTTAAGTTACATTTTTTATATGGTATGAGATAAAGTCAGTGATCTTTTTTTTCCATAAGGATATCTAGTAGTTACAGTATGATTTGTTGAAAAGACTATCTCTGCCCCGTAGAAATATGATCGTGTTTGTCAAAACTCAAAAATTAAAATTTATGGCTCAGCGCCTGTGGCTCAAGTGGCTAAGGCGCCAGACACATACACCTAAGGTGGCGGGTTCGAATACAGTCCCGGCCCACCAAACAACAATGATGGCTGCAACCAAAAAATAGGTGTTGTGGTGGGCACCTGTGGTCCCAGCTACTTGGGAGGCAGAGGCGGGAGACTCGCTTGAGCCCAGGAGTTGGAGGTTGCTGTGAGCT
>NW_003852486.1:4724813-4728959 GCF_000181295.1 Otolemur garnettii | reverse complement strand
ATTGTTTGGTGGGCCCGGGCTGGATTTGAACCTGCCACCTTAGGTGTATGTGGCTGGTGCCTTAGCCACTTGAGCCACAGGTGCCGAGCCAATTAGTGGAAATTTTAAAATTTATTATCTTGAGACAGGGTCTCACTCTGCTGCCTGGGCTAGAGAGCAGTGGCAACATAATAGTTTACTGCAGCCTCAAACTCCTAGGCTTAAGGGACCCTCCTGCCTCAGTCTGCCAAGCAGCTGGGACTATAGGCATCTGCCACAATGCCTGGCTAATTTTTTCTATATTTAGTGGAGACAGGATCTTGCTCTTGCTCAGACTGGTTTCAAATTTCTGAGGTCAAGAGATCCTCTTGTGTTGGCCTCCCAAAGTGCTAGGATTACAAGTGTAAGCCACTGTGCCTGGCTCATTTTTGCTTGCTTAAAAAAATTGTAAGGTGGGCTTGGTGCCTGTATCTCAGCAGCTAGGGTACCAGCCTCATACACTGGAGCTGGTGGGTTCGAATCCAGCCCATGCCTGCCAGACAACAATGACATCTACAACAAAAAAATAGTCAGGTGTTGTGGTGGGTGCCTGTAGTCCCAGTTATTTGGGAGGTGGAGGCAAGAGATTTGCTTAAACCCAAGAGTTTGAGGTTGCTGTGAGCTGTGATGCCACAGCACTCTACCCAGGGTTATAGCTTGAGACTCTGTCTCAAAAAAAAAAAAAATTTAAGGTGATAAGATTTATTTCATTAGTTTTCATTTTCACTGTTTTTTTTTTTTTTTTTTTTTTGAAACAAGAGTCTCACTATGTTGCCCTTGGTAGAGTGTCCTGGTGTCACAGCTCACAACAACCTTAATCTCTTGGACTTAAACGATTCTCTTGCCTCAGCCTCCCAAGTGGCTGGGACTACAGGTGCCTGCCACAATGCCTGGCTATTTTTCGTTGTTGTAGTTGTCATTGTTTTAGCTGGCCCAGGCCAGGTTTGAACCCACCAACCTTGGTGTATATGGTGGATGCCCTACCCATTGTGCTATAGGTGCTGCCTGGATCATTTTCTTTTAGCACTGTAAAGTCTAACTATTCTTCCTGATAAGAGCATATCAACTATTTCTCTTCCTTATTTGAAATCCTTCAGTAGTTCCCAAATGTATCTACAATGAAGTTTCAATTCTTTTGAATGAAAAAACATACCACATATAAAAAAGTCCATTATTACTTTTACAGCCTCGTTTCTTTCTTTTTTTGTTGCCCTTGGTAGAGTGCCATGGCATTATAGCTCACAGTAACCTTAAACTCTAGTGCTTAAGCGATTCTCTTGCCTTAGCCTTAGCTGGGACTACAGGTGCCTACCATAATGCCTGGCTATTATTTTGTTGTTGTTGAGCTGGCCCGGGATGGATTCAAACCCACCAACCCTGGAGCATGTGGCCAGTACCCTAACCATTGAGCTATGGGTGCCACTTACAGCCTCATTTCTGATCACCATCACATAATACCCTTTGGAAACTAGGATATTCTCTCCTTTATATACTACCCTCAGTTGTTGGAATTAACCTCGTACTAGTGCCCCAACTATGTGTTATTCTGTTTTTCTTTTCTTTTTTTTTTTTGTTTTGAGACGGGTTCTCACTTTGTCACCAGGGGAGAGTGCAGTAGCTCTCATAGCTCACAGCAACCTCAAACTCCCAGGCTCAAGGGATTCTCCTGCCTTAGCCTCCAAAGTAACTAGGACTACAGGTGTTTACCACAACACTTGGTTAATTTTTTCACTTTTTGTAGAGAAGGGTCTCACTCTTCCTCAGGTTGGTCTCGAATTACTGAGCTAAAGTGATCCTCCCCACCTCGGCCTCCCAGAGTGCCAGGATTACAGGCATGAGTCACCATCAAATATTCTCTTACCATTTATGTTTGTTGTGTTTCAACTTATCTCCTCAAATTCAATATATGTTAATCTCATTCGTTTGTTGGTGAACCTTTTCTGCAAAAGGCCTTTGAGTAAACATTTTAGGTTCAGGGGAATATATATAACGTCTGTCCCATATTATTATTCTTTTGTTCCCTAAGCTTTTGAAAATGTAGAAACCATTCTTAGCCTGAGGGCTACATAAAAACAGGCATTGGACTTCATATGGCCCATGGGCTAAGTTTCCTTACCATAGTCCACACAGACATCATCAAAATTAGTCATTCATTGTCAAAGAATGAAAAAGTCTACACGAGGTAAGATAAAAACAAAGCACGAAAAGAAATATAACTATCACTGTTGCTTACTATATATAATAAATAAGTATATATAATTTTACTATAACTCTGGCACAATTGGCTTAATAGAGCTTCTAATAATTTATTTCATCAAATAAATTATTGAAAATAATTAAATACTACACATACCATATTGATGTATTTGACACAGAGGCCATATAATAATCAAAAATTTAAATGTGGGTGGCGCCTGTGGCTCAAGGCGTAGGGCGCCAGCCCCATATACCAGAGGTGGCAGGTTCAAACTTGGCCCTGGCCAAAAACTGCAAAAAAAAAAAAAAAAAAAAAAAAATTTAAATGTTCTGACAATATCTGACAGTAAGTCACAAATGATCTAGCAAAAACATAGAGATAGAAAGCAAAAGATGATATGCTGGCTGGGTGCAGTGGGTCACACCTGTAATCCTAGCACTCTGGGAGGCCAAGGCAGGTGGACTGCCTGAGCTCACAGGTTCAAGACCAGCTTGACCAAGAGCAAGACCCTGTCTTTAAAATTAGCCAGGCATTGTGACAAGTGCTATAGTCCCAGCTACTCAGGAGACTGAGGCAAGAGGATTGCCTGAGCCCACAAATTTTCAGGTTGCTGTGAGCCATGACACCACGACACTCTACTTAGGGTGACAAAGTGAGACTCTGTCTCAAAAAAAAAAAAAGAAAGGAAGGAAAAAGGATTATATGTCACTTCCTTAAAAACTTTCTACAATTTCTCACTGAGCCTAAAGATCAACATCACTGGTTATTTTTTTTTATTGTTATTTTTTGAGACAGAGTCTCACTATGTCACCCTCAGTAGAGTGCCGTGACGTCACAGCTCATAGCAACCTCCAACTCTTGGGCCTAAGCAATTCTCTTGCCTCAGCCTCCCAAGTAGCCAGGACTATAGGCATCCACAATAACGCCCAGCTATTTTTTTTTTTGCAGTTGTTTAGCTGGTCCAGGCTGGGTTCAAACCTGCTACCTTTGGTGTATGTGGCTGGAGCTGTAACCACTGTGCTATAGGCGCTGAACTAACATCACTGGTTTTTATCTACATTTCCAGTCTCATATAAGAAAACTATCTTTGGTCTAATCAAAATTTGTTCTTTTATTCTTGCACGCTCTCTATTCTCTCCTTTATATATTACCCTAGTTGCTGGAATGAATCTGACATTACCCATTTTTCTCAATAAAATAAATTAAAAATTATTTTTTAATTTTCAGTCCTCAGTAAGGTCAGAAGACAAGTATAAATTATTTTTCTTTTGGGCAAACACATGTATTATCAGTACCCAGAAAATTGGGAGCACACCCTAAATGCTTGTATAAATTATACAAATATGTTAGACTGCATTGATACATAATATATATTTCAAAATATATAAACATTAGAAATTAGGAATTTTAAAAATAAAGATTAATTGAGGTTCCTCTGACAACATCTTAGCTGTTTTGAATATTCCTAGGGATTTGTGAATGCTGCTTTGGACATACTACTTTACTTAACAATTTTATACATAATCTAAAACTTTATTAAATAGCTCTAATCCAAGCACCCGTATTATACAACACATTCTCTAACATCTTAACTCAACTTTTTCATGGGAAAAGCGCATGTATCATTTCAGTGTACATTATTAAAGATTCTCACAAATGGAGAACACTTTTGTTTTTTCTAGAATGTTATATCGCATAACTTTATTCACAAGTAACAAATGAGAAACTATCTTTTTTTTTTTGGAGACAGAGCCTCAAGCTGTTGCCCTGGGTAGAATCAGGTGGCATCACAGCTCACAGCAACCTCCTACTCCTAGGCTCAAGTGAGTGTCCTGCCTCTGCCTCCCAAGTAGCTGTGACTATAGGCGCCCACCACAATGCCCAGCTATTTTTTGGTTGCAGCCATCATTGCTGTTTGGCGGGCCCGGGCT
>NW_003852486.1:4716991-4724793 GCF_000181295.1 Otolemur garnettii | reverse complement strand
TTTTTGGTTGCAGCCATCATTGCTGTTTGGCGGGCCCGGGCTGGATTCAAACCCGCCAGTATGTGGCTGGTGCCTTAGCCGCTTGAGCCACAGGCACCCACCACAACGCCCAGCTATTTTTTGGTTTCAGCCATCATTGTTGTTCTGGCGGGCCCGGGCTGGATTCAAACCCGCCAGTATGTGGCTGGTGCCTTAGCCGCTTGAGCCACAGGCGCCGAGCTGAGAAACTATCTCGAAAGTCTGGTAAAAAAACAACACTAGCCTGTTGAAGAAGTACTCTCAGATGAAGACCTCTTCCGGGTAGGACTGCAGTTTGTGCTCTCTGAAGGTCGCTGTGATGGTTTATCTGTGGTTGGCTGGGAACCTGCAGAGATAGGAAAAGACAAATCATAGGAAAATTCAAATCTGAAAATAATGTTAAAGCCCTCTGTATTAAAACTATAAATTTTAGTTGCTGCCACTGCCATTCCCTGTAATAATATGAGTTGCAAGCTGCTAATAAGAGGAAAATAAGCAGAGGATGAACCACACTAGATGTTGTCGTCAGAATTTTCACATGTCTCAAGTACATAATTTCTCCTATTACATTAGTAAAGGGAAAACTAATTTAAAATAGAGAATGAACAGAATATATAATTCAGTTTTATGTTTATGAATGTGATACATTATTAAATATATTGATAAAAATTACTAGCAATCAAATCTATTTATTATTGATTAAAATTCATCATATAAACTGAAAGATGGGGTAGGTGTGGTGGTTCATACCTATAATCCCAGCAGTATGGGAGGCTACAGAAGGAGGGTCTCTTGAGGCCAGAAGTTTGAGACCAGCCTGGACAACATAGTAAGACCTTATCTCTATACACACACACACACACACACACACACAATCTGACTAATAAAATTTACAATGCAATTTATTAGAAATAGCTGGTATGAGAAGAGCAGGTCCAAACCTGAGCATTTCATTTAATAGAATCAGAGGTGAAAAAGGTTGAACCTTAAACCACACATCCTATCCAATTGATAGAAGTAATTTTAACATTCTATGTTTTTCCTCTATAGCACAATCTAGAAGAACTGACAATTACTTTATCCATGGAATACAGGGTGCCCCCAAAGTTGTCATACATAGGGAAATGGAAAATTGTAGTGAAATGTTCCTTTAATTATCAAATATTCATTACAAAATTTCACAAAGAGGTGGCCAACACACAGAAAATATTTTATAAAATTTGTAATGAATATTTTGTGAATAATGGGACATTTAGCTAAAATTTCCCATTTCCCTATGCATGGCGACTTTAGGGACAACCTACAGAATAAATTTCTCAACACTGTATGCTTAAGTTTCCTTGGCTATATACATAATAGCTTGTGAAGATAAAGAAAGTTAATTTCCCTTCAAAATGTCTCAGACTTTTAGCAAAACCCTAAAGTAATCCAGCATAAATAACACGTCCCTTGCTCAAGAGGAAAGTATACGTTCAGGTAAGATTATTTTCCTGAATAAAATATACTTGGTTCTTTTTTTTTGGCTGGGGCTGGGTTTGAACCCGCGTATGGGGCCAGTGCCTTACTCCGCTGAGCCACACGTGCCGCCCTATACTTGGTTCTGATACTGAATTCCTTATTACCTAAAAGCCAGCTGTTGGGAAAACATAATGAATGTCTACCTCATGTTTGTCAAAAAAACAGTAGCACTCTGAAATGTTCACTTTTAACTTGAAAAAAATGATAAATAAAAAGCCTTACATATAACTGGAGGCACAAGAAATCAAATATTTGAAGAAGAGATTTTAAAGAACTGCCTGTAGATGAGAGTTAATGACAAATGAAGAAATGACTGACTGAAGGACAACTTAAGAACAGAAGAACTTAATGGACCTAAGTTTCTAATATTTCCCTTTCTCCAAGAGAAAAAGTATACCATGAGCTTGTTTCAATTAAGTAGTATCTTAAATCAAATCACTGTCAAATTACTGCCTTTCAGTAAGCTACTAGCAGCACTGCTCAGGTAAGATATAAAACTATACGTTGCCATTCAAGAGCAACAAGTTAAGATTTTTTTGCAATCTGATCTGATCTATCTGATGTGATAGATACCTCCTAATTCTGAAACACAGTGATGACTCATGTAAGATCTATTCAAGAAATAAGACAGTTTATTACTGAATCTTAAAAACAGATACAAAAGAGATCTTTAAAACCAACAATACAATAAATCCCCCTGGAGTGTAGTTCTGATAAGATTTCCACTAAAGAACTAAATACCACACACAAAAAAACATCTATGAAGCAAAAGACCAGGCATCAGTGAAGACTTAAATTTAAGTCTGAAACCTTCACCTATAGGACATATAAAGTCCTAGCCAGCCAGACACATACTCAAGACAGAAAACAAGAGTGGCCAAGTTTGAGATATCATCCAACTGTCTTTATCACCACTGGTAATGAATGGGCGAGCAATCATAAATATAAGTACTAGGGAAAATGAAGGGTCAGAGAGCACTTTTTATAAAAGTCTTCATTCTCAGTCATAAAGTAACATTTATTCACTTACTGAGTACAGTTTATGTGGTTAGTACTATACTAGACATTGTGAATGTGGGGGAAGAGATATAAAACCAGGAATATAATAGTCTCTGCTCTGGATGAATTTATATAGAGTTGTGTACATCATTATGAGCTACAATATGCATGTTACAACCACCAAGAGCCGTTGTTGCTATAATTACATAGGTAGCATTTGTGCCATTCAGTCTTGAGTTCCATCTTCCGTTCTTAGGCTATATTTGGCAATGTTTCTCAAATTTCTTGGTCATCTTCAAGAAAGTCTTTTTCTTTCTTTTTTTGAGTCAGAGTCTCAAACTGTCGCCTTGGGTACAGCGGGCTGTGAGCAGGCTGTTACAGCTCACAGTAACCTCCAACTTTTGGGCTTAAGTGATCCCCTTGCCTCAGTTCTATTTTTAGTAGAGATGGGGTCTCGCTTTTGCTCAGGATGGTCTGGAACTCATGAGCTAAAGCAATCCACCCACCTTGGCCTTCCAGAGTCCTAGGATTACAGGCATGAGCCACCATGCCTGGCCAAGACAGTCTTTTCTTTTTTTTTTTTTTTGTGAGACAGAGTCTTAGTATGTCGCCCTTGCTAGAGTGCCATAGCATCCCAGCTGACAGCAACCTCAAACTCTTGGGCTTACGTGATTCTCTTGCCTCAGCCTCCCAAGTAGCGGGGACTACAGGTGCCCGACACAACACCTGGCTGTTTTAATTTTTGTTGCAGTTGTCACTGTTGTTTAGCAGCCCAGGGCCGGGTTTGAACCCACCAGCCTTGGTGTATATGGCTGGCTCTGTAACCACTGTGCTATGAAGAAATTCTTGATGAAGGCTTCAACTATACCTTTGACCATCAGGATATCCTGAGAACCACCCTGCCTGGCCTCACCCATCTCAGGGTGAAGGAGGGCACAGGCACCTTCTTCAAAGCTCCTCCTTTTGGGTGGCATCTGGAGCTACAGAGGAGCCAGTGGCAGATGGAATGGGGGGCAGATCCCAGGAGATCATTATTGGCAGCATTGTACAGCAATTCCTGATAAACTGGAACAATTGTGAAAGAGATGGCTTATCTCACTTAGCTTCTGAGCCACTTTTCATTTCCTGAAAGCAATGGAAGCCAGCGGCCTAGTCTTAGGATTTAACTGGAGATTGAAATAAAACTTTCATGGGGCAGCGCTGGCCCCATATACTGGAGGTGGCAGGTTCAAACCTGGCCCTGGCCAAAAACAAACAAAAAACTCCTTCATTTAGACAGGTTCTTATTTGATAAAAGTCTGTCTGAATTCCCTGTTCATTCAGAGCACAGCTGTTCTGCACATTCCATATTTAAAGAGAATACAAGTTGGCTCGGCGCCTGTGGCTCAAGCAGCCACATACACCTGAGTTGGTGGGTTCGAATCCAGTCCAGGCCTGCCAAACAACGATGGCTGCAACCAAAAAATAGCTGGGTGTTGTGGCGGGCACCTGTAGTCCCAGCTACTTGGGAGGTGGAGGCAGGAGAATAGCTTGAGCCCAGGAGTTGGAGGTTGCTGTGAGCTATAACATCACAACACTCTACCCAGGGCGACAGCTTGGGGCTCTGTCTCAAAAAAAAAAAAAAAAAAAATAAAGAATACAAGTTGTATCCCTGAGATAGAGATCTCTATGACTTGGTAATCATCAGCTCTAGAACATTATCTCATTTAAAAACATTACTTAGGCTTGGTGCCTGTAGCTCTGTGGTTAGGGTGCCAGCCATATGCATAGGGGCTGGCATGTTCAAACCTGGCCTGGGGCTGCTAAACAATAACAACAACAAAAATACCCGGGCTCTGAGGTGGGCACCTATAGTCCCAGCTACTTGGGAGGCTGAGGCAAGAGAATCGTTTGAGCCCAAGTTTGAGGTTGCTGTGAGCTGTGTCGCCATGGCACTCTACCGAGGGCTACAAAGTGAGACTCTGTCTCAAAACAAAAACAAAAGAAAAATAACAGTTACTGGGCTGTGTGGCTCAAAGGAGTAGGGCGCTGCCCCTATATGCAGGAGGTGGCAGGTTCAAACCCAGCCCTGGCCAAAAACTGCAAAAAAACCCAAAACAAAACAAAACCAATAGTTACTTACAGAAGCAGTAAAATGAGGATACCTGAAAAAACACTGCCTAATGATGTAAAACCACCAAGTTTAAGACTGAAAAATGAGGCCATAACTTATGTGCAAGAAGCAGCAGTTGTTAAAGATGTTTAAAAGTATGTTAAAACTAGCCTGAATAGCAGAAATCATATGAAATCTACCAACATTAGTTTTGATACTGCCAGAAGTAAACTGTCTTTTAAGTGCCATCCTGCAGATGGATGGCTAGGGAAGAATAAGACAATGTCCAGAGAGAATTAGCATATCCATTCCCACAGAGACCCATAAGAATATGTGCATTACCTAACCTAAAAGAGAATGCAATGAAGAGTCAAGTATGGTAGGATGTTAAGCATATGAAATACAAAGTAAGGCATCCTGGGTTTGATTTTTGGCTCCACTACAAACTGAGAGAATCTACAGAAGTTTAATGAAGTATTCACAGTATTGTTGTGAGACCTGAAATTAAATAATGTACTGCAAAAGTCATTTCATAAATTTCAGAATGCTTTATAAATGTTCATGTATATACAGGTTTACCATGGAAATTTATACATATAAGTCAGTGACAGGCTTAGGCTAATATTCTTCTTTTTTTTTTAAGACAGAGCCTCAAGCTGTCCTCCTGGGTAGAGTGCCGTGGCATCTCAGCTCACAGCAACCTCCCACTCCTGGGCTAAAGCGAGTCTCCTGCCTCAGCCTCCCAAGTAGTAGCTGGGACCGGCGGCGCCCGGCCGCCTGGCTATCTATTTTTTGGTTGCAGCTGTCATTGTTGTTTGGCAGGCCCGGGCTAGATTCGAACCCGCCACCTTTGGTGTTTGTGGCTGGCACCTTAGCCACTTGAGCCACAGGCGCCGAGCCAGGCTAATATTCAATATTAAATAAAAATAAAAGATGGCTGGCATGGTGGCGCATGTCTGTAATCCTAGCACTTTGGGAGGCTTAGGTGGGAAGACTGCCTAAGGCCAGGAGTTTGAGGCAGCTGGAGCAAGAGCGAGACCCAATCTCTACAAAAACTAGAAAAAATGAGATAGGCCTGGTGGCATGCCCAGTCCCACCTCTCTCCTAGAGGCTAAGAGTAGAAGAATCTCCTGAGCCCAGGAGTTTGAAGTTGTAGTGATCTATGATGACTCCATGGCACTCAAGCCTGGATGAGCTATGATGATGCCATAGCACACTAGCCTAACAGAGCCAGACTCTGTCTCAAAAACAAATAGGTGGTCAGGCACAGTGGCTCATGCCTGTAATCCTAGCACTCTGGGAGGCTGAGGTGGGTGGATTGACTGAGCTAATGGGTTTGAGACCAGCTTGAGCAAGAGCAAGACCCTATCTCTGGAAATAGCTGGGTGTTGTGGCAGGCACCTGTAGTTCTGCTACTTGGGAGGCTGAGGCAAGAGAATCAATTGAGCTCAAGAGTTTGAGGTTGCTGTGAGCTATGATACTACAGTACTCTACTGAGGGTGACAGCTTGAGACTCTGTCTCAAACAAACAAACACAAAAGGCAAGGCATGGTGGCTCATTTTTGTAATCCTAGCACTCTGGGAAGCTGCAGCAGGTAGACTGCTTGAGTTCAGGAGTTTGAGACCAATCTGAGTAAAAGTCAGACCTTGTCTAAAAATAGAAAACTAGCAGGACATCATAGGAAACACTTCTAGTCCCAGCTACAAAGGGAGGGTGAAGTAAGAGGATTGCTTGAGCCCAGGAGTTTGAGGTTGCAAAGAACTATGATGCCACAGCACTCTACCAAAGGTGATAGAGTAAGACTTTGTCTCAATAAAAATAAATTAAATAAATAAATAATAGAGCAAGGACTTACGCTCAGTTATGGAGCTGGATCTATAACATCAAACATTTATCTTAAACATAAAGTGAATTCAACTAAGAAGTACTACTAGGACAAGCACTTTAGGGTTGGTAGATACTTGCAAACTAGGAAAAAGTTCCTCTGACAAGAATCAACCTTTCACTATAGCTTCTCCATCCAGAGCAGCAGTTCTCAACCTGTGGGTCGCAACCCACAGGAACTGTATTAAGGGTCATGGCATTAGGATGGTTGAGAACCACTGATCTAGATGGAGTGAGCCAAAGAGCCCAATGCGTCTGAATCAGAAGGTATCTAGAATTCTGGTCAGTTTTCTTACTCTTTATGACAGTTTTCTGCTTCCTCTATATAGCTCTTTCTGTTGCTATTTCCATAATGTGATTATGTCATAATGCTGTTTCCGAATGTTTGCTCAAGTCTCAGATCCATTCAGAGGAATATGTGAAGACTCTCCACTCCTCAAAGGACAAGAGGTTTCTATGTATTCTAGTTGGAGCAAATCTGATAATTCCTTAACTAATACAGAGAACACCTATAATTTTAGATATCAGAGAGTTCTCGTTTTTTTCTCATTTCAATACTCTATAAAGTGGAATAATTGTTTCAAAAGTAAGAGATAAATGGAGATTCCTCAGTTCATGAAACCATTAGGTAAAACACTATTGCATGTCTCATCACTGAAGATGATGATAACGTCAGAAATATGTTTAGAAATTCTGTACAGGTAAACAAAGTACAAATTATAGATAAGTTGCAAAACTAAATGTATCTAAATAAAATCGGACTTCGTATAAATGACGGTTAGTTATCAGAAGTAAATTCTTTTTCTTCGGTTGGAAATAAAGACCTTCATATAAACAAAGCAGACTACTAGTAAGGAGGAAGACTGAAAAAGAGAACAAATTGGAATAATAGAGAATTAAGAATTTAATAAACAGAAATGTGAAGGACTCTTAGAAGTGGTTTTGATTATAGACTCTTTGGATTTTATTTGACCATTATTTGATGAACTTCTAAAGATACAAATAGATCTTAGATAAACATTTTTGTCAATTTAGACAAAAAAGAAGGAAAGAAAGATGTTACTTTTAGAGCAAAACCATAAGATGAAATCATGGAAAGAATTGAAAGTTGAAAAAAGTTAACTGGATTATAAAGGAATAAGGCTCTGAAAATCTTTATATTATACACAAAAACAGGTGGAGATCAAGAAGCTGTCCTCAAATTTGTCACATGATATTCTGACTAACGTCTACATGGTAGGAACAGAGATGAATCTAAGACAAAATAGGAATACTACTTTTTTTTTTTTT
>NW_003852486.1:4698867-4716248 GCF_000181295.1 Otolemur garnettii | reverse complement strand
CAGCGCCTGGCTATTTTTTGGTTGCAGCCATCATTATTGTTTGGCAGGCCCAGGCTGGATTTGAACCCGCCACCTTAGGTGTATGTGGCTGGCGTCTTAGCCACTTGAGCCACAGGCGCCGAGCCAAGACAGAGTTTTACTTTATTGCCCTTGGTAGAGTGCCGTGGCGTCACAGCTTACAGCAACCTCCAGCTCTTGAAGGGCTTAGGCGATTTTCTTGCCTCAGCCTCCTGAATAGCTGGGACTACAGGTGCCCACCACAACGCCTAGTTATTTTTTTGTTGCAGTATGGCCAGGGCTGAGTTCGAACCTGCCACCCTGGGTATATGGAACTGGCACCCCACCCAATGAGCCATAGGCGCAGCCCTGAATTTTTGTAATACCCTGTTGTTAGCTCAACACTAAAGACTCAAGTAGTTAGCACATGGTTTGAATGAGTATAATGTTTGATGCTGATGCTAGGGTACATTATGAAGAAACAGATTAAGCATGCTAAATTTGAACAGTTTATGCTAGGGACATTATGAAGAAACAGATTAAGCATGCTAAATTTGAACAGTTGCTATGCAGTACTCAGTTCAAAGATGTCATCAATTTATTTTAAAATAGTAATATTTAAAAATGTTTTCTAAAATAAATAAATAAAAATGTTTTCTAACATTTAAATCATTTGTTCCCACCCAAATTAAAATGTGCAATAAAAGTTTAGTTTTTAAAAAGAAATGCATCTTTTATTATTTGTAAGTGATGGCTATTTGGGAATGTCCGTTAAACAATGGCTGAATCACAACTGGTTGTAATAGAAATGGCCACCATATTAAAAGAATATGAACACAGATCACCAAATGACAGTATTTAGAAATTTCTGATCAAGTTTGTATCCAGATGCAAGTTCTGAATCCTTTGCTGTGGTTCACAGCTCATAGCAGTTCTGGAAGCTTTGTGTGAATGAGCTGAATGCTGAGATAAAAGCTGGTTCCACAACAAAAACAGCTGTTTTCAATTGTGGGAAATATATTTACAGAAAGCAATACATTTTATCTGACTCACCAATTAAATGTGCTACCAGTCAGAATGATTCAGAGCTTGTGCTGGCGATTTTTAAGCAAAAAAGTCTGTGTTTTTCTCTCTCTAATTAGTCTATTTCTCATAATGCCCAAATCAGATCATTCACTAAAATGGAATTTCTTTGGAAATTCCCAGAACTGCACTAACCACAACACAATCAATTTTCTGCTTTCATCTCCATGTGCTCACATTTCATTTATACATATATATTTTCTGTATAATTTTTAATTTTTTTCAACTGATACATATTTGTACATATTTATGGGGTACATGTTATATTTTGCTATGTGCATAGAATTTATAATGATCAAGTCAGGGTATTCAGGGTATCCATAACCTCAAGTATTTATCATTTGTACATGCTAGGATCATTTCAAGTCCTCTGTTCTACCCATTTTGAAATATAAAATGCTGTTCTGTTATTGAACATTAGAATCTATTCCTACCTAACTATATGTATGAGTATATCTTATAAAACTAGAGTAATCTTAGAAATATAAGAGTAATTATCCAGAATCAGTTTATTCCAATTAATGCTATACTCTTCAGTAAAAAAGAAAACAAAACTCAGCATTCTTTGCTTCAACCAATATTCTTTTATAGTGAATACACTTTTTCCAAAAAAAAGATTTAGTCCTCATTTATTATGGGGGACAAAATATTCATTAACATTGAGTACATTGGCTTGGCGCCTGTGGCTCAAGTGGCTAAGGCGCCAGCCATGTACACCTAAAGTGGTGGGTTCGAATTGCCCGGGCCCGCCAAACAACAATGATGGCTGCAACCAAAAAAATAGCCAGGCGTTGTGGTGGGTGCCTGTGGTCCCAGCTACTTGGGAGGCTGAGGCAGGAGGCTCACTTGAGCCCAGGAGTTGGAGGTTGCTGTGAGCTGTGATGCCACAGCACTCTACCCAGGAGGACAGCTTGAGGCTCTGTCTCAAAAAAAAAAAAAAAAAAAACATTGAGTACATCAAAGAATATATAACACTTAAGTCACTTAAGTGTAGTACATCACCTACAACAATGCTCCATTGTCTGCTTATTCTATCACTTAGAAGCTATAAATGCTAAATGCAAAATACTCCATGCTACTGCTTTGCTCATTTTTAAAATCAAGTTGCAAATTCTGCCACGTGCATCCAGCCATGAGTCAAATATGCTGAAAAACAGGGATGGATTATCTGACATTCCAGGTCAGAAACTCTTTCTTGCTGTGAGTTCTTTCATGTCTACCAAACATAGATATATTAATTAAACAGGATCACATAACAGCAAGTTTAGATAAAACTAGGAAACTTGGCCTAATTTAAGAGTATAATTTCACCATAATTTCATTTGCATCAATCTGATTTCATGTTAGTTTATAACACTTAGTATAGAATAGTATATAAATTGGAAATAAGCTAACCACTCACTACAAGTACATAATTTATAAAATGATTAGACATATTACTCTTTTTAATGCTTTATAAAATTTGTTTTCTCTAAAAATGATCAAGTGATAAGTCAATTTGACTCTGCATCTTTGAATCAAGGAGAGAAAGGTTAAATGCCTTGCTCCAGGCTATAGAAAAGCCTGTTCTCTTATGTGATTTCATTTATTTTTCCTAAAATTACATCAACATAACTTCAAAGGTGTCTGTTTTATTCCAAGTGATACTTATGATGAATCCATCCAAAACAAATAATAAACAATCTTTGTTATTTTTTCCTTAATTAGCTATCAGAACTGAGATGTTTTAATTAATAATTTATGCTTTGCTTTTAAAAAACACTTGTTCTTCTGGAATAATTTTACATTTACAGAGAAGATGCAAAGATAGTACTGTGAGAAAATTCTTATACACCTTCACCCAACTTCCTCTAATCTTAACATTTTATGTAATTACAGTACATTTGTCAAAACCAAGAAATTAACATTGGTATAATACTATTAAGAAAATTCCATCAAACATGTAACCGGGCATTTGAAATAAACAAGAAAAAAAATTCCCACAAAATTCCACACTTTGTTCAGATTACAGCAATTTTTCCAGTCCTGTCCTTCTCCTATTCCAAGGCTAGTATGATATCAAAATGTATTTAGCTGTCAAGTCTCTTTAGATTTCTGTATTTTGTAATACTTTCTCAATCCCTACTTGTTTTTTCAGGTGGTTAGTACTTTTTAGTACTGTGAGGTATTTGCAGACTGCCTCTAAATTAGTTTTGGACCCCCCCCCCCAATTTAACTGGGGCCATGGGTTTTTGGTAAAAATACACAGGAATGAAGTTCCCTTCCTAATATTACATGAGGGAATATATGATATCATCTTGTCTTATCATTGGTGAAGTTAACCTGGCAATTGGTTAAGGTGCTGTCTGCCAGCCCCCTTCACTGTAAAGTTAAGTATTTTTCATTTCCATACTTTGCTCTGTGAAGTAACTAAATTGAACCCAGATTCAGGAGGGGAATTAAGCTCTACCTCCTGAAAGGAGATAATCAGCATGTATTATAGTAGAACCTCCATAGTTGACAATCTCCTTACAATGACCACCTCCTTAAGTTGGACCTAATTTTAATAGACTGGACATGTACCCCATGAATGTTATCAGTACAGCAGGCCTAATTTCTTATGTTGACTACTTCCATATGCTGACTAATTTGTTACTAGTCTCTCGGGTGGTCAATTTACAGAGGTTCTACTGTATTTGCAATTTTTCTGTAAGAAAGATTTGCCCCATTTTCATTTTTTATTCATTTAGTCAATCATTTATTCATATCAGCATGGATTTATTTTTTAGATTCCAATCCAATGCTTTCATTATTTATTTTGTTACTTAAACTGTTCTAGGTTTGGCCATTGGGAGATGTTTCAGAATAATAATGTTCCAAGGAGATGGGTGCAGTGGCTCAGGTCTGTAGTCCCAGCTACTCAGAAGGGTAAGCAGTAGCATTCATTGAACCCAGGAGTTTGAGGGTGCAGGGAGCTATCATGATGCCACTGCACTCTAACTTGGGTGACAGAGCAAGGACCCTGTCTCAAAAGTAATAATAATAATGATGATTATAACATCCCAAGTGTGAGCAATAATTTTGTAATGTATGAAATATAATAAATTTTGGGAGCATTTTAACATGTTATCAGATTAATGCAAAATGAATTTATCTTCAATTTATTTATGAAAAAAATCAACTGAAGGCCGCAGAGATCAATTTAAAATAACATGTAATTAACCTGTTTTTACTTTATGTGTACTAGTATATATACTCTAAAACACTACATGATATTGAAGTAATCACATATCAAGGAAATGCAATTATTTAATAGGATTTTAAAGAATAATAGATTATAAGGAAGAAGAAATTATAAGCCAGTTAGAATCACTGAAAAACAGTGAGAAAATAAAGCAAGATTTTTTTTTTTTTTTTTTTTGAGACAGAGCCTCAAGCTGTCCCCCTGGGTAGAATGCTGTGATGTCACAGCTCACAGCAACCTCCAATTCCTGGGCTTAAGTGATTCTCTTGCCTCAGCCTCCCAAGTAGCTGGGACTCCAGGCGCCTGCCACAATGCCTGGCTATTTTTTGGTTGCAGCCGTCATTGTTGTTTGGCGGGTGCGGGCTGGGGATTTGAACCCGCCACCTTAGGTGTACGTGGCTGGCGCCTTAGCCGGTTGAGCTATAGGCGCCGAGCCATAAAGCAAGATTTTAAAAGTGTACGAATTTTTTTTTTTTTTTTTTGAGACAGAATTTCATTATGTCACCCTTGGTAGAATGCTATGGCATCACACAGCTCACAGCAACCTCCAATTCCTGGGCTTAAGTGATTCTCTTGCCTCAGCCTCCCAAGTAGCTGGGACTCCAGGCGCCTGCCACAATGCCTGGCTATTTTTTGGTTATAGTTGTCATTGTTGTTTGGCAGGCCCGGGCTGGATTTGAACCCACCAGCTCTGGTGTGTGTGGCTGGCGCTCTAGCCGCTGAGCTATAGGCACTGAGCCAAAAGTGTAAGAGCCAAAAGTGTAAGTGTAATTGTCTACATTTCTTCATTTCCTATTAACTCCTCAGACTCAGAAATCTGACATTTGCTACTGCTGTGGATAGCAAAAGACAACTTAACTGCCAAAGCCAATCATCATAACACGCAGCACTCAACACTTCTGACTAGAAACTCCCTGAAGAAATCCTGAATGTATAACCTAAATATTATCATTTCTTCTTATGACTAAAATAACCACTTACCTAAAATTTTTATCTACTGGTTTAACTTATTTTTTGAGTGACAGATCCATATGTCTCACAAAACATGGAATTCAAATCTATTTTCTCCCAACCTTCTCCTTTTGCATAACTCATTTTATTTAATCACACATCATTCAATCAATTGCCCAAGAGAGGTATCTAGAAGCCATTCTAAAATCTTCCCTCTTTTTTCTCTTCTTAAAATCCTTACCTTCTCATTGTTTATAGGGAAACTCCAAACTCTAGATGTTTTATATAAACAAAAGGCTTTGTTTTGTCCTCTGCTTATCTTTTAGCCTCATCTCTTTGGTCCTCTATCAAATTTTTAACACTTCATTAACCACATCTCCCAGCCTTTTCATACCTGATTTCTCTTTAAGAAATAGTCTTCACCCTTATTTTACGCGTGATAAACTCAAAACTCCTTCCCAGCCCCTTTTAAGTGACTCCATCACTTCTGTGCTCCCCAAAATGCCTTGTATCTCAATACGGGGGACAATCAATGATTATACATGACCATGTTCTCCAACAAATTCCTTTAGGGCAGAAATAATATCTTATTTATAATCATATTCCTTGCCTTTGACACACAATAGACATAGAATTATTTGCCTAAAAAAAACCCCTACCATCATAAGGTAATAGTTAAGAATAAGAAACAAATACATTAGTGTTTACTAACAAAATAAGTTCTGATTTTCAGTATGATCCAAACAAGATATCTTAGCTTGAGCTAGTTATTTTTGTCTAGTTTGCTTAACTAAACATCTTCTCAAATGGTTTTTAAGATGATAACTAAACCTATTACCCTGAAAAAAAAAAACTAAGTTTCTATTAAAGAATCAAGTCACATCTCCTTAAGAGTAATTTTGGGGCTAGGTGTGGTGGCTCATACCTATAATCCTAGCACTCCGGGGAGAGGCCAAGGCGGGTGGATTGCTTGAGCTCACAAGTTTGAGACTGTCGGAGCCAAACTAATTAACTCAAGTCACAAGTCAAACTACCTCCTTTTGTTGTTTATTCAGGACAATAGGCCGCCGCATACCAAGGACCTTATCATACCTAGGTGTTACAGCCCACATCCTGACCCCCTCCCCTTCGTCCCACTAGCCCTCTTGGGCACTCAGCCCACTCCTGACCCCCTCCCCTTTTTGCACTCGCCACTCTACTCTGCACTCGTCCCACTTGCGACCTTTATCCCTTCCTTCTCATTCGCTCACCTGAGACAAAGAAGACTCATCCCTGAGCCAATCAACCCTAAACATGACCACCCTGTACCTGTCAGTTTAGGACAGACATGGTTTACCTACCAATAAGGGAATGGGGTGGGATGGTCTAATGGGAGGGAAGAGGGAAAGGTATAAAGGAATTGTCTGAATAGTCTGTAAGGGCTGTTCCCGCTTTTTCTTAAAGGGCAGCCCAGGCCCTGAGTTTGAATGAATAAAATTCCTCGTGCCTTTACAGCGATGTTCGGCCTCTCAGAGTGGTGCTTGAATTGAGTCTGAGGGTTAACAAGACTAACCTAAGCAAGAGACTTCATCTCTAAAAACTAGCTGGGTGTTGTGGTGGGTGCCTATAGTCCCAGCTCCCCAGGAGGCTGAGGCAACAGGACTGGTTGAGCCTAAGAATTTAAGGTTGCTACAAGCTATGATGCCAATGGCATGCTACCCAGGGTGACAAAGTGAGACTTTGTCTCAAAAAAAAAAAAAAAAAAAGTGAAGACAAATTCCAAGATACAGAGCAATTAATAAAAGATGTAGAGCTGGGCAAGGTGGCTCATACCTATAAAAAATTCTAGCACTCTAGGAGGCCGAGGTGGGTGAATTGTTTGACCTCACAAGTTCAAGACCAGCCTGAGCAAAAAGCAAGATACCCCCCCGTTCCCCGTCTCTACTAAAAACAGAAAAACTGAATAAGAGGATAGCTTGATCCCAAGTGTGAGGTTGCTGTGAGCTGTGACACTATGGCACTCTATCCAGGGCAACAGCTTGAGTCTCTGTCTCAAAAAACAAAACACACCAACCAAACAAAAAAAGATCTAGACTTGTGACATCATACTAAGAATATAGCTGGTTTTGTCTAAGGGACAGAGTTTCAAAATCCTTAAAATTTCCTAAGTCATAGGAATGTCTTTGTTATGCCAATGAAGTGACTTAAGGTGAAGCTAGAGATAACTTCAGGATGGGGGAATGAGGGGGACCAATCACATGGCCAAAGATTTGATCAATCATGCCATGTGATAAAACCCCAATAAAAACTCTTGAAATGGTGGTTCAGTGAACTGCACATACATACTGTCCTGCTGGAAGGGCAATATGCGCAGATCTCACAAGGAGAGGGCATGGGAGGTCTGGAAACCTTCCCCCACCAAACACTGCTCTCTATGCCTCTTCAAATTTGTTGTTTCTGGTCTGTATCTTTTCGACTTAAACTGTAATTGTAGTATAGTGCTTTCAGTAAGTTCTGAGTCATTTTCTTTTATTGTTTGGGATTCATTAAGGGTACAAAGAATTAAGTTACACTGATTGCATCTATTTGTTAGGTAAATTCCTTCTTATAATTGTGTCCTGACCCCAAGGTATGCCATACAACGTGACCCCCCAACCCCCCTCCCTCCTACTCTCTCTCTTTCATTCCCCTATCCCCCACCATGTATTAGTTCATCTACTGCCTTCATATTAGAAATGAATACATTGGATTCTTGCTTCTCCATTTTTGTGATGCTTTACTAAGAAGAACGCATTCCACCTCAGTCCAGGTTAATACAAAAAATATAAAGTCTCCATCTCTTCTAATGGCTGAATTGTATTCCACGGTATCCATATACCACAGCTTGTTAATCATTCCTTGATTGGTAGGCATTTAGGTTGTTTCCATATTTTGGCAATTGTAAATTGAACTGTGATAAACTGGGTGCTGAGCCCATTCTCTATACTTCCTTCTGAAAAGGTTATTAGTTTCCAATTCTACCAGCAGTGTAAAAGTGTTCCCTTCTCTTCACATCCGTGCCAGCATCTGCAGCTTTGAGACTTTGTGATATGGGCCATTCTCAGTGAGGTTAGGTGATATCTCAGGGTAGTTTTGATTTGCATTTCTTGGACGATTAGGGATGGTGTGCACTTTTTCCTGTTAGCCATTCATCTGACTTCTTTAGAGAAGGTATTCATCACTCTTGCCCAGGGATGTAAGGGATTGTTGGCTCATTTTTGTTGATTAATTTGAGTTCTCTGTAGACTCTAGTTATCAAGCTTCTGTCCAGTTCATTATATGCAAATATCTTTCCCTATTCTGAAGGTTGTCTATTTGCTTTGATTGTTGTCTCCTTAGCTGTACAGAAGCTATTCAGTTTAAGTCCCATTTATTTTTGTTGTTGTTGCAATTGCCACTAAAGTCTTCATAAGATCTTTCCCTAGACCAATATCTTAAAGTATTTTTCTCACACTTTCTTCAAGGACTTTTATTTCATGTGTCAGATTTAAATCTTTTATCCAATTTGAATCAATTGTTGTGGGTGGTAAAAGGTTTGGATCCAGTTTCAGTCTTTCACATGTGGTTATCCAGTTCTCCCTGCATCATTTATTGAATAGGGATTCTTTTCCCCAGTGTATGTTCTTGTTTGGTTTATCAAAGATCAGGTGGCTGTAAGATGTTAGTTTCATCTCATGGTTTTCTATTTGGTTCCAAATGTCTGTCTCTATTTTTGTGGCAATACCAGGCTATTTTGATCACTATGGCCTTGTAGTATAGCCTAAAGTCTCATAGGCTAATGTCCCCAGCTTTGTTTTTATTACTAAGAATTGCCTTGGCTCTATATGGGTTTTTTTCTGTTTCCATACAAAATGAAGAATTATTTTTTCCAAATCTTGAGAGCATTACGTTGGTATTTTAGTGGGGATGGCATTGAATCTGTAGATTGCTTTGGAAGTATAGACATTTTAACAATGTTGATTCTTCCCAGCCATGAGCATGGTATGTTTTTTGTTTGTTTTTCTTTGTAGAGACAGTCTCACTTTATCGCCCTCAGTGGAGTGTTGTGGCGTCATACAGCTCACAGCAACCTCCAACTCCTGGGCTTAGCTGATTCTCTTGCCTTAGCCTCCTGTAGCTAGAAGTACAGGTGCCCACCACAATGCCTGGCTATTTTTTGGTTGCAGTTTAGTCGGGGTGGGTTTGAACCTGCCACCCTTGGTATATGGGGTTGAGCAACAGGCACCGCCCAAGCATGGTATGTTTTTCCATTTGTTAATATCTTCTGCTATTTCTTTTATTAAGAAGAAGAATTTCTTTACAGAAAATTATTTTCTTGTTGTTGTTGCAACTGCTCAATGATTATAGAGGTCCTTCACCTCTTTTGTTAGGTATATTCCTAGGTATTTCATTTTTTTTGAAGCTACTGTGAAGGGAATCCTATCCTTGATTAGCTTCTCAACTTGGCTATTATTGTATGTACAAAGGTTACTACTGATTTGTGGACACTGATTTTATATCCTGAGACATTATTATATTTTTAAAAAATCATTTCCAGGAGTCTTGTGGTTGAGTCTTTGGGGGTTCTCTAAGTATAAGATCATGTCAGCAAAAAGTGAAAGTTTGACCTCCTCTACTCCCATTTGGAGGCCCTTTATTTCCTTCTCTTGCCTGATGTATTGGCTAGAACTTCCAGCAGTATGTTGAGTAGTAGTGGGGATAGAGGACAACCTTGCCTGGTTCCAGTTCTAAGTGGAAAAACTTTCAGTTTTACTCCATTCAGTATAATATTAGGTGTGGGTCTGTCATAGTTGGCTTTGATCAGTTTAAGAAATGTGCCACTTATGCCTATATTCTTAAGTATTGGCATTAGGAAAAGATGCTGAATTTTATTGAGCTTTTTCTACCTCTATTGAGAAGATCATATGGTCTTTGTTTTTCCTTCTGTTACTATGGTGAATTACATGTATGGACTTGTGTATGCTACCATCCTTGCATCTCTGGATGAAACCTTACCTCTAGAGGATAAAGTTTTTGAGTTATGCCAGGTAGTTAAAGAGGCAGAAAAGAAGAGACAGAAAGCAGAAAAGTCACTTAGAGAACTATGAGACTTCATGAAGTGTTCAAACATATGAATAATAGGGATCCCTGAAGGGGAAGAAGATTGTCTCAAAGGAATGGAAGCCCTACTGGAGACGATAATAAATGAAAACTTCCCAAGTTTTACTAAAGATCCTGACCCACTCCTTTTAGATGGATATCGAACCCTGGGTCATCTCAACTGAAACACAGCTTGTCTAAGACACACTGTCATGAACCTGTCCAAAGTCAAGACGAAACAGAAAATTCTGCATGCAACCAGGCGTAAGTGCCAACTGACCTACAGGGACAGAGCCATTAGGATGACAGCTGATTTTTTTTTTTTTTTTGAGACAGAGCCTCAAGCTGTCCCCCTGGGCAGAGTGCCGTGGCATTACAGCTCACAGCAACCTCCCACTCCTGGGCTCAAGCGAGTCTCCTGCCTCCGCCTCCCAAGTAGCTGGGACCACAGGCGCCCGCCACAACGCCTGGCTATTTTTTGGTTGCAGCCATCATTGTTGTTTGGCGGGTCCGGGCTGGGGATTCGAACCCGCCACCTTAGGTGTATGTGGCTGACGCCTTAGCCGGTTGAGCTATAGGTGCCGAGCCGACAGCTGATTTTTCAACTGAAACTTTCCAAGCCAGAAGAGAATGGTCATCCACCTTCAACATTCTTAAACAAAACAATTTTTAGCCCAGAATTCTATATCCTGCCAAACTAAGCTTCAAAATTGATGGAGAAATCATCTTTTGTGGATATACAAACACTAAGGAAATTTGCTGCAACAAGACCAGCTCTAAAAGAAATACTTAGACCTATTCTCAACACATTATGTTGGCTTATAATGGGCCAACAGCAAAGTAAACACTCAGAAGTTAAAAGGTCAAAACTTAGCTTCCACAATGGCACAAAGAATAAAACTACGCAATGAACTTCCACAAAATAAGATGAACAGAATTTTACCACACTTATCAATTCTCTCAATAAATGTTAATGGATTGAATTCCCAACTGAAGTGACACATGCTGGCTAATTGGATAAAAAAGTACAAGCCATCCATATGCTTCTCCAAGAAACATACCTAGCTTTGAAGGACAAGTGAAGACTCAGGGTTAAGGGATAGAAAACAGTATTTCAAGCAAATGGAAATCAAAAGAAAGGTAGGGTTGTAATTTTATTCCCAGATATAAGTGGATTTAAGGCAATTAAAGTTAAGAAAGACAAAGATGGACACTTCATACTAGTCAAGGGAACAAAACAAGAAGACATTTCGATTTTAAATATTTATGCACCCAACTTAAATGCTACTAGATTTATGAAACAGACCTTGTTTCGTCTGAGCAATATGATATCCCATAATACCATAATAGCTAGAGACTTTCATACCCCTCTGACAGAACTGGACAGATCCTCTAAACAGAAACTAAACAAAGACACAAAGGACTTAAATATGACCCTAGAACAAATAGGATTATTAGACATGTACGGAACACACCATCCCACAGCTAAAAAAATTTTACATTTTCTTGTTAGCCCATGGAACATATTCCAAAATAGATCACACCCTCGGATACAAGTCAAGCCTCAGCAAAATAAAAATAGAAATTATACCTTGTATCTTCTCAGACCATAAGGCCATAAAGCTGGAACTCAACTCCAACAAAAATGTTCATCACCACATAAAGAAATTAAATAACCTTATGCCGAATGATAGCTGGGTTTAGGAAGAGATAAAAGTGGAAATCATTAAGTTCCTCAAACATAACAACTATGAAGACACAGGTTACCCAAACCTGTGAGATACAGCGAAAGTAGTTTTAAGAGGTAAATTTATGGCATTAGATGTCTATATTCAAAAAACAGAAAGAGAGCGTATCAACAAACTTATGAACCATCTTATGGAACTGGAAAAAGAAGAACAATCTAATCCTAAACCCAGCATAAGTAAAGAAATAACCAAAATTAAATCAGAGATTAATGAAATTGAAAAAAATCATTCAGAAAATTAATGAAACAAAAAGTTATTTTGAAAAAAAAATTGATAAACTTTTGGCCAGATTAACTAAAAACAGAAAAGTAAAATATCTAATAACCTCAATCAGAAATGATAAAGGGGAAATAACAACAGATACCACAGAGATGCAAGAGATTATCTCTGAATACTACAGGAAACTCTATGCCCAGAAATTTGATAATGTGGAGGAAATCGATCAATACTTGGAATCACACCCTCCCTCTAGACTTAACTAAGAAGAAATAGATCTCCTGAACAGACCAATTTCACGCACTGAGATCAAACAATAAAAAAAAAAAATCTCTCAACAAAAAAATGCTCTGGTCCAGATGGCTTCTCACCAGAATTCTATCAAAACTTCAAAGAAGAGTTTATACTTATACTGCAGAAATTTTTCTGAGTCATTTTAACAAATTATTGAAATTAAGGGGGTTGTACGAAATCCCCGATTTTTTTTTTTTTTTTTTTTAAAGACAGAGACTCCAGCTGTCACTCTGGGTAGAGTGCTGTGCCATCTCAGCTCACAGCAACCTCCAATTCCTGGGCTTAAGTGATTCTCTTGCCTCAGCCTCCCAAGTAGCTGGGAGTACAGATGCTCAACACAATGCCTGGCTATTGTAGTTGTCATTGTTTGGCAGGCCTGGGCTGGATTTGAACCCGCCAACTCTGGTGTATGTGGCTGGTGCCTTAGCCACTTGAGGTACAGGTGCTGAGCCAGAAGTCCCAAATTTTTAGCAGGCCAGGCCAAGGTAGGGTTGGCTTGAAAACTCTGAAACTTGTGATTGGCATCTAAAATAGGTGCAGTCTTGTGATAGATATTTTTCTCAACTTGGGGTCTTCACTAACTCTAGGTAGATAGTATCAGAATTAAACTAAATTATATGACACCCAGTTGGTGATAGAGAATTAGTGTCAGAACATGACTTCTGATAGGTTTTAGTGATTTCTGCATGTCATTTTTTAAGACAAAAAAGAGACAAATTCTTATCCTAGAAGCAGATATTCTGGGATATATTAGACTTCACTGTTATCTTTCTCATTCCCTGAGGACCCTAAAACCAGGATCATATCCATCATTTTCATCCCAACTCCTGATATTGTCCTCCTGGATGATTTCAATATCCATATAGTTAATAACCTGTCTAGACTAGCCTGGATAACATAGTGATACTCTATTTCTACCAACTCCCCCCCCCAAACCAAACTGGCAGCTATGCTGGCTCCACCCATAATCCTAGCTACTCCAGAGGCTAAGGCAGAAAGACCTCTTTAGCCCAGGAGATTGAGGATGCTGTGAGCCACTGCACTTGAGCTAGGACAACAAAGTGAGACCATCCTTTATCAGCTCCTCATAATTCTTACCAAATTAGGACCTCAAATGGAAATGTTCCCTGTTTAAATAGCTGAAGTGGGCCACATATAACACATAACAGGAAATTGTGAAGACTGTGGCAAACAGAAAACACAGCAGTTACTAAAGGAGGCCTGCTGATATTGAGCCCCAGCTAGTGTTACCCACAAAATATGAATTAACTGTTGCCATTTGTTGTTTGTTTTTTGAGAATTACAAAATTTTAAGTGAATGTCCAGATATATAAATTTTACCATTTTTTTTAACTGTAGAAATTATCACAAAGGATCACATATAAGCCAAAGGCTAACATTTTTAGTCACTTCTTTATTTTTTTTTTTTTCTTAGAGACAAGAGTCTTTCTTTGTTGCCCTCAGTAGAGTGCTGTGGCATCACAGGCAGCAACCTCCAGCTCTTGGGCTTAGGTGATTCTCTTGCCTCAGCCTCCTAAGTAGCTGGGACTACAGGCGCCTGCCACAATGCCCCGGCAATTTTTTCTTGCAGTTTTGCTGGGGGCAGGTGTGAACCCACCACCCTCGGTATATGGGGCCAGCGCCCTACTCAGTGAGCCACAGGTGCCGCCCATAACCATACTTTAAATACTGCAATTCCTCAGAGCTATCAGGCTTTTTTCCTCCCTCTGTATATTTTCCTTGGGGAAATACTATCAATGTATCCGATATGTTTGGTTATTGTGTATGTTTTGGTATAGTGAGATAGCTCATATACCATTAATAAATAGAAGAATGACACCAGAATATGTAAGTTGTATTGGTTCATAAATGATTTTTCAAAGAACATAAATATTCCGTTGCCCTAACTCAGCAGCTGAACAAAGTATACTAAGACAACTAAACCTAGAAAGCCACAGAGCAATGTAGTTCTATTGAAAATGTACATTCATCCCACATTCTTCCTCTTGCCTCCTACAAACTGTGCGAGGGCTACATGCAAGATGCAGAGATCAGGCTCGGCGCCTGTGGCTCAAGCGGCTAAGGCGCCAGCCACATACACCTCAGGTGGCGGGTTCGAATCCCCAGCCCGGGCCCGCCAAACAACAATGATGGCTGCAACCAAAAAATGGCCAGGTGTTGTGGCGGGCGCCTGTAGTCCCAGCTACTTGGGAGGCTGAGGCAGGAGACTCGCTTGAGCCCAGGAGTTGGAGGTTGCTGTGAGCGTGATGCCATGGCACTCTGCCCAGGGGGATAGCTTGAGGCTCCGTCTCAAAAAAAAAAAAAAGATGCAGAGATCAGCGGCCTGCGTCCCCTTTGCAGGTGACCTGGTGGGTGCTGGGAGCCGGGTCTCAGATTGCTCGAGCACATGGACATGGGCCAGGGCTACTGGAGGAGCCGCAACCTTTGCCTCTACCCTGTGAATTCCAGCCCCATGGGCCTCAAGTTTCCTCATCTGTGCAATGGGCGGGATAGAACTTGTGTTAACACTGAGCTTTGTAATTCCTGTGCCCCTTACAGACTTTTCCCCCAAGTGTTTATTGTGTGGGTTCTCCTAATCTTTGTGCAAAAGAAACAAACAAGGATAATAAACTAAAACAAGATATCTCTGGCACTGCTACATTTATCTGATAATAGCATCCTTCTGTGTTTACAATTGAGCAGCTTCAATCCTTCTTTATATTGCCTTTTATCAAGTTACGTTCATCTTTTCCTAGAAAGTTAACACCTATGTTTATTGTATTTCTTTATTAAGCAAATTACATTTTTAAAAACTGCTGCTTTTAAAAAAAATATTGTTTTTATTGGTGCTCTGCTGACAAAGTTGCATAGGATTTGAGAAACTAGCTGAGCACAATGTCTTACACTTATAATCTTAGCACTCTGGGAGGCCCAGGCAGGTGAAATGCCTGAGCTTAGGAATTTGAGGTTAGACTAAAGACCCCATCTCTACTACAAATAGAAACACTAGCTCACTGCCTATAGTTCCAGCTACTTTGGAGGCTGAGGCAGGAAGATCACTTGAGCCTAGGAGTTTGAGGTTGTTGTGAGCTATAATGCCAATGCACTCTAATCTGGGCAACAGAGTAAGACTCTACCTCAAAAAATAAAATAAAATAAAATAAAAAGGATTTGAGAGTCTGTTTTCAACTTTTATTTTACCCAGAAGCCATTTCATTTTTAATGAATTTTACTAAACAAAAATTTTCAAAAACTAGAAATACTCCTATCTCTTGCCCAAATTTCTCTACTAAGTCCTAGACCTAGATATCGAAATGCCCGCTCAATGAATCTCTACTTTTATGATCTATAGGAACCTCAAACTTTAATTAATTATTTATTTTTTAGAGACAGAGTCTCACTATGTCACCCTCCACAGAGTGCCGTAGCATCACAGCTCACCCCATCCAGGCCCCCACCCCAATGCCTGGCTATTTTGGTTGTTGTTGCAGTTGTCACTGTTGTTTTTTAGCTGGCCTGGACCAGTTCAAACTCACCAGCCTCACTGTATATGGTTGGTGCCCTACACACTGAGCTATTGGCACCGCCTTATTTTTATTTTTATTGTTTTGAGACAGAGTTTCACTTTGTTGCCCTGGGTAGAGTGCCATGGCCTCACTGCTCATAGCAACCTCAAACTCTTGGGCTGAAATGGTCCTCTTGTTTCAGCCTCCCAAGTAGCTAGGGTTACAGACGCCTGCCATGATGCCCAGCTATAGTTTTTACAGATGAGGTCTCACTCTAGCTCAGGCTGGTCTTGAACCAGGTGATCCACTGGCCTCAGTGCTCTCACAGTGCTAGGAGTATAAGAGTGAGTTATCAAACCCAACCCTAGAAACCTCAAACTTTATATTAAAAGCAAACTCGTGTTCTCCTCTAAATCTGCTTATTCCTTTTCTAGTCATCTGTCTCATCCCATCTCTAAAATCACCATCAATCTCTAAAATATTCATACATAAATCTACCATCACTCTGGTCTAAGCATTATTATCTTATCTAGACTACTGTGATTACTTACTAGTTAGTTTCCTTTTAATTATTATTATTCTTTTGAGACAAAGACTCACTTTGTCCCTCTGGGTAGAGTGCCATGGATCAAAGCTCACAGCAACCTCAAAACTCTAGGGCTAAAGAGATCCTCTTGCCTAACCCTTCTGAGTAGTTGGGACTGCAGGTGTGTGCCACAACACCTGGCTAAGTTTTTCTTTTCCTTTCTTTCTTTTTTTTTTTTTTAAGAGACAGAGTCTCACTTTGTAGCCCTTGGTAGAGTGCTGTAGAGTCACAGCTCACAGCAATCTCTAGCTCTTGGGCTTAGGCGATTCTCTTGCCTCATCTTCTGAGTAGCCAGGGCTACAGGCGCCTGCAACAAAGCCTGGCTGTTTTTTTGCTGCAGTTTGGCTGGGGCCAGGTTTTAACCCACCACCCTCGGTATATGGTGCTGGTGCCCAACTCACTGAGCCACAGGCACCTCCCAAGTTTTTCTATTTTTAATAGAGATGGGGTCTTGCTCTTGCTCAGGCTGTCTCCTGAGCTCAGGTTATCCATTTACCTTGCATGATTATAGCAACTGTGTCCAGCCTCCATTATCTAGATTTCTTTCACATCTTTTTATGTATGACTAAAACAACTTGTGAAGATACCCAAACATAACCTATAAAATGAAGTCCTCCTGATTCAGTTAAATTTCACAATGCTGAAAATTTTCCATGCTTGAACTTTTATTATGAGATATA
>NW_003852486.1:4683446-4698103 GCF_000181295.1 Otolemur garnettii | reverse complement strand
TTTTTTGGTTGCAGCCGTCATTGTTGTTTGGCGGGCCCGGGCTGGGGATTCGAACCCGCCACCTTAGGTGTATGTGGCTGGCGCCTTAGCCGGTTGAGCTACAGGCGCCGAGCCGATTAATTCTTATTTTGAGAAAAAAAGTTAATAACTTAAACTGTAACATATACTTTTTTTTGTTTAACACAAAGTCTTGCTCTGTCACCCAGGCTAGAGTGCCATGGTGTCAAGTCTTGCTCATAGCAACATCATAGAACTCCTGGGTTCAAGTGATCCTCCTTCCTCAACCTCCTGAGTAGCAGAGTAGAGCAGATGCCACTCTGCTCAGCTAACTTTTTCTATTTTTTGTGGAGATGGGTCTCACTATTGCTCAGGCCGGTCTTGAACTCCTGAGCTCAAGCAGTTCTGCTACCTCAGCTTCCCAGGATGCTAAGATTACAGGTATAAACTACTGTGTCAGACCATGTAACATATACTTTCTGTAACACAGAAACTTTTATAATAACTATGATTTATATTAAAAATCCCACCAGGTGCAGTGGCTCCTAGTTATTTGGGAAGCTGAGGTGTGAGGATCACATGAGGCCAGGAGTTTAAGATCAGCTTGGGCTACATAAAGAACTCATGTCTAAATAATTTTTTTAATTAGCCAGGTGTAGTGGAGCATGCTTATAGTCCTAGCTACCTGGGAAGCTGAGGTGGAAAGATCGCTTGAGCCTAGAAATTAAAAGGTACATGATTGAGCTTCAATGCTACATTACACTTTAGCTAGGCAACAAAGCAAAATTTCCTGTCTTAAAAAAAAAAAGAAAAACCATCTATATACTACTAATAGGTATCTAGTGAGCTGTTTTTTACTATACAAATTGCATAATAACCACTTTGCATGAAAAAAAATAAATCATTTTTCCTGGTTTCCAAAAGTTGTGTTTATTACTTTCCGACAATGATACTCCTCAAAATACAAAATTAATGCAAAGACATTCCTTATCTTGATTCTTCCATTGAAGGGAAATGAGAACTTTGACGATTTCCAAATATATTTATAAAAACAAAGAGAGAGATCTATTAAAAGTTCATCTGCATGCATTAGGCAAATAGCAGAAAATAAACTATTTCTCTAACAAATAACAGGCGACAAAGCAACTCTCTTACCTGTCAAGGTCTGTACTGCCCTTTCACTGGAAGAGAGTGGCTCCTTTCTATGAGGCCGATTTAGCGAAGTGTCCTGTGCAGAAAAGAGTCCAGGGCTGTCAGCTAATTTCTTCCGGCCACTGGAGTTATGGTTTGAAACTCTGCAGCTGCCTATTGCACTTGTGAAAAGGTTTGTATGCTCATCACTGCTGGCTGGCTCAGAGTTGGGAGTGAATCCTCCAAGGGATAAACTTGGAGAACTTTCTGAACAGTCAATCTGTAAAGGTGTCTGTAATCCCAAGGCCAATGGACTAGATTCTGAAGGCTCTCGGTGGACCCACTGTTCTTCTCTATTTATTAAGCTTTTTGAAGGGGAGAGGTGAGGGCAGGACATGTGACACCGGTGCTTTTCCTTATGCTTGTAACGCTCTCCAACAGTATCCTTTCCAAATCTATAGCGCTTCAGAGACTCCAGGACAGATCTGGATGTGCCAGTATCCATGGAGACCTGGGGCTGCTCAGAAGAACGGTGATCTCTGTGTTTGTGCCGGTGCCTATGTTTGTGTTCGACCATCCAGCCATAGGCCATCTCAGGAGGAACACTGGGGTATGTACTCATGGAGAGGAGAGGAGTCCTGCTGGTTGTAAGAAAGGCCTCCTGTCGAAGTAGCTTATGCTTTTTCTTATGGTATTTGGTGGGATTGAGAAGTAAATGACCAGCATGCATATAGGAAGGAGGGGGGAGTGGAGTGGTAAAAGAAGGAGATGGAGGAGGTGGATAAAGAGTGGGAGGGTACCTTCCATAGTAACCTAATCCTATGGGAGTAGCTGTAAGGGGTGAAGGAGAATAAGGCATGCCATAAGAGGGATAGAATCCAGTACTAGAAAGAGGAAAACTAAGGCTGTGCATAAAAGGCATTTCAGCCATTGCCTCCCTCATCTTAGGGGGTCTCCCTCTTTTCTTTTTTAAGTCGGGTTTTCGAATGTAGTGCAAAGGGTCTAAGGGAAAAGAAGGATGTGTATAGAAACTATTAAAGTTGATTCGGAAAATAGTTGGCAGAAGATCTCGGGGGATAAAATGATGACTTCGATGGGTGATCCGAATTTCACTTAGACGACTTATTAGTTCCTCCAGTTCTGCAATAAAGTCTGGATCCTGTCTATTCCGAAGTTGGGGATATTTCTTTTTCCGTTTTCGTTTCTGCCTTTTCATCTTGTCATAGCTGAGGTAATCATGATTCCTGCGCTTACATTTGTGTTTATGTTTTTCTTTAAGACTGCTTAGAACTGTAGAGGTTTCAGGGGGAATCAGAGAAACATGCTCAAAAGAATGCCTTCTCTTTTTTTGCCCACAAAATTTCTCTGCCCTGTCTGATGTGCTATTATTATCTGTTCCAATTCCACTATCACTGGGAATGGTCTCATCACTATGAGACTCACTAATTGGGGAAGGAGTAGCTTCCTTGAGAGCCGTGAGTTCACTCAAGTGTGAAGGAGAATTTGGCAACAAAGTAGGAGGAGATAACCGCCTCCTCCCCTTTGAGGCCTTCTTCATAGCAAGAGTTTGAATCATACTGCCCTGTCTGGAGTGTAAATGCAAATATGGCACTGAACTGGGTTCAACAAAGCCTGCATCACTACTTACAGGGCTCTGACCTCCACTAGTCCCAGAAGATTGAGAGCAAATAGGTGATGGGAGAATCTCAGAACCACTAGCAGATGAAGGCAGCAAAGGGGGAAGAATCTGTCCTAATGCTGACCCAGCTGCCTGCTGAGCTGTCTGCTCAAGGACAGCAAGGCTGGTAGGGCTACCCGAAAGAATGCCATTTAAGACAGTTTTTGGTTTTCGACCCCTTCTCTTTCCTATGTAAATGGTTCCTTTTTTACTGACATTTATCTGTTGACCCAGTTTAGAGCCAAATGTGGCAGCAAGACTTGATACTGTATTATGGAGTTTTGATTGCACTTTCCCTTTATTACTTGATTCAACAGAGCTTGAAAGAATCTGATTCAACAGTTTCTTTCTCTTTAAAGTTTTCATTTTATTAATTTTGCGGATAATTGTTTTCATCAATTGCCCATTGTTTCTCTTAGTAATTTTTTTGTCTGGTTCCATCTCAAGGTCACTCATACTGCAGACACTTGGCCTGTGACTGTCATCTAGATCATCTGGATCCTGAAGTTGATCCTCGCTCTCAAAGAAATCACTGCCACTTCTGTGGTTGTCACTTTCAGACTCTAGCTTGCTTGGACTTTCAGTAGCAACAAATGGAGCCACTGATAGTATAGGTGGCTTCATCTTGACTGGTGACCTCATTTGCCTCTTAGGCCTGCCTCTCTTTTTTGGAAAAGGAGACACAGAGAGACTTTGTTTGAAGGAAGGAATTTCAATTTCTGGCTGTAAAATAGGGGGTTCTTGTTCTTCCTTAGACTGTAAGGAAAAAACCTTAGAGGCAGGGATTTTTAAAGTCCTTTTAGGTGGACCTTCCAGTTGAGGCATTTCCTTAGATTTAGGTCTTCCTCTTTTCGGCTTATAAATATCAGACAAAAGGTCACTAGAGACACACATACTAGAGGTCAGTTTGTGAGTAGCAAAGGACTTATGAGATGGTTTTTCACTATCAGTTAAGAGAGCAAGAGATGGAGCTGTAGATTTGCTCAACTTTGGCAATCGGCGTTTAAGGAAGTCATGATCTACAAATGAAGGTGGTCCAATGTTTTTCATAAACTTGGTTGGCTCAGAATTACTATTTGATAGAGAGCTACATGAAACATTTTTAAAAAGCTCTGATCTTTCTAATTCTAGCCCTTTTGGAGACCGGCATGTGCTTCTTGCCACAACTTTAGTCCACCGTGGTTTTCTTCCTTTTCTTTTTTTTAATGGTTTGGACTGCAAGCTAGTACTCAGGCTTTCAGCAACTTGGCAGTGTTTGTCTGATGCAGTTACTGCACCAAGTTTTAGAAAAGGCTTGTTACTAAATAAACTAGTGAAGTTAACAACTGAAGGAGTAATAGTATGAATACTGGGTTCAGTAGTCAAACTTGGCTTTTTTCCGAGGGAAGAACTTATTCTTGGAATATCTATATGGGTAGTTTTTGAATCACTTAGGTCTTTTTCAATCCCTTTACATTCAATACTTATGCTATGACCCACTGACCTATGACCAACATTCAAATGGGAACTCTCTGAAGTAAACTGGTTCTTCCCAACAGATTCAGAAATTTCTTCTATTAGTTCTGTGGTAGGACTTAAAAGTAATGGATGAGGAGCCAACTGCGAAGAAGTTTCAGGGAGACTTCTGTTTAAAGGGTTAACAGATACAGTAGGTGATGGGGAAGGGAGACTGCTTTCTCCTACTGCACTAAAAGGGGATTTAGCTGTAGATGCATCAGAAGCACCTCCCATTTGAAAGTCTGGAGAAGTGCAATATACGGGAGGTTGCTTTTCATGCTTTGAGGTTTCATAAGATCCCCTTTCACTGGATGAGAAACTGTCTTGCTGAATGCATGTTCCTTCATTAAACATTTCTTTCTCCAAATTAATGATTTCTTTTCGAACCGAGAACTTTTCCAATATGCTTTCTTTATTCTGCCGTATAACATTCTTCTCAAAAGTTTTGCTGGTGGCACTGTCCTTCATGGATTCAGAAAGTTCCTGACTTTCATGATTACTGATGGTTGTACTACAAGAAGCCTTAAGTGGTTCCTGAGTGGGGAGCAGTGCTTCGGCTTTAAGGTTTATGGCATCTTTACTCACCAGTCCTGCCAGTGGACAACTCATTAGTTTCTTTCCAATGTCCTTATTGGCCAATCCCAATGCTGAACTTGCTACAATCTTCTTTGCACAGTCTTTGGCCACTAGGCCAACAGTAGAACTCAATTTCTTTCCCAAGTCTTTATTAACCAGTCCAACCACAGTGCCAAGTCCTAACTTCTTGCCAGACTCCTTATTCATTAACCCTGGAACAATACCAATTCCTAGCTTCTTTCCCGAATCTTTGCTTAGCAACCCTACTGTAGTGATAGTTCCTGGCTTTTTGCCTAAGTCTTTATTAATGAATACCGCTGTGGTGCTAGTTCCCAGTTTTTTCACAGAGTCCTTATTGACCAATCCTACTGCTGCATTAAACATTGGCTTTTTCCCAGGATCTTTAGTTACCAATCCAACCGCTGTGCTGATAGTTGGCTTTTTTATTAAGTCCTTATGTATTATTCCAGCTACAGAGCCAACACCTGCTTTCCTGATTAAATCCTTGCTAACCAATCCTCCTGCAGTGCCAGTTCCTAACTTCTTCGGTTTTGTCTTGGAAGACTTGGAGGGAGGACAAGTAGCAATGAGCTGTGCCAATTTTTCTGTTACACTAGTTCCTCCATTAAGTAATGCTCTTTCCTTTAAATCAGGATCCCGGCTACCAATAAAAGTAGATGGTGTTGCGTTGACATAATCTGCCATTTCTGAATGCACTGGAGATAGCTTCTTAGATAAAGGATTGTTTTCTCCCTGTGAATGAAGATGGAGGATTTCTTCAGACTGGCATTCAATGGCTGCAACATCATCTGCTTTCTTGTACAACTTTGAAGGGTCCTAAAATGTGAACAAGAAAAACGTTTCAGAAAGAATAAACTTTACACCACTTCAGCTTAGCTTTACAGTGCAACAAACTAACTGATCACATATCAGACATAAGATAAGCAATAAAGCCTTTTAAAGACCTAATAAATGTTATGTTAATGTAAAATATGTTAGTTCATCTGCTAGTATCAAGGCATTATCTTTGTTGACTTTCAGCCATAAAAACCCATATACTTTTGGGTCTTTAGAAATATTTCTAATATTTTTAACACTTAAAAAAATGGTATATTGGCTCATGCCTGTAGCTCAGCAGCTAGGGCGCTAGCCACATACATTACAGGTGGCAGGTTCAAACTCAGCCCAGGTCTGCCAAACAACAATGACAATCACAACCAAAAAAACAAAAACAAAATAACGGGGCATTGTGGCAGGCACCTGTAGTCCCTGCTACTTGGGAGACTGAGGCAAGAGAATCGCTTAAGCCAAAGAGTTGAAGGTTGCTGTAAGCTGTGACGCCATGGCACTTTACTGAGAGCAACATAGACTCTGTCTCCAAAAAAAAAAAAAAAAAAAAGTATATCACCACTCTCTACTTTCATCATACTTTGACTGAAGCAATAAATAAAAATGAAGCATATAGTGTTGGAAAAGAAACTTTGGAAAAGAAAAATATTTTTAATTATAGTATCCCACAATCCTCTTTGATTCTTAGTTCACTGCCTGCTTTCTTCATTGACTCTTCATTGACTCCAATGATTCAAACCAATACACAACAATTCCTAAATTACATCTACATATTGAACTCATTCTAGATTAATGAATGAACAGTCATGTTCTTTCTTTAAGTGTAATACAGAAGACAATTTAGCTGGGTGTGGTGGCTCACGCCTGTAATCCCAGCACCATGGGAGGCTGAGACAGGAGGATTGCTTGAGCTCAGGAGTTCAAAGCTTGTCTGAGTGAGAGTGAGACCTCGACTCATGAAAAAAAAATGGAAAAACCCAGCCGGGTGCCATGGCGAGTGCATGTAATCCCAGTGGCTTTGGAGGCTGAGGCAGCGGAATGCCTACAACCCAAGTCTGAGGTTGTAGTGAGCTATGATGCCACTGCACTGTGCTCAGGGCATAGGGTAGAACTGTGTCTCAACAAAAGAAAAACAACAACAACAACAAGGCAACTGTGCACATATACTCATCCCAACCTCCAAATCCCCTTAAAACAAAAATTAAAAATTTCCTATTTTCCTTTTTTCTGTAGAGACAGAGTCTCACTTTATCATCCTGGGTAGAGTATTGTGACGTCACAGCTCACAGCAACTTCCAACTCCTGGGGTTAAGCAATTCTCTTGCCTCAGCCTTGCGTGTAGCTGGGACTATAAGTGCCTGCCACAATGCCTGGCTATTTTTTTGTTGCAGTTTGGCTGGGGCCGGGTTTGAACCCGACACCCTTGGTATATGGGGTTGGCACCCTACTCACCTAGCCATAAGCTGCCCCCTATTTTCTTTAGAATATGGGGGGTTTTTTGCAGTTTTTGGCCAGGGCTGGGTTTGAACCCGCCACCTCCGGCACATGGGGCTGGCGCCCTATTCCTTTGAACCACAGGTGCCACCCCTTTAGAATATGTTTTTATGTAAAATCTTAAGAGTTGAAAGTAACACTCAAGTCATTAACTAGAAACTGTAAATAACTCACAAATCCTCACTATATACTTTAGAAATGAATTCACTACTTCATACAACAGATTCTTATTTTTTGAAAACTACTGAAAAGTTCTTCCTAACTCTAAAATATTCATGACAGACTTAAATGTGAAAACACACCATGTTTGTGGATAGAAAGACATAAAGGTGACAATTTTTCCTAAATAAATTTATAAATGTAATACAATCCCAATAAAAACACCCCCACAATTTCTTTCAGGAAATTTGATTGTAACGATTGTAATGTTCACTGGGAAAAACAAACAAGAATAGCCAGGAAAATCTTGAGAAGAAAAATGGGAATATTCATACCAAATATTAGGTAACTTTATAAAAACTCAATCTTCAGAACAGTACAGAACTGAAGAATAAAAAGTTCAAGCATATATGGAAATGTACTGTATGTAAAATCTTTATAAAAGGAATTTGGTAACTAGTAAAGTTCTATGTGCATTTAGCCCTTTGACCTGGGAATTCTACTTTGAGGGTCTATCGCCAGATACTGGTATTTAGAGCACAAGGCTTTAAAATTTAATACCATTATTTTAGCTGCAAAACCCTAAAATAATCCAAATGATTATTTTGGGATCAGGGGACCAGCTGAATGAACCAAGGTCTATTTGTACAATGGAGTACTAAGAATCTTCCAACAAAAACAAAATAAGAATGAGGATGTATCAATATACTGCTGTGGAGTGATCTCATGATATATTGCCCAATGAAAAAAGCGAGGTTTAGGAACATGGTGATGATATGCTTTTTTTTTTCTTTTTTTTGAGGTAGAGTCTACGTAGCCCTGCATAGAGTGCCATAGTGTGATGGCTCACAGCAACCTCAAACTCTTGGGCTCAAGTGATCCTCTTGCCTCAGCCTCCCAAATAGCTGGACCCTCAGCTGTTTTCAGAGGCGAGGTCTCACTCTTGCTCAGGCCGGTCTTGAACTTACGAGCTCAGGCAATCCACCTGTCTATGAATCATAGAGTTCTAGGATTACAGGTGTGAGCCACTGTGTTCAGCCTAATATGCTACTTTTTGTATAAGCAGACAGGGATGGAGGATATTAATAGATATACTTGATTATATTTAAAAACAGAAGAATAAACCAAAGCAATGAAAATAGTGATCTATAGGGGAGAAAGCAGGCACAGACGCCAGATCTCCAAGTATCTAATTTTTTGATGTTTTCTATGTGGGAAATGTTTTTACATAATTAAGAAACAACATTATAACATAAAGAAAATTATTCCAACTCTCTAAATTTTGGAAACAAATACATCTAACTATATAGAAAATTAATTATTTAACTATGTGGAAAGTATTTTGAATTACTTCAATATAGTAGTTAGGCTATAAATTCTAAATCCAAAAAGATTTTTTTAAAAAATCTTAAATTATACCCAGTGACTATGTTTACTGGCATAGATATTTTGAACTAGTAGACAATAAGATACACAGATCAAGTAAGTAACCATGTGACTGCTATTAAGAACCAAAATTTTAGAAGTAAAAAAGACACAAATATAATAAAATCAAAGAAATAAAAGCCTTCTAATTTTAAGTTGGAATTAGAAATATGTGAAGTCTATCTAGCTTTACACAATAAAATGCCTAAAAACAGTTAACAGCCAGGTAGCCCTCTAACACTCAACACTGTGGCCTCTAAATATCATTTCTCATTAAAATGAGCAAGGGCTCCAGTAGAAATGGCTGTTTCAAAATATTAGAAATGAAATATAAAAGATAATCTTAGTCATGACTATATGCCTCTATCCAATTCACTTTGTACTAGCCACTCTTTTTTGTTAGAAATTTTCCATAATTAAATGGGTTTAGTAAAAAATAAAGTTCTTCCTCGGAACAAAGTGAAATATAATTTTCTGCAATTTCCATTTACTATTACATGTCTCAGTTTCTCAAATTATACAGAGTAAGTCTAATTTAGCTTCTTCCCAAACAGCTTTTCATACAATTGAACTCAACCAAACTATATTTAACCTGACTCAACAGTTTCACTTTTTTTTTTTTTTTTGCAGTTTTTGGGGCTGGCGCCCTATCCCTTTGAGCCACAGGTGCCGCCCCAACAGTTTCACTTCTTTACAGTCATTTTCTGAAGGATATATTTCTGTTTATACATCCTCCACTTACATATGCCATGTAAAATGGAGCATAATACATTTAATACTTGAGTTAGAAAAAAAGGAACTATTTCTTCTTTTGGACTGAACCCTACAATTTTGCCCAAGGAGAAACTAGATTGACAGTCTCATATACTACTGATACATATCAACTTCAAATTCAAAAAACCCTTAAACTTTGACATTCTATTAAACAAATCCATTGTATACTATTATGGTTACTTTTAAAACCTTAACAATTACAAGGTTTTATTGTTCAAAAATTTTTAAAAGTATTTGTACTTGAAAATTAGAATACTTTAATTTTTTAAAATTACTCATAAAATTGAAGTGCAGTGGCTCACACTTTTAATTCTGGAACTTTGGAGGCTCAGAGGGTAGCAATGCTTGAGCCCAGGAGTTCAAGACCATCCTGAGCAAAACAGCTACCGTGTTTCCCTGAAAATAAGACACTGTCTTTTATTTATTTTTTCTCAAGAAGACACACTAGGGCTTATTTTCAGGGGATGTCTTATTTTTATTAAGTATAATACAACAATCTACATTTATTCAAATACAGTTAAGTCATCTTCTTCTGGAACCTGACAGGGGGAGCCGATCTTGTTGGTGGGGCTGGCACTAGTGATGCAGTAGGATGCCTGCCACCTTGGTTACCAGTGGCGCACCCACACAAGTGGGAACGGCTAGGAGAAAGGAGCTGTGGCAGATAAAAGGTATTCCAGTCTTCCTTACCACTCAGTGCCGAAATGCATGGTGTGGCTATGTAGATACACTGCATAGCCACGCCCATCACTAGGTCTTATTATGGAGTAGGGCTTGTATTTAACAAATGCATAGAAATCCTGCTAGGGCTTATTTTTTGGGTAGGTGTTATTTTCAGGGAAACGTGGTAGACCTAGTCTCTTCAAATAATCAAGAAATTAGCCAATTAGCCAGGCTTGGTGGCACTTATATGTAGTCCGAGCTATGAGGGAGTCTGAGGGAAGAAGATCTCTTGAGCCCAGGCATTTAAGGTTGCAAAGAGCTATGATGTCACTGCACTCTAATCAGGGCAACAAAGTTAAGATCTTGTCTCAAAAAAACCCCCAAAAACCAAAAACCAAAAAAACAAACCCTGAAAAAGAAAGAAGAAATGTAGGGGACTAAGATTAGTGCGGTTGGTCTCAAACTGTTGGGCTCAAGTAATCCTCCCACACTAGCCTACCAAAGCACTTGGATTACAGGCAGGAGCCAATGTACTCGGCTACTTGTGTTTCTATTTACACTCCATTACCTAATATTTTGAATGTCATATTACATGACTTTGCTGGCCAGCTGTACTTTCTTTCTTTTTTTTTTTTTTTTGAGACAGTCTCACTTTGTCACCATGGCATCATAACTCACAGCAACCTTAAACTCCTGGGCTGAAGCAATCCTCTTGCCTCAGCCTCCCAAGTAGCTGGGACTACAGGAGCCTGCCACAATGCTCCGCTGGTTTATCTAATTTTATTAGAGACTGGGGGGGAGGGAGTCTTGTTCTTCTTCAGGCTGGTATCCAACTCCTGAAACTCAAGTAATCCACCTGCCCAGCCTCCCAGACTGCTAGGATTACAGACTTGAGCCAACACGCCTGGCCTAGGCCATTTATACTTCTTTTATTTCTTTGAGACAGAGTCTCAAGCTGTCACGCTGCGTAGAGTGCCATGGCGTCATACCTCACAGAAACCTCCAATTCAAGCTCAAGCAATCCTCTTGCCTTAGTTTTTCTATTTTGAGTAGAGACAGGGTCTCACTTTTGTGAGGATTGGTCTTGAACTTGTGAGCTCAAGCAGTCCACCTGCCTCAGCCATCCCAGAGTGGTAGGATTACAGATGTGAGCCACCCTGCTTGGCCATCTGTACTTCTTTTAAGAGTCTCACTATCTTGCCCTCAGTAGAGTGTCCTGGTGTCACAGCTCACAGCAACCTCAAACTCCTGGGCTTAAGTGATTCTCTTGCCTCAGCCTCCCAAGTAGCTGGGACTACAGGCACCCACAACAACGCCTGGTTATTTTTTTGGTTGTAGTTCTAACTATTGTTTGGCAGGCCTGGGCTGGGTTCAAACCTGCCAGCTATAGTGTATGTTGCTGGTGCCCTAGCCACTGAGCTACAAGTGCTGAGCCCATCTGTACTTCTTTAGCAGTAAAATAGTTGCTCAAGGTCCTAGTCCAGATTATCATATTTGTCTAAATTAGCAAGTTCAAAAAATTTTCAGAAGGCCCTTTAATACTTTAGAAATACTCCTTTGTTTCTGGTGTGTTGCACACATTTCCCCCAATTTATCAGTTCTCTTTCACTTCTATTATGTTTTTTAAAGTTAATCTTTTAGGTATTCAAATACTTAAGAAAAACTGCACCACTACCTCATATAGTCTATAAATCCTCACAGCTACCATATGATGCAATTACCATAATTTTTCCATTTAATAAAGAATAGTTTAGACATCAGTTAACTTGCCCATGGTCACTTAATCAGCAAGTGACTAAGGCATGATTTAAACATAGCCTAAATCCTAGTAAACTTCTTACTATTAAATGCTCTCTCTCTTTTTTTAGACAGAGTCTCACTTTTGTCCTTGGTAGAGTGCCACAGCATCATAGCTCAGAGCAACCTCGATCTCTTGGGCTCAAGCAACCCTCTGACCTCAGCCTCCTGAATAGCTGGGCCTACACCTACAGGTGACCACCACATGCCCAGCTATTTTTTAGAGATAGGGTCTCACTTTTGCTCAGGTTGGTCTCCAACTCCTGAGCTCAGGCAATCTATCTACCTTGGCCTCTCAAAGTGCTAGGGTAATACGCATGAGCCACCATGCCCTGCCCCTCCGTTTTTTTTCTTTTCCATAACAGTAAGCTGTTTATATAAAATTTCAAAATATACAAAACATCATATTGACTGCATAATGACATGTGAGTTTGTGTACAATGTAACTAAGACAAAGCATGTGACAAGGATGTTCATGTTGGGGTTGAATAGTGGGTTCATAATAATTCAACAAATTATTAATAGATTTTATAAAAACAAGTAAAACTGATACAGGGTTCCCCCATTCTGAGCTGGAAAGGGTCCTCCATTTTCTAGGTCTAGAAGCAAAGTAGTCTCTTTAGTCTTAGTGTTCTTATCCTTGGAAACAGGACATCGTCTTAAAGACAATAATCTTCACTACATTTTCAACTTAATCGTTTATGGTTTCTTTTCATTTTTACTACCACTTTATTTACCACCTTGAACTAACTTTCTTTTTTTAAAAAGAGACAGAGTCTCACTTTATTGCCTTTGGTGGAGTGCTGTGGCGTCAGAGCTCACAGCAACTTCCAACTCCTGGGTTTAGGCAATTCTCTTGCCTCAGCCTCCCAAGTAGCTGGAACTACAGGCTGCTGCCACAACACCGAGCTATTTTTGTTGTTGTTGTTGCAGTTAGGCTGGGGCTGGGTTTGAACTCGCCACCCTCGGTATATAGGGCTGGCTGATGGCCTACTCACTGAGCCATAGGCATTGCCCACTACTTTGAACTTTCAAAATAAAACTTGTGGATAGAGAAACAGCCTTTATCCTAAAAGATACCCCACTGTTCTAAAGAATGTTTCCACTATGCATTTCCTAACCAGAGATTTCAAATACATTTATTATATCATTTGTGTTTGGGTCTTTCTCTACATTCTTTTTCTTTTTTTCTTTTTTCTTTTTTTTGGCCAGGGCTAGGTTTGAACCACCTCTGGCATATGGGACCGGGGCCCTACCCCTTTGAGCCATAGGTGCTGCCCTTTCTTTTCATTTTTTTTTGAGACAAGAGTCTCACTATGTTGTCCTCGGTAGAGTGCCATGGTGTCATAGCTCACAGCAACCTCAAACTCTTGGGTTTAAGTGATTGTCTTGTCTCAGCCTCCCAAGTAGCTGGGACTACAGGCACCCGCCACAACATCCAGCTATTTTTTGTTGCAGTTGTTATTGTTGTTTAGCAGGCCTAGGCTGGGTTTGAATCTGCCAGCCTTGGTGTATGTGGCTGGCATGGTAACCACTGTACTACAGGTGCCGAACCTTTCTCCACATTCTTACATTTTGTTTACTTCATATTTATGTTTATTCCTGAGCCACTAATAGTAAATAAGTACTGTTACTTGATTAATAACTTTTTTTTTTGAGACAGAGCCTCAAGCTATTCCCCTGGGTAGAGTGCCATGGCATCACAGCTCACAGCAACCTCTAACTCCTGGGCTCAAGCAAGTCTCCTGCCTCAGCCTCCCACAACGCCTGGCTATTTTTTGGTTGCAGCCGTCATCGTTGTTTTGGCGGCCTGGGCTGCATTCAAACCCGCCACCTTAGGTGTATGTGGCTGGCACCTTGAGCCACAGGCGCCGAGCCAATAACATGTTTTAATACTCAAAAAGACTAGTTCCTTTTCCCCTGGTATTCTCATAGAAATTCCCCATTTTATTTACAACATTATTGAGACATAACTCACATACCATAACATTTATTATTTTAAAGTGGACATTTTTGTGGTTTTTAGTATATTCACAGAATTGTACAAATAACACCACCAATTTTAGGGCATTTTCATTATGCTCCCTATTTTTGCATGTGTACACTTACAGAGGAACTTGAGATTTGTTTTAAGCTTTTTTTTTTGAGATAGAGCCAAGCTATCCCCCTGGGTAGAGTACTGTGGCATCACAGCTCACAGCAACCTCCGATTCCTAGGCTCAAGTGAGTCTCCTGCCTCAGCCTCCCACAGCTGGGACCACAGCTGGGACCACAGGTGCCTGCCACAACGCCTGGCTATTTTTTCATTGCAGTCGCCATTGTTGTTTTTGGCGGGCCCAGGCTGGATTCGAACCCACTACCTTAGGTGTATGTGGATGGCACCTTAGTCACTTGAGCCACAGGTGCCGAGCCTTGTTTTAAGCTTTTAAAACTCCAAACTTTATATATTAATGTAGGGAAGAAAGGTATCTCAACATTTACTTTAGCTCTATAATAATAAAGTAATTTATCTATTTAGGTAAGCTTTTGGTGTCTCTGGACATTTATATCTATATAAATCCTAACATTTACTGTTATTGCTAAATATAACAGATTCTGTTACTTTTTTTTTTTTTTT
>NW_003852486.1:4674532-4682304 GCF_000181295.1 Otolemur garnettii | reverse complement strand
GGCCGGGGCTGGGGATTCGAACCCGCCACCTTAGGTGCATGCGGCTGGTGCCTTAGCCACTTGAGCCACCAGCACCGAGCCCCAAAGTATATTACTTGAACATTAATTTTTAATTCAACTTGTTAATATGTTCTTTAGGATATTGCATCCTCATTTATAAGTGAAATATGTTTGTAATTTCCCTTTATAACATTTTTTCCAATTCTAACATCAGGTGTATCCAGATGAAGTAGAATGATTTTAAAGTATTTCTTCTTTTTCTACTGTCTATAAGATTTGTCACGATCTGTGACAAATAAATATTAGTTGTCTATTTTTTGAGACTTTGGAAAAAAAATAAGAAGTTAACTGATGACTCCATATTGAACCTCAGAGTCAAAGCATTTTATGATAGACTTATTCTTATCTGACAATGTGAATGTTATTTTCTTGCATTATTATTATTGCTCAATAAAAAAAGAATAGCAAAGTCACTGAGTCTGGAGTTTGTCTGATATGTTCAAAGAACAACAAAGAATCCAGGTTTGCTATAGTATAGTAAGCAAGGAAAGACTAATGGAGCACAAGATAGGAAAACACATATTTCAGTTAAAGAGAGGGAAAGATATTGGGAGATTATGCTGAGAAGAGGTATGTGACTTGACTTTTCATTCACTCATCAAGTGTCTGTTGAGTTCAAACTCAGTATTGTGAACATTTCAAAGAACAAGAAAGACAAAAATTCCTGTTCTCAATGAGTTTATATTGCAGGGAAGAAGTCAATAAAGAAAAACACAGAAAAATATAAAGAATATTAATTTTAGAACATGGTAACTGCTATGAGAAAAACAGAAAGCAAATGAGGGCTAGGAGAAGATCCACAAAATTAATTAAGTCACTGGGTGCAGGCCTCACCAATCAAGTAACATTTTAGCAAAGACTGAAGTGAAGAAATTTTTAACAAGAACATAAAGAATGCTAGAGTGACAGAAGTTAGTCAACTGGGGAGAGTAACATGTGATCTGAGAAAGCTATTATTACTGAGGTCATTGTAAACTGTTTGAAAGGCTTGAGATTTTACTCTGAAAGAGGGGGAAGCAGCACAGGGTTCCTATGAGAGTGACATGACCTCACCCTCTCACAAAGTCTTCCTGCAGTCTGGACAAAGCTACAAGGGTAGAAGCTCACAGCCTTTTTAGCAAGCTACAGTTATTTTGACAAGAGAGGACAGTGACTTAGATAAGGTCAGAAAGAGTGGAAATGTTGAAAAGATAACAGACTAGTTGGAGAAGGCCTGAAAATGTTCAGTTTTAGACATGTTAAAATTGAAATACCCACTCAACGTCAAAGTAGAGAAGTCTGAGCAGAAAGATTCAAGTTTGGAAGGCAATAGGATATTGATATTTAAATTGAGACTGGTAGGCATACCAAGTTAGTGTGGATCTAAACAGTAAAATAAAGAACTAAGGTGTAAGAACACCAAGGCGCTGCAACACTAAAGATCAGGAAGGCTGAGTTGTCACAAGGTAAGAAGGTAGGGGGGAAGAAGAGTGTGTGTGGTATATCTTGGAGACAGAGCCTCAAGCTGTCCCCCTGGGTAGAGTGCTGTGGCATAGCTCACAGTAACCTCCAACTCCTGGGCTCAAGCGAGTCTCCTGCCTCCGCCTCCCAAGTAGCTAGGACCACAGGCGCCCACCACAATGCCTGGGTATTTTTTTTTGGTTGCAGCCATCATTGTTGTTTGGCGGGTCCAGGCTGGATTCAAACCTGCCATCTTAGGTGTATGTGGCTGGTGCCTTAGCCACTTGAGCCACAGGCGCCAAGCCGAAAAAATATATTTTTAAGAGAGAGAACTATTTTAATAGCTGCCAAGAGTTCAAATAGAATAAAAAGATGTATTCATCCACTGGATTTAAAATTATAAGGGGTCATTGGTAACCATACAACAGGAGTTTCTTTAATCTGAAAGGGCAAAAACTTGTTTAAATGGAATGGGTTTAGGCTGAGCTCGGTGGTTCACGCCTGTATTCATTAGCACTCAGGGAGGCCAGTGGATTAGTTGAGCTCAGGAGTTGGAGACCAGCCTGAGCAAGAGTGAGACCCCCCTCTCTACTAAGAGAAAAACCAGCCATGCACTGTGAGGCCACCTATAGTCCCAGCTACTCTGGATATTAAGAAAGGGGGATCACTTGACCCCAGGAGTTTGAGGTTACAGTGAGCTAGTGAGCTAGGCTGAGGCCACAGCATTCTATCTAGGGCACAGAATGAGAATGTCTCAAAAACATAAAAAATAAAAATAAAATAAATAAATAAATGGAATGAATGGGTTTAAAAGAAAATGGGTAGGAAAAAACCTAAAAAGGAAGTTAAAAGCCAGTTGTAGTGGCTCAAGCCTGTAATCCTAGCATCCTAGGAGGCTAAAGCAGGTGGACTGCTTGAACTCAGGAGTATGAAACCAGCCTGAGCAAGAGCAAAATCCCATCTCTACTAAAAATGTGGAAAAACTGGCTCAGTGCCTGTAGCTCTATGGTTGGGGTGCTGGCCACATATACCGGGGCTGGTGGATTTGAACTCGGCCCAGGCCTGCTAAACAACAACGACAACAACAACAACAACAACAACAACAACAAAAAATAGTTGGGTGTTGTGGCGGGCAACTGTAGTCCCAGCTACTTGGGAGGCTAAGGCAAGCAATCGCTTAAGCTAACGGTTCTCAACTTGTGGGTCGCAACCCTTTTAGGGGTCAAACAACCCTTTCACAGGGGTCATCTAAATACATCCTACATATCAGATATTTACATTACAATTCATAACAGCAGCAAAATTACAGTTATGAGGTAGCAACAAAAATAATTTTATGGTTGGGGGCCACCATAACATGAAGACCTGCATTAAAGGGTCACAGCATTAGGAAGGTTGAGAATCACTGTGAGCTGTGATGCAACAGCACTCTACTGAGGGCGACATAGTGAGCCTCTGTCTCAAAAATAAATAGATGAATAAATGAATAAATAAAAAAAATAAAAATAGAAAAACTAGCTGGTGTTGTGGTGGGCAGCTGTAGTCTCAGCTACTTAGGAGGCTGAGGCCAAGAGGATCTCTTGAGGTTGCTATGAGCTATGATGCCATGGCACTCTACCCAGGGTGACAAGAGTGAGACTCTTTCTCAAAATAAATAAATAAATAAATAAATAGTAAACAGCAAGGGAAAAAGAAAAGGGGTCATAGCTAGAAGATAACAGTAGTATCAAAGTACAGTCATGCATCACGTAAGAACAGAGATGTCCTGAGAAATGTGTTTTTAGGTGATTTCATTATATAAATATTGCAGAGGGCACTTACACAAACATAGATGGTATAGCCTAGTACACACCTAGGCTGTACAGTACAGACTGTTGCTCTATGCCACATATCTGTACTAAATACTATAGGCAACTGCAATACAACAGTAAGTATTCATGTATCTAAACATATCTAAACATTGAAAAGGTACAATAACAGTGTGGTGTAATAGATAAAAACATGGTACACCTACAAAGGACACTTACCAGGAATGGAGCTTACAGGACTGGAAGTTGCTCTGGGTGAGTCAGTCAGTGAGCACCCAGCCTTGGATGTTACTGTGCACTGGTAATGACTTATAAATACTGCACAATTAAGCAGCCCTAAATTAAACTTTCTTTTCTGTATTCAATAAAATCTTAGTTTACTGTATTAACTTTTTAAGTTTTTTTTTAACTTTTTGACTCTTTTGGAATATTTAGCTTAAAACATAAACACAACTAGAGCAGTACAAATATATACTTTATATTTTTACTACTTTAATTTTTTTTTTTTTACTTTTTAAACTTTTTATTAAAAATTAAGCTACAAACATACAAATTAGCCTAGGCCTAGGCAGGGTCAGGATCATTAAGATGTCATGTAGTGACAGGAGTTCTGCAACTCCCTTAGAATCTCATGGGCCCACTGTTGTTGACCCAAATGTTATGTGGTGCACAAATACAATTTTTCCAAATGTGGAAAATAAATTATATATCTTCATGGGAAATTTATCAGTGAAAAAAGTTTTATATGTGTATGTATATGTATGATAATAAAATCTATGATGCAGGCTCGGCGCCTATAGCTCAACTGGCAAAGGCGCCAGCCACGTACACCTAAGGTGGCGGGCTCGAATCTCCAGCCCGGAGCCGCCAAACAACAATGACGGCTGCAACCAAAAAATAGCCGCGCCTTGTGGCGGGCGCCTGTGGGCCCAGCTACTTGGGAGGCGGAGGCAGGAGACTCGCTGGAGCCCAGGAGTTGGAGGTTGCTGTAAGCTGTAATGCCACGGCACTCTACCCAGGGGGACAGCTTGAGGCTCTGTCTCAAAAAAAAAAAAAAAAAATCTATGATGCAGCTACCTAGTTCTAATAGAATTTATTGAATAATTTCATCCTTCATCTTCTGATATGAAATGCTACATTTCTCATATAATAAATCCTCATGTATAGTTAGGTCTATTGTTAGTTTTACTTTCTTATTTTTTTAGAGACAGAGTCTCACTTTACTGCCCTAAGTAGAGTGCTGTGGCATCACAGCTCACAGCAACCTCCAACTCCTGGGCCTCAGCCTCCCGAGTAGCTGGGACTACAGGTGCTTGCCACAACGTCTACCTATTTCTTATTGCAATTTGGCTGGGGCCGGGTTCGAATTTGCCACCCTTGGTATATGGGGCTGGTGACCTACCCACTGAGCCACAGGTGCTGCCCTATTGTTAGTTTTTCTATTCTGGGTCACTGATTTTGACTATCCATGCACCACAAACACAATTTTCTAATCGTTTTAACTTTGTTTTATTCTCTAATTAGCCTAATTCCTGCATGTTATTATTTTTTTAACACAATTTATTTGTAAATTCTATTATTCTTTTCAAGACAATTCTTGCTTATTTTTCCATATAACCTTTACAAGTACCTTATCTAGTGCCAAAGAAACTTTTATTTGTTCATCCATGTTTATAGCAGTATTGGTCACAATGGCCAAAAGTTGGAAGCAACCCATACATAAACCACATGTAAGCAAAATGTGGCATATATAGTTGACCCTTGAACAACAGAGGAGTTGAACTGTATTGGTCCACTTACACAGAAATTTTGTTCTACCTCTGCCAATCCAGAGACAGCAAGACCCCTCCTTTTCCTCTTCAGTCTACTCAACATAAAGACAACAAAGATGAAGACTTTTGTGATGATCTACTTCTATTTAATGAATAGTAAATATATTTTTCCTCCTTATAATTTTCCTACTAGCATTTCTTTACTCTAGCTCACTTCATTGTAAGAACACAGTGTATGTGTGTAACATATATAACATACAAATGTGTTAATCCAGTACTGTGTTTCCCCCAAAATAAGACCAACCCCCAAAATAAGCCCTAGCAGGATTTCTATGCATTTGTTAAATATAAGCCTTACCCCGATAATAAGATCTAGTGATGGGCGTAGCTATGCAGAGTTCTCTGTATAGCCATGCCATGCATTTCAGTAGGTAGCAGTAAGGAAGACTGGAATACCTTTTATCTGCCACAGCTCCTTTCTCGGAGCCGTTTGCACTTGTGCAAGTGTGCACGTGGTAACGTGGCAGGCATCCTATTGAGCATGTGCAAACGGCTAGGGGAAAGGAGTTCATACATCACTAGTGCCAGCCCCACCAACAAGGTCGGCTCCCCCTGTCAGGTTCTAGAAGAAAATAAGACTTAACTGTATTTGCATAAATGTAGATTGTTGTATTATACTTAATAAAAAAAAGACATCCCGGGTGGCGCCCATGGCTCAAGGAAATAGGGCGCCGGCCCCATATGCCAGAAGTGGTGGGTTCAAACCCAGCCCCCAGCCAAAAAAAAAAAAAAAAATCCCCTGAAAAGGAGATACTTTTTACAGGGGTCTTGCTGTCTATGGATTGGCAGAGGTAGAACAAAATTTCCGTTTAAGTGGACGAACACAGTAATAGTAATAAGCCCTAGTGTGTCTTCTTGAGAAAAAATAAATATAAGACAATGTCTTATTTTCAGGGAAACACAGTATTGATGTTATCGGTAAGCCTTTTGAAGGAACTTATAACAAAACTTATACTCAGATTTCTGATTGCACAGGGAATCAGTATCCCTAACCCCTGTGCTATTGAAGGGTCAACCCTACATACAAAGAAAATTCTGACATAAGCTACAACTATAACATGGATAAACTCTGATGATAACATGATAAGTGAAAGAAGCCAGTAACCAAAGAATAATCATTGGTTATTATGATTACATACATTATTATAAATGTATCCACTTATATGTGAGATAGTAGTCAAATTCACAGATATAAAATGCAATGGTGGTTGCCAGGAGTTAGTTGGGAGAAGTATGGTGGAGTCACTATTTAATGGATTTAAAGAAGATGAAAAACTTCTGAAGATGAATTGATGGTGATGAGTGCACAATTATGTGAATACATTTATGCCACCAAACTATACACTTCAAAAATTGGTCACAATGGCAAATTTTATGGCATGTTCATTTTATAATAAAAATTTTTTTTAGGTAAACGTTGGAAGAATTACCTTTATGAAACTACCATTTTTTTTTTTTTTAACTGGAGACAGTGCCTCGATTTGTCACCTAAGCCAGAGTACAGTGCCATCATAGCTCTCCACAGCCTCAAACTTCCCTGCTCCAGCTACTGTTCTTTATCTCCCGAACACCACGCCTGGTTGTTTTTTCTGGTTTTTTGGAGAGATGGGATCTTGCTCAAGCTGGTCTTTTTTTTCTTTTTTGGAGACTAAGTTTTATTATGTTGCCCTCGGTAGAGTGCCATGGCAGCACAGCTCACAGCAACCTCAAACTCTTGGGCTTAAGTAATTCTCTTGCCTCAGCCTTCCAAATAGCTGGGACTATAAGCACCTTATAATGCCTAGCTATTTTCTTATTTATTTATTCATTTTTGAGACAGAGTCTCAGTATGTCGCCCTTGGTAGAGTGCCGTAACATCACAGCTCACAGCAACCTCCAACTCTTGGGCTTAAGTGATTCTCTTGCCTTAGCCTCCCAAGTAGCTGGGACTACAGGTGCTGGCCACAATGCCCAGCTATTTTTTGTTACAATTGTTATTGTTGTTTAGCTGGCCCGGGCCAGTTTTGAACCTGCCACCTTCAATATATGTGGTTGGCGCTGTAACCACTGTATTACGGGTGCCAAGCCCCAGCTATTTTTAGAGATGAGGTTTTGCTGTGGCTCAGGCTGGTCTCAAACCTATGAGCTCAGGCAATCCACCCACCTCAGCCTCCCAAAATGCTGAGATTACAGGTGTGAACCACCACGCCCAGCCTAGTATCACTTTTCTAATTATACTTGTCAGTACTTCAGTAACATTATTAAAAACAGTAGTGACAAAGAACATTCTCTTCTTCATCTAGATTTTATTGAGAATGCTATGGAACCCCCCACTAAGCATTATGCATAGATGAACACATATATATGTACGTATATGCGTGTTATTTATAAATGCATGTCTTTGCACATATAAGGGAATATCAATCTATTTCCTTTGTAGCTATTAACATAATTAATTTTAGTAACATAATTCCTAGTATTATAATCCCTTAAATTCTTGGCCAAGGAGAATAATAATTTATAGTAGTACATAGTATTTATTAAAAAGTAAACATTTCAGGTGGCTTCTGTGGCTCAGTGAGTAAGGTGCTGGCCCCATATACCAAGGGTGGCAGGTTCAAATGCGGCCCCGGCCAAATTCCAACAAAAAAAA
>NW_003852486.1:4667696-4674237 GCF_000181295.1 Otolemur garnettii | reverse complement strand
TGAGCCCAGGAGTTGGAGGTTGCTGTGAGCTGTAATGCCACGGCACTCTACCCAGGGGGACAGCTTGAGGCTCTGTCTCAAAAAAAAAGAAAAAGAGAATCACCTAAGCCCAAGAGCTGGAGGTTGCTATGAGCTATGATGCCACAGCACTCTACTGAGGGCAACAAAGTGAGACTCTGTCTCTAAAAAAGAAGAAAAAATTAAAGTAAACATTTCATTTGAGATAATTATTGATTCACTTGCAATTATAATAAATTATGTAGAGATTGAGTATACCCTTTACTCAATCACCCCCAATGATACTCCCTTATAATACCATAGAATTATAAACAGAAAAATATTGATACAATCCACTAATCTTAGATTTCCCAGAATTTCACAGGTACTCATTTGTGTGTACATTTAGTTCTATATAATGTTATTACCTGTGTAGTTCACATGACAACCCATGACCATAGGCAACATACAGAACAGTTCCATCACTTTAAGGATGACTCTTGCTATCCTTTTATAATGCACAGCTTGTTTACTGTGCTGCTAAAATTATAAGCTGTTATTTTATTTAGAATTATGCATCAGAATGCTTACATCTGAGGACAAAATTCTAAGTCCATATCCTTTAACTCAGAAAAGGACAAGTCAAGCCATAGATTACTGCTTTAGCTAGCCATTGTTAATAACACAATGCTTTAAAAAGACATACACAAAGCTATCACACATTTTGTAGACAAATGTGAATACTGGCCAGGCACAGTGGCTTGGCCAGTAATCCTAGAACTCTGGGAAGCAAGAGGATTGGTTGAAGCCTCGAGTTCAAGATCAACCTAAGCAACACAGCCAGACCCCATCACTACAAAAAAAAAAAAAAAAAGAGAGAGGGAGGGAAGAAGGGGCAAAAGGAAGGAGGGGGTAAAGGAAGCAAGGTCAGGAAGGAAAAAAACAAAAGAAAAAAAAGAAAGAAAAATTAGCCAGGCATGGTGACAACTCAGGTTGAAGCAGGATTGCTTGAGCATAGGAATTTGAGGATGTAGGAACTATGATGACACCACTGCACTCCAGACTGGGTGACAGACTAAGACCCTGTCTCAAAGAAAAGAAGAAAAAGAGAGAAAAAAACCTCCCAGATATTTGAATATTTACAAACTTGTTTCCATAACTATTCTGTATTTCACCAAAGTAGGTAATTAGCTTGAGATATGTTTAAGCCTTTTCACTAAAACAAGAAAAAAACTGCATTTAACATTTAAAAATTTAATAGTTGGCTTGGCACCCATAGCTCAGTAGTTAAGGCGCCAGCCATATACACCGAGGCTGGTGGGTTCGAACCCAACCTGGGGCAGCTAAATCATGACAATTACAACAAAAAAAATAGCCAGGCATTGTGGCAGGCACCTGTAGTCCCACCTACTTGGGAGGCTGAGGCAAGAGAATCACTTAAGCCCAAGAGTTTTTAGGTTGCTATGAGCTGTGACGCCACAGCACTCTACCCAGAATGACAGCTTGAGAGTCTGTCTCAAATGAAAAAAAAAAAAATAAAATAAAAAATAAAAATTTAATATTTGCTAGGATTAAAGGATTTGTAACCTTGAGAATAAAATAAAGTCACTATAGGATTCTACAACATTTGTTTAGTACAAGATAAATTTTTATTACTGAAAATTGCAGATGCTTGCTCTTAAATAGTGGTATATTTAAATAACAGCAGAATATACCTCTAATGAATGTACAAATAGAAAAAGGACTGTGTGTAATCTTCCTTGTATACATATCTAAAAGTAAACTAAAGTAAGCTTTACACATATTCAGCAGAATCTGAATTTTTATTTAAGAAAGATTTTTAGTTTCCTTTTTTGTTGCATCTTTGAAGGCTTTTAGGATTAATATCGTGCTTACTTTTCTTCTTTTCTTATTCTCTGAAATGGTTAAATAACTTTACAATTCTATCTATCCTGAAAACAGAATCATTTAGACCAGGTTTTCTGGATGATAGTAGTAGCTTTCTGAAAGACTTCATTAACATTTGTGATGATTGCTCAGTTAAATTTTCCTAGGAATTCTGTATTCAGATTTAGTAAGTTATCTTGTCTTTTTAAAAAAACATTTCAGGCTCAGTGTCTGTGGCTCAAGTGGCTAAGGCGCCAGCCACATACACCTAAGGTGGTGGGTTTGCATCCAGCCCAGGCCCGCCAAACAACATGGTGGCTGCAACCAAAAAAAAGAAAAAAAAAGCCAGACGTTGTGGCGGGCGCCTGTGGTCCCAGCAACTTGGGAGGCAGAGGTAGGAGACTCGCTTAAGCCCAGGAATTGGAGGTTGCTGTGAGCTGTGATGCCACAGCACCCTACCCAGGGGGACAGCTTGAGGCTCTGTCTCAAAAACAAAAAAATAATAAAAACAAAATAAAAAACTGTTTCAGCCACATCTACTTTTACTTGTACATTTACTTGCACATAACTAAATACAAATTTCTTATAAGAACACAAATTTCTTTTCACTTCTGTATCCGGAGTTATTTACATTTTAGCACTTCTAATTTTGTATTTCTGTATTTCCCCTCATTTTTCTTAATTTCCAGGTAAGATCTGCTAAATAAAATTATATGTTCGTTTTCCTACAAAAGAACCAGTATTTGAGTAGTTAACTGTCTTTGTTTCCCAAATCATTTCTACTTTCTTTTTTTCAAATACCCCCTTTTTCTTAGGAGTATTTACTTCTATTTTCTTAGGATTATTTTGTTCTTTAATTGAGCTGAATGATTTACTTAATACATTTTTGTTCTTTCCCTTTATTATTTTTTTAATTTTAACATTTAAAGGTACTCTCCTTTTTAATCAATAGCATTTACCTAAAATGCAGGTTTACCTGAAAGCCAAAACTTGTTATTTTTCAGAAATTCTGGAGTTCTGGAAATTTCCAGATAGGTAGGGTCTTTTGATGTTTGTTTTTATTAATTTCTACTTTTAGTGCATTATGATAAGAGACTATTTGTTTTTACATTTGGTGGTAGCTTAGGGTATGTTCAATTTTTGTGAGTATCTCTGTCTTATGGACTAAATTTTATGTCCTTCCCCCCAACAAATTCATATACTGAAGCCCCAATTCCCAATATGACTGTATTTGGAGATGTAGCCTTTTTTTTTTTTTTTTTGAGACGGAGCCTCAAGCTATCCCCCTGGGTAAAGTGCCATGGCATCACAGCTCATAGCAACCTCCAATTCCTGGGCTCAAGCGAGTCTCCTGACTCAGCCTCCCAAGTAGCTGGGACCACAGGCGCCCGCCACAACGCCCGGCCATTTTTTAGTTGCAGCCATCGTTGTTTGGCGGGCCTGGGCTGGGGATTCGAATCCGCCACCTTAGGTGCATGTGGCTGGCGCCTTACCCGCTTGAGCCACAGGCGCCGAGCCTGGAGATGTAGCCTTTAAGAAGTTATTTAAGGGTAAAGAAAATGGAGCTTTAATTTGACAGAACTGATGTCCTAATAAGAAGAGACACCTACTTTCCAGTACAGCCTACCCTGTACAGATAGCAAGAAGGACACAGCTATGGACCAGGAAGAGAGGCCTCATCAGAAATCAACCCTGACAGCACCTTGATCTTGGACTTCCAGCCTCTGTAGTTGTGAGAAAATAAATTTTTGTTGTTTAAGCCACCCAGTCTTTGGTATTTTGTGTAACAACCCTTATAAACTAATGTAACACCCTCTTTCTCTCTCTCACACACACACAGTGTCCATACAGTTCGTGTGCAAAAATTGCACATCAAGTTTACGTATGTATATTTGGGACAGGGTCTTACTCTTGTCACCCGTCCAGAGTTCTGTGCCATAATCTAGCTCACTGTAGCCTCAAACTCCTGGGTTCAAGCAATCTTCCTGCCTCAGCCACCTGAGTAGCTGGGACTATAGGCACCTACCTTCATGCCTGGCTGATTTTCCTACTAGGTGTAGAGATGGGGTTTCTCTTTTATATATTATTATACTTTTAACATTTCACAGACTAAAAAAATTTTTTTATGGAGAATGTTCTTGTTTTGCTCATATAAAAACATGGAAGGTGTGTGTTTTAGGGAAATACAAAGGAATAAATTGTAATATCCTTACCCTTAAATATTCACTGATTCTTCACTATCAGTAGTGATTAAATTAGCATATTCTTATTACTGTTCCTATCTCATCATCCAATTATAAAAGTATTTTTTACTGTATCAGTTTCAAGAACTTCAAATGACATTGTCTAATCCTTAGCATAATAAATCAATAGTGTGTATACTGTAATTACTTCTCCAATTCCCACTCTCTTCTCCAATTGTAGCTAATTTATAAAACCAATGGCTATCTCTTTGTTAGACCTTCCATTCTTTGCTTGGCTGGGTAACAAAGACTTAAGGTTTTCTTCTTAAGTTTCTTAAAGAAATGAGAAAAATAATTCTGACAAAAAAATCTGTCAACATCCTTTTGGCACAGAATGAATGTCTAACTTGATGACATTACAGACACTGCTCCATTGTTACTTGATTCTTTTTTTGGACACAGTCTCACTCTGTCACCCAGGGAGAGTGCCTAGGCCTCAGTCTATCTCACAGCAACCTCAAACTTCCAGGCTCAAGTGATTCCCCCACTTCAGCCTTCCAAGTAGCTGGGAACACAGGTGTGAGCCACCATGCCAGCTAATTTTTCTATTTTCAGCAGAACTGGGATCTCACACTTGCTGAGGTTGGTCTTGTGAAGTCCTGAGCTCAATGTGCCAGCCTCCCAGAGTGCTAGGTTTACGGGCATGAGCCACTAAGCCCAGCCCCACAGAAATTCTAAGCTTTACTGTTTTAGTCTCATAATGCAATTATTGTTTCTATCACAAATATCCTCTTTCAATTTTATAGGAGACCTGATGTGGCTTTTAAATCTATGTATTGAAATTTCCTGAAATTTCAGTGGCTCACATCTATAATCCTAGCACTTGGGGAGGCTGAGGTAGGAAGATGGCTTGAGGCCAGGAATTCAAGACCAATTGGGCCAAAGAGCAAGATCCTATCTATACAAAATTAAAAAAAAAAATTAGCTTGGCATGATGGAATGCCCAGCACTTAGGAAGCTGAGGTGGGAGTATTGCTTGTGCCCAGGCGTTCCAATGAACTATGACTGTACCACTGCACTCCAGCCTGGGTGAAAGAGTATGACCCTGCCTCTAAAAAACTTATTCCTCACTATTTCTGAAAATGTCCTTAAATTAAGTCTTTTAAAGTTGATCTAAGCCAAAATTTCAACATTTCTCTTCAAAGATATCATGTTGTACTCCTTCCCCTTTTCCATGCATATCATGCCTACCCCTACCTTTTAAGTGGGTTTGTTAAAAAGAACAAGAGAAGACTGCCCTTTTGTTCCTTCCCCTAGCACCGTGTTTTCATACATGCTGCCTCTAATTTCACATTTATCTATTTTCTTCCACTTACATACTAGGATGTTACATTTTTCTGTTTCATTGCCTTCAATATCTCATTATTTATTTCCCATACTCTTCTATTGTTGTTTCATCTTTTGTTTGACAGAGGTAATTGCTGTAAGACTTCATAATTGCTTATAAAATATTTGGAAACAATATCCATGCTACATCTGCAATCCCTTCTGCCAAAGCATGTCAGCTGGAGAAGCTTCGTTATGAACTAACAGGTATTTTCTCTCAGCACTTTGAAATGTAGTTTTTATTTCCTAACTTTTTTCTGGTTGATGTTGAGAAGCTTAATATGATTAAGTATCATTCCTTTGTCTAATTTTGAAGAGCTGCTTTGAAATTTTGTCTTTAATATTTATAGATTCACTAAGATGTGTTTTAGTGTAGATACAGTTGTATCAATCAAATCTAGAAAACCATCCTTTCAAACATTACCTCTCCTAAACTCTCCTTATTTTTTTATTTTAATTTTTTTTGCAGTTTTTGGCCAGGGTCATGTTTAAACCCACCACCTCTGAGCTACAGATGTCGCCCAACTCTCCTTATTCTTTAGGACTCAAATTAGAATGTACTAGAGTATTCTTACTAACTTTTGTCTTCTCTTGTTCTTTCTAACAATATTGAACACCTCTGGTGAAAGGTATTCAGAGGTGTATCCAGACAGGAAACCAGAGAGTGGAGATGTTCAGGCCAGGTTTAATGAAGGGGACCAGAGACCAAAGATGGCATCTGCACTGAGGGAGGCTTGTTTTTATAGAAGGAGTAGGGAGAGGAAGATTCCATAGCTTGCCAGAAGATTCTGATAGGCTAGGATCTTTCCTGCAGAACTTCTGGAACAGACAGAGAAGGCCTTTTGTTCTAGGAGGAAAAAAGGCAAAGGAGGGGGATGAGGAGGAAGGGTTTGTTTGAGGGCACAACTAGGCCCCCAGTCTGCCTCTGCTACATTCTAGGCAATTTTCTTCGCTATTTTACAGAGAGTATTCAATAGTATTGACTATTATTTATTGAGGTTTTAAATTTCAATGAATGCATTTTTTATAAAGAAAAAGTATTTTTCATTTCTAGAAAATGTATTTCACTAGCTTTTTTTTTTTTTTTT
>NW_003852486.1:4655180-4667037 GCF_000181295.1 Otolemur garnettii | reverse complement strand
GCCTTGGCTTCCCAAGTAGCTGGGACTACAGGCACCCGCCACAGTGCCCAGCTATTTTTTGGTTGTAGTTGTCACTGCTGTTTGGCAGACCTAGGCTGGATTTGAACCTGCCATCTCCGGTGTATGTGGCTGGTACCCTAGCCGCTGAGCTACAGGTGCCAAGCCTCTTGTTTGCTTTTTAATTTAAGTCCACCTGAAGAATCCTAGTTCAAATTTCCCACCATGAGTAGGCGTGAAATACTCTGGGATAGGTTAATTTTTCTGCGATATTTTTATATCTAAAAATATATAAAAAGAAAAGATATGTAGCTTTCAATAACAAGAAAAATACAGTATCTCAACACAAACATGAGCAATATTTGAACAGATAATTTACATCAGAAATTAAAACAAAATAACAAGAAAACAATGTTAAACTCACTAGTAGGAAAAGGCAAAAAAAGAGCTATCAGATTTTGTTATTATTATGAATGATTACCGAGAAGCAGAGGAGAAGAAAGACAATGACAAATGAGATCTCTACAAACATCTTCAGAGAATCTAACAAAATTAGAAACAGGGAGACATAAAAAATACAAGTTACAAAAGTATTTTTTACATGTGAATTTATACTTCCAAAGTATATATTTATTAACAAGATTTGGCTTCCATCTCAGGAAAGCCAAACAACAAAATGCTTACTTTCATGTCATTTCTGGTATCATAAAATTTGTGAGTAGTCAACTTTATAGAACAGACTATTGCCAATTATCATTTAGCACTGTTAGAAATGTAAACAAGCCATGTCATTCCAAATGTGGTAATTATTTCAGTATTCACTTTCACATAAAGGTAAGCTTTCTGTTTCAAACATGGAGCAGTCTTTCCTCGTAAGCATCACATTGAGAGAGCATGTGGTGAATATAAGATGGTGAAAGTTAGGCTAAGGCCAACATGACTCAAGTAGTCTGGTCCATTTAGGTCCTAAGTGACCTTTACCTGCTGTTTCACATTCTAACTGTTTTGTAAATTTAGTTCCCAACTCTGAAGATGCCTATCTTGAGTAATTTAGGTGGACTGATTTAGGAGATTAACTTTAGAATTGGAAATGTTATAACAGGGTTATGGTGGTTATTATTTAAAATGAGGGTTAATGTGGTCTTTGTTTTGAACTTTTATGTTAAAAAGGTGATTTTGGAAATGGAGAATAGTATAGTCTTGAGAGAGGCAACTCTCACTGTTCTCCAGAATGACTGGTGTTCTGACAAAGTCTGGCGGACCTATTCCCGAGTCTGCATATTGGCTGACAGTGAGAGGCAGCTGGACCCTCTTTGTCTAACGTCATGTCCTAAAATAATGACTATCAAATAAATAAGGAAATGGTGTGACAATACAAATATAAAGAGTACATTAGTGGGCGGCGCCTGTGGCTCAAAGGAGTAGAGCGCCAGCCCCATATGCCGGAGGTGGCGGGTTCAAACCCAGCCCTGGCCAAAAAAAAAACTGCAAAAAAAAAAGAAAAGAAAAAGAAAGAGAATACATCAGTTAGATCAGTGTGAACACTATGTTTAAGCATGTAAATGCTGATAGATTTAAATAATAAAACAGAACAATAAAAATTGCATTTATATCATTCTAACCTTCACAGAATTTTAGTGTTTTGGCCTAAATCACATTAAACTAATATTAACCCTTTAAGTCAAATGTGTCATTTTCTTTAATCTTTTAAGTTTTGAAAAAAAATTCCTATTTGGGAATTCATCATATTATTTGAAAATCAATTGAAAGCAAAATGTCTGTTTAGCTCTAAATTTCATGAGAGCGCTAAAACAAATAAATCACCTTTGAATTTGGATATAACAAATAATAGTATTTTTAAAAAGAAGAAAATGTCAGAGGTAAAAAACAAAGTGCGTTCTCAAGTCCAAATAAAAGCATTAAAGTTATAAAAGTATTGTTATGATTCTACGAGGCATAAAGTTGGTTTATTTGGGCGGGGGTGTGTGTGCATAAAACTTGAATAAGCTTGCTGAAGTATTTCTATGGACCTGCCAATCATTTTCAGTAACTGAAGATACAAGATTTTTGAGAATTATCCAAGCTATGAATATGTAAAATAAAATCTTAAACTCTTCTAATCTATTGAACGGACTCCCTCTTCGCCAAGAGGACTCTAGAGAAACCTTAAAACCTACTTCCCAGCCAAGAAGGAAAGAGAGGTAGGACATACCTTCTCCCTCTAGGACAGTGTTTTTTGACAGGACCAAACCCCGCCCAAATAGGGTGGACCTATCTAAAAGAACCAACCCCCTCACTTCCATACCTGATGTCCCACCTAAGAAAGGTGAATGGGTCAACCTGCTACCCTACCGCACTAGACCTTCCACTCAGGAAAGGTAAATGGGCCAACCCCTTTACAACACATGCCAAACCCAGGAAAGGTAATGTCCTGACCCTCACCTTCCTAACCTTTAAAAACCCCGTTCACCATTACCCGTGTGTGGATTTCTTCCTGGCCCAGCTGGGGATCTTCCCCACCTGCACCCAGGTGGAATAAAGCCATTTTAACTGCACAAAGGGCCTCCGTTTTCCTTTCATCTTGTACCTTGGAATAATAATCTTTCACCTTTGGATCTGTTACCTTTCATTTTTCAAACTTTTTTTATCTCACAGCACCCTTGAACTATGTATAGTTGAACTTCCATAGCACTTTTGTTGATCAAGCAAAAAAAAGAATATACTTACTGTGCTTTGAATGTCTCCTGAAAATAATCTAATCAATGATTTTAAAGAAATTTCCACCCCACGCTTAATGTGCTATGGTACACTGATTAAAAATCTCTGATTTAGTAGGAGTTTAGACACACGAGCATTAATGTTAAAATAAAGATCATAAGAATGACAAGGCAGACTATTTGTAGAAATAGGATACTAAATTATAAACAGGACTTAAGGCCATCTAAGGCAAAGGTTAAGTAATACCTGTAGACCATCGATTTGTATGGCTTGTGCTTAAAATATTCTTCCTTTCATTTGATTCTAAGCCTTAAGACAAAGCATTATTTCTCAACAATTACAAATCAAAGATTCTTGAATCTACCTATTTAACCTGTAAGCCTCAGCCTTTTCTAGCCAAAACTAAGGTATACTTCTCATGTATTGATTTATGATTTTTTTTTTTTGAGACAGAGCCTCAAGCTGTCCCCCTGGGTAGAGTGCCATGGCATTACAGCTCACAGCAACCTCCAACTCCTGGGCTCAAGCGAGTCTCCTGCCTCCGCCTCCCAAGTAGCTGGGACCACAGGCACCCGCCACAACACCCGGCTATTTTTTGGTTGCAGCCGTCATTGTTTTTGGCGGGTCCAGGCTGGGGATTTGAACCCGCCACCTTAGGTGTACGTGGCTGGCGCCTTAGCCGGTTGAGCTATAGGCGCCGAGCCTGATTTATGATTTTAACTGTAATTCCTATCTTTCTAAAATGTATAAAGCCAAACTGTAACCTGAACACCTCAGTACCACTTTACTCAAGGGTTCTTTAATTTGTAAATGACCAGTCCATATGGTTACTCATACTGGCTCAGAATAAAGCTCTTCAAATTATTCCACAGAGGTTTTTGTTTTGCTTTGTTTTTTACTTTAATAATTCTGGGGTTCATTGGCTTACACCTGCAATCCCAGCATTTTGGGAAATTCCTTGAGGTCAGGTGTGCACAAGCAACTTGGTCTCAAACCAAAAAAAAAAAATGCGATTCCAAGGTATAATGTTCCTTTGAGAATATATAGTAAAATACTTGTTCCTAAATCTCATTCTCTCATGTACAAAATGTTAATGATATTAGATATGCTACTAGTGTGTCTTGCACATCAGACATTTAGATATGTAAAAACATGCATGTTTGATAGCACAGAATGATAAATAACAGTGAAGTTCTGTTTTGTTTGCCCAAAGATAACCTGCATCTCATATCCCCTCAGAGCAGAATGAATGTGATTGGGGAAAAAAATCACATAGAATGGAAAATCAGTAACGAAAAGAAAAATAGTCATTTAATTGTTACAGATAATGGCTCTGCATGATTTGGGAATCATAAGAATAGGATATTTTGTTCACACTCATAAGGTTGGGTGTTCAGTAAATAATTGCAGCCTAGAATTTCACTTACAGAATTCAGTAAGAGAAATTCAGTATTTAATATGCTAGAGATTGCAATTAACTTGCTGTGCATTTAAATCGATAAAAACAGGAAGGGTTAGTCATCATTAGATGTTAAAAAAAAGAAAGAAAGAGCCTGAACAAAGGAAAGCTTTAATATACTCTGTACATAACAACACCAACATACAAAGACTTATTAAAAGTAATAGTTTGGGCTTGGTGCCCGTAGCACAGTGGTTACAGGGTCAACCACATAAACTGAAGTTGGTGGGTTCAAATCCAGCCTGGGCCAGCTAAAACAACAATGACAACTGCAACAAAAAATAGCCAGGCATTGTGGTGGGCACCTGTAGTCCCAGTTACCTGGGAAGCCGAGGCAAAGAACTGCTTAAAGCCCAAGAATTGGAGGTTGCTGTGAGCTGTGATGCCACAGCACTCTACTTAAGGCAACATAGTGAGACTCTGTCTCAAAAAAAATAAAAAAATGAAAATAAAATAATAAAGCATAGTAGTTTGTTTACTGGTACCCACTGAAAAAGTGAGTATACTAATGTATCTTGGGAGTACATATATACTCTTTATGGGACACCAACTGCAAAGTTCTTCCTATTATTCTTTTTTTTTTTTTTGAGACAGAGCCTCAAGCTGTCCCCCTGGGTAGAGTACCATGGCATTACAGCTCACAGCAACCTCCAACTCCTGGGCCCAAGCAAGTTTCCTGCCTCTGCCTCCCAAGTAGCTGGGACCACAGGCGCACGCCACAACGCCCGGCTATTTTTTGGTTGCAGCCGTCATTGTTGTTTGGTGGGTCCAGGTTGGGGATTCGAACCTGCCACCTTAGGTGTACGTGGCTGGCGCCTTAGCTGGTTGAGCTATAGGCGCCGAGCCCCTATTATTCTATTATTGGACAGATACTGAAACCAGTGTGTACACAATGAAATCTGAGACGAGGATGAAAATTCACACACAGTTTTATCATCTTGCAAGCCAATTATATGTATCTCCACTGAAATGTTTCCAGATAAAAGATTTACAAACAAATTTTCCCTAAATGATATGAAACAAGGTACTTGCAAAAACATTAGAAATTAGAAATATAAGGGCAAGAATCAAGTCAGTTTCTGAAAATATTTAGAAAACATTTTCAAGAAAAGTACAAAGCTTTAGACTATGGCATATAACTGGAAGAATAAAAAAATGCTCTGATGCCTGTGGCTCAAAGGAGAAGGGCACCAGCCCCATATACCAGAGGTGATGGGTTCAAACCTGGCACTGGCCAAAAACTGCAAAAAAACAAAAAACAAAAAACCAAAGCTAAACAAAAATATTAAAGAAAATTAAATATATACATAATTAAACTAAGTATTTTAATGGAGAATCAACAAATATTTTCTTTTCAAAAGCAGACCATAATGGGCTTTTCATTAGGTACTAAACTTGAATTCTATATTCCAACCAAAGCCCAAGCTCTATGCTCATTCACCTTATATTACCATCACTGTGATGAAACATGAACCAAAACATAGTGCTAAGCTTAATTCCTTAGGAAATATTATGATAAGCAAAAAAACAGCAATAGTGACAGAAATTGTCATGTGATGTAAATGCCACCAGCAAAAAGCTCTTCTTGCTATTTATGGACATAGACGTATGTTTCAGAGACAGGGTCTCACTCTGTCTCCCAGACTAGAGTCCAGTGGCGGTTACCATAGCTTATTGTAGCTCTTAATGACTAGGCTCAAATGATATTCCTGCCTTAACCTCTCAAGTAGCTGTGATTACAGAGTCTAGCCACTGTACCAGCCTCTTCTTGCTATTATTTAATTAAAGTAAGGAACAAACATAAGGTGCCAATTTGTCTTAGTTATTAGCAGCAGAGTTCTTTATTATACTAATTTTATTCCTCACATGAAAAAAATCACTGCAAAAGCACATATGACTTAACCTATCTCAGGACTTCTCTCCATCCCTATCTCATTAGTTGTAAAAAGAGGTACAATTTTAAAACTATGCATCCAGTGATTTTGACTCACAAAGTAAGATCAGACAGGAAACAACTTCTCTTTCATCACATATTCAACCTTTTCTTCCTATTAATGAATTTATAAGGCTTTTAATTCTGATGTCTCCCCCCAAACCTTCATTCATTTCCATAAAGCTGCATCTTAGAATTAATTAATAATATGCACTTATAGAGCAGTCTATATGTGAGCATCTCTGGAGTGATTTATAATCGTTAAAATGAAATAACAGATACAGACAACCATAAAAAGCAGCTTCTGGATTAGCTGAGTAAAAGTGATGATATTTAGGCTTAATTCTCTGGGACTAAAGAAGCTATGCCTTCCAACAATTTGGTTCAACAATGACTTTCTCCATTTGCAAGATCAGCAATGAAATGAGAAACATTCACATTCACTATACCTCATTACGTACACTATTAAAACAAACCACAGTACAGATGTAAGCAGCTATCTATTGCTTACATTCTACACTATAAGAGAAAGTAAAACTGTTCAATCAGTCAAATGCAGCACTGATTAAAGAAGTTCCTACTACATAACGAAAGCAAGAATTGAGGATGAACCTGATTAAACTAATTATGGTAGTTTTAATCTTCCTGGCACATTTAAAGCAGAGGCGGCACAGTCCAATAGAAGAGATCTGCTTCTCCTCTCCATTTAAGGGAGTGTACGCTTCCATAACAGAAGTTATTTTTGAAAGACTGGCACCTTGTTTTATATCCAAGGCTTTAGAATAGATCACAGGCTCTTAGCTGTTTGTTTTGTGTATGTACACGCAGGAAAAAAAGGGTTTACTAAAATGTAAAAATCCAGGATAATTTGCATAATTGCTGCTGCCATGGAGAAGCTGGGCTCTGTGCCAACTGTTCTCTACTACAAAATACCTCTAGTTCAGGCACCTTCCAAAGTAAACAATCAAAACAAGGTAAGAAAACATACATCACAGCAGGGCTTAGAAAGATCTGTATACAATCAGGTCTTCTTGGTTGACTAGCTTTTGTCAAAAAGAAACTGGGAATGGGGCAGCGCCTGTGGCTCAGTGGTTGGGGTGCTGACCCCATATACTGAAGGTGGTGGGTTCAAACCTGGCCCTGGCCAAATTGCAACAGAAAAATAGCCGGATATTGTGGCGGGTGCTTGTAGTCCCAGCTACTTGGGAGGCTGAGGCAAGAGAATTGTCTAAGCCCAAGAGTTGGAGGTTGCTATGAGCTGTGTAACACCATGGCACTCTACCGAGGGTGATAAAGTGAGACTCTTGTCTCTATAAAAAAAAAAAAAGAAAAGAAAAGAAACTGGGAATGAAGGATAGTAGTGGGATAATGTGGACTTGCATCTGGACCTTTTCATAGTTGGCATAAGAAAAAAATGCACTCAGAGATGACATGCAGTTCACAGGGCATAGGTAATATGAGAAAATGTGCCTATTTTCTATTAATAAGCCTCGCATTTGCACATTAGGGATGCATGGCCTAAACAAAATGAATTGGGGTTTTTATTTTATTTATTTATTTATTTTTGAGACAAGAGTCTCATTTTGTCCCTCTCTGTAGAGTACCAGGGTGATATAGCTCACAGCAACCTCAAACTCCTGGGCTCAAGCAATCTTCCTGTCTGGGCCTCCCAAGCAGCTGAGACTATAGGCATGCGCCACAATGCTCAGTTAGTTTTTCTATTTTTAGTAGAGATGGGGTCTCACTCTACCTTAGGCTGGTCTCAAACTCCTGTGCTAAGCAAATCCACTGGCCTTGGCCTCCCAGAGTCTAGGATTACAGGCTTGAGCTGAGACCTGGCCTAAACAGGGTTTTTAAAAAGGTACTGGAGTAAAAACAATACCCCACAGTAATAGCAATGAAACTGTTTTACTTGGACTCATCTGGTACTCCTCCCCCCTTTAGGGGATAAGTCATTAATTAAGATGTATTACATGATTTCAAAAAGTCTTAGACATCTAAAAATGTTTTCTGAAATTAAGAGCATGTTCCCTTGTTTTTAAATGGAGATACCACAGACACCTTAGTTTACCACTCAGTGTTGTGATAAACTATTTAAAAACTTTTGTTTTAAGGCTGGGAGAGATGGCTCATACCTGTAATCCTAGCACTCTGGGAGGCCAAGATAGGCGGACTGCCCGAGTTCATGGGTTCAAGACCACCCTGAGCAAGAGTGAGACCCCCATCTCTAAAAATAGCTAGGTGTTGTGGTGGGCACATATAGTCCCAGCTATTCCAGAGGCTAAGGCAAGAGAATTGCATAAGCCCAAGAGTTTGAGGTTGCTGTGAGCTATGACATCACAGCACTCTATTGAGGGCAACAAAGTAAGACTGTTTAAGAAAAAAAAAAAGCTTTTGTTTTATAAGATAAATGGGTTTTTTAAGGGCAGTCTCCAAGATATCCCTTACCAAGAAATTCACGAAACATGTATGGTAAGTAGCATTACTATCAATAACACTAATTTCTTAAAAATAGAAAAGTATAGTTGGTTTAAACAGACATAAAATTTTATACATTTTTAGCAAATGAGAGAAGAGAAAATATTTGAGCAGTTTGGTTATGACAGTATATTTAAAAACAACATCTTAGGGTTATGCAAACAAATCTTCATATTCATCAAGCTATATTTTAAGGATTGTTATTTTTAGTTCTGATGATGGTTTTATGCTTACAGATCTTTCTTCCAGTCTTATTGAACTGTCTTTAAAGTACTTTTTATGTTGATCATGAAATGCAAAAACTAAAAAGGCCACTGGACATTCAAGGAGCCACCACTAGTAAAAGAAAGAGATAAATATTAATAATTATAATACAATGTCCTATATGTTAAAAACTAAAATATAAGCTCAATTAAGTTCATGAACTCATCCTAGAAAAAAAATCCTACATACCTCATTGCTGTCACTAAGGTCACCTTCAAAGTACTCTCTTTGGCCATCTGGTAACTGTAATGATATTCAGCAGAGCTATATAGCACTTTTTCTAGGATGTGTTCTAAACTTAACTAATCAATCTTGTATCTGTATAGAAGCACATAGGACAGAGCAACTAAGTGAAAGGCAGGGAAGATGTTTGAGCTGAGTCTTTCCACTCTGTCATCTGTCTTTCTTTCTCTATTAGGCAATACACATTTTTTTTTCCTTTTAGCTTTTTATTTAGGAATTTAGTAACCTTAAATTTCTTTTCTAAGTTTTCTCTATTATCTTAGGTAATTTAATTGTTTTTCCCTCCATAAAGACAGGTCTTACTCTATCATACATGCTGGAGCACAGCAGTATAACTCACCATAATCTTGAACTCCTGGGCTCACAAAATCCTTGTGTCTTAAACTCCCAAGTAGCTGAGATTATAGGTACATGATATCACACCTGGTTAATTACTCTACTTTTTAAAATAGAGATGGGATCTTGCTATGTTTCTTAGGCTGGTACTAACCTGTGATCTCAGGTAATCTTTCTGCCTCAGGCTCCCAAAGTGCTAGGATTACAGGCATGAGCTACCATGATTATAGGTGTGAGCCACCATGCTGCAGTAGTAATCTAATTATCAAGGCTGAGACAAACAGAAAAAAAAAGCACTAAGTATGCTTAGGAGAATCTCTACTTGTTTGATAATTACTAACCATCATAATTGCTCAAATTATCATAATCAACAAACAGGGTAAAAAGAAGTCACCAAGCTTCCCTGCCTTTGGCTTATAATTTCTGGTGGCTGCTTCTGATTTCTTCCAAAGTCTTTTGGAGCCCTCTATCCATAAATCAAGTACTGAATGAGGAGCTATAGGATAATCACATTCAGCAATTCTGCTGAAAATGTAAAGGTGGGGTCCAGAAGCAGGTTGCAAGCTTTTCTACTATTTCACTGAGAAAATTACTACCAAATCTTACAGAAAGATGTCAAGATTACCTTTTTGCTTTCGTGCACATTCTATTAGTAATTCAATGTAACTCAACTAAAAATAGCTAAAATATTTTAGTATATACATCTACTATCTGTGCTTTTATTTTTTTTTTTGAGATAGAGTTTTACTTTGTTGTCCTTGGTAGAGTGCCATGGCGTCACAGCTCATAGCAATCTAAGACTCCTGGACTCAAGCAATTCTCTTGCCTCAGCCTCCTGAGTAGCTGGGATTACAGGAGCCCATCACAATGCCTGGCTATTTTTAGAGAGACAAGGTCTCATTCTGGCTCAGGCTGGTCTCAAATCTGTGAGCTCAGGCAATCCACCTGCCTCAGTCTTCCAGAATGCTGGGATTACAGGTGTGAGCCACCAAGCCTGGGCCAGGGTCTCACTCCTACTCAGGCTGGTCTTAAACTCCTAAACACAAACAATCCACTGGCCTCAGCCTCCTAGAATGCTGGGATTATAGGCATGAGCCACCAAACCCCACCTTCCCATCCTCTCTTTTTTTTTTTTTTTTTTTTTGAGGCTCATAGCAACCTCCAACTCCTGGGCTCAAGCGAGTCTCCTGCCTCAGCCTCCCAAGTAGCTGGGACTACAGGCGCCCGTCACAACGCCTGGCCATTTTTTGGTTGCAGCCATCATTGTTGTTTGGCAGGCCCGGGCTGGGGGTTCGAACCCGCCACCTTAGGTGTATGTGGCTGGCGCCTTACCCGCTTTCGCCACAGGCACTGAGCCCCCATCCTCTATCAATAGTAAAACTCCTGCAACTCATCCTTAAAACTGATTTCTGATGCCATCTGCTTTGCCCAATGTTATTCCTGCATGACTTTTTGTTTTTGTTTGTTTTGTTTTCTGAGACAGGGTCTCATTCTGTTGTAGGTCACTACAACCCCAAACTCCTGGCCTCAGCCTCCCAAATAGCTGGGACTACATGCACATACCACCATGCCTGGCTAATTCTGTTTGTAGAAACAAGGTCTTGCTATGTTGCTCAGGCTCGCCTCAAAGTCCTGACCTAAAGCAATCCTCCTTCTTGGGCCTTCCAAACTGCTAGGATTACAAGTGTTAGCCACTGCTTCCAGCCCCTCCTTGGCTTTCACTTCTGCATGAAGACCAAGGGAGTTCACTATTAATTATGAAAATATTTATAAAATAAAAGGCAGGCATTACATCCTTAGTAAGATTTAACATTAAAGCTATAAAGGATATGGTATGTCTCAAATAGTAAGTGTTCTAAAGAAGCTGAGGGAGGCTCTGACCACAGCCCAGCGCACTATAACCCTGTCTGATGTGATCATTAACCTTTCTGGAAAATGCAGCTGGCAGTATTCTGAGGTTGTCGTTAGGATGTGAGGAGAGCCACACAGATACTGCACAGACTCCTTATAGGCTGTTTGGCTTACTTTGAGCTGCTGCTCTATTTTTGTGTGGCGGAAAATGAGATTTCAACAATTCTTTTTTGTCTTTTTACTTTTTTAACGAGTCTTCTCCTTATCCACGGACAGAGACCAGCTAATTTGGCCATGAGAAGGAAACTGCACAGACACAACTGCCTGCAGAGATGTATGCCTCTTCATTCTCAGGTCCCCTTCCCCTGAGATCTCGATAGCTAACTTTATGCAGTCTACCAGAAAAAGAAGATGCATGAAGGAAAGATACCCAGCTACTATTCCAAAAAACTTCCTTATGGCAATCTATGATTGCTTAGAAGTTCTCGGAAAGAAAGGAATTGTTTAAGAGCACCTGGGATGGCTTATTACTTACAAAAGATTTTCTTTGTCCTGAGTTCTCTTAAGAAGAAAAATAG
>NW_003852486.1:4652848-4653967 GCF_000181295.1 Otolemur garnettii | reverse complement strand
TTTACATTTTACTAGTACTCATATATACTAAAAGAATGTCAAATTCTAGTTTTATAGTACAACTGACAAACCTTACGAGATATCCTAAGTGTACATTTGGCCTTTATTATTTACTTTGTCCCCAAAGCCCTTCTTCTCTTTCCAGCAAATTCTAACAAAAGTTGTCAACATCTAATTTTATTTTTATTTATTTTACTTATATATATTACTACTATTTTTAGAGACAGGGTCTTGCTCTGTCATACAGATTAGAGTGCAATGCTGCAATGACAGCACACTGCAACCTCAAACTCCAAGGCATAAGCAATCCTCCTGCTTCAGCCTCTCAAGGAGCTGGGACTATGGGCATGCCTGGCAAATTGTGTTTTCTGCTTTTTGTAAATACTCTTTACAGTATTGCCCAGGCTGTTCTCAAACTCCTGGTCTCAAGCAATCTTCCCTTCCCAGAGTTACCAGGATTACAGGCATAAGCTACCATGCCTGGCTTCTCGACACCTAACTTTAAATATGAGCTCCTCTTTGTGTAGAGTCTCATTAATCTAATCACCTTCTCCCAATGATTCTGTGATTCACGTACTCTATAAGTATTTCTTTTACGGCAGTTACGACATTACAGCATAATTACTTGTTTATTGCACATGGGAAAATGAATAAATTAAAGATTGCTCTGAACCTACTCTAGACATTATGTCTAAAATTAAGTGACATAAAACCCGACCCTTCTTTGTTGAAAGCAGAAAGCAAAATATTGGTACAAATTTAAGTTCATAAAAATGTTTTAAAATTAGTAATCGTCACAGAGATACATTGAATATACTAAAAAACACTGAATTGTACATTTTAAAAGGATAAATTTTATGGCATTTATATTGTATCAGTAAAATACATATATACATTTTGTCTAAAACTGAGCTAACCTAAAACAGGGTTTGCTGTAACACAGGGTATAATGTAAAGGAATTACTACATTTAGGAAATCTAATATACTGTTGCTATTTAGCAAAATTATCAAGAAAGAAAAGTAAAAATCTAAGTAATATCAAACCAAAATATTTCCAACAATTCAATTTCAAAATCACTGCAATCTGTTTGCAATAACTTTTTTTTTTTTTTTTTTTT
>NW_003852486.1:4641165-4651786 GCF_000181295.1 Otolemur garnettii | reverse complement strand
TTGCAGCCGTCATTGTTGTTTTGGCAGGTCCGGGCTGGGGATTCGAACCTGCCACCTTAGGTGTACGTGGCTGGCACCTTAGCCGGTTGAGCTATAGGCGCCGAGCCAGACCTTTCTTTTCTAAATAGAAGACTGTCTTTTGAAAGAGAAATTATAATTATGGCTATTAATTTCATTTACAATTCCTTGGGTTCATTAAATTCATTAAAGGCTAAAGCAACATCAAATAAACTATCCAATGACAAACTGTTAGCACCAAATTTCAATGCTATTGATTTCATTTATAATCAGTACACCGTGGTAGTAAAATATCCTTTCAGTCCTTTTCTGCTGGTACTAATTTCAATTTTTAATTACCAGCTATAAGAAACCAGATATTTTGGAGATTTTCCCTTTGTCACAAAAGCATTTTCTGGGGAGGGGAGGGGAAGGAAGAGGAGGAGAGGGGATAGGGAGAGAGAGAGGGAGGGGGAATGGGGGAATGGAAGAGCAGAAAGAGGGAGAAGAGAAGAGTAGGGGGGGAAGGGGGTCTTGGTGTGTGACACACGGTTTCGGGGCAAGACACAATTATAAGAGGGACTTTACCTAATAAATGCAATCAGTGTAACCTGGTTTCTTTCTTTTTTTTGGCCGGGCAGGGTTTGAACCTGCCACCTACGGTATATGGGGCCAGTGCTCTACTCCTTTGAGCATTTTCTTTTTTTTTTGGCTTAGTATACTAAGTGAACTATACATATAGCTGGCCTATGGTACCCAATTCCAAAATTGGATTTACTTTAAAAGATGCAAAGACACGTACCACTGTTTTGTTTCCTTTTAAGTTTGTGTGTGATAAATGTAAGTAAACATTATGACTTCCACCTCTCTTTTCACTCTCCAAACTACTGACTGCCAAAGAAGAATGAAGTACCATTCCAAGGACTTATGAAATGGTAGATATCACATGAAGTTGTAAGAAAACCAAACACAAATTTTTAGAGAAAATTTATAAAAAGTTTTTCTCTTAGAAAGAAAAAAGATAGGAAAACTTGCTACCAAATTAATAGTGAACATACTGCTTATAAAGCAGTAAGAGGATTTCCACTTCTAACAGGTTAAATACTTGTATCACAACAGAATGACTCAAAACCAGCATAAAATATAACATTTATATTAAAATAAATGAAAAATCTCCAAGCAGACATAAAGGTGCTGACCTAAATAGGCATGAGAGTCCAGAGGGTAAATGCACCAAAGTATGGCCTAGAGGCAAAATTAAAAGCCCAGAAATATGTTAGTAACATAACCTAACTCTTGGCAAAGCAAAGTCAAAGCCTCTCAAGGTAGTCATCATCTAGTAAGGCTCCAACTGCAACCACAGATTAAGTAAAAATGAATAATATACAAACCTTACAATCAGCTGGACAAGTTCTAGAAAAAATTATATTTTCATTGAAACTGCATAAATTTATAAACAAGCAAAAACGAGTTAAGGGGAAAGATTTCTATTTATAGCCCCCAGAGTGCTACTTATTTTGGAGCACTAGAGATAAATTAGAAAGGTAAAAGATTTTAGTTTTTTTTATGTTTAAGTCATTGTTATAAGCTGTAAATATAACAGATGACTCACACATATTAGGATGGTTATAACTTTTTAAACACACATAGAAAGGTTGGGCACAGTGGCTCACTGTAATCCTAGCATTATGGGAGGCCAAGGCAGGTGAACTGCTTGAGCTCAGGAATTCCAGAACAGCCTGAGCAACACAGCAAGATACTGATTGTCTCTATTAAAAACAAAAAAAACTAGCTGGGCTGGGCACGGTGGCTCATGCCTGCAATCCTACAACACTGGGAGGCTGAGGTGAGTGGACTGCTTGAGCTCACCAGTTCAAGACTAGCCTGAGCAAGAGCGAGACATTGTCTCTAAAAATAGCTGGGCATTGTGGTGGGTGCCTGTAGTCCCAGCTACTCTGGAGGCTAAGGCAAGAGGATCTCATGAGCCCAAAAGTCTGGGAGTTGCTGTGAGCTTATGATGATGCCATGGCACTTTACCCCAAGGTTCCAGAGTGAGACTCACTCAAAACAAAACACACACACCTACACACACACAGAGAAAATAACTTGGTGAGGATATAGAAAAATTGGAACTTTTACACACTCATAATGGGAATAAAAAATACTACAACCCTACAGAAAACAGTATAGTGATTCTTTGAAAAATTAAGCACAGGGAAAGACATGCTGAGGTTGGCATACCCATCAAGGACAGTAACTACCATGGCTTCCAGTGCTTTGGCCAGACCTCAAATGCGTGGCCTCTTGGCCAGATGCCTGTGGATTCATACTGTTGGAGCATTCGCTGTATCCCTGAGAGGTTGTAGCTTTCTGCAAGTTTGCTGTGGCTGAACCAAGAAAGAAGACATATCCAGATTTCTACAGAAACTATGATTCTATGAACGATTTTAAGGAGATGAGAAAGGCTGGTATCGTTCAAAGCACAAAGTGATTTTGGAATATAAAGATTTTCTTTGGGCTGATTTACATAGAAGTTTGTCATGGACATGTGTTCCTCAGCTATGATATGAGTGATAAATATTAATGAATTGAAAAAAATTAAGCATAGAATTACAACATGATCCAAAAATTCCACTTACAGTTATATGCCCAAAAGACGTGAAAGCAGAGACTCAAACAGATATTTGAACACCATGTTTATAGTAGCATTAGTCACAATAGCCAAAAGCTGGAAGCAAGCCTTGTATCCATTAATGGATCAATGGATAAACAAAATGTGCTATACATGTACAGTAGAATATTATTCTGCCTTAAAAATCAAAGGCAATTCTGATACATGCTATAAAATTGATGAATCTTGAGGATAATTTGCTAACTAAGACAGTTACAAAAGGACAAACATTGTATGAGTCTATTTATTTGAGCTAAGTACAGTAGTCAAATTCATAGAGACAGAAAGTATCTTCTAGAAGGGAGAAGGAGGAGTTAGCATTTAATACCATAGTTTCAGTTGGGAAAGATGAAAAAGATCTAGAGCTGAAGGGTGGCAAAAGTTATAGAATAATATGAATGTACTTAATGGTACAAATTATACATTTAAAATAATTAAAATGACAAATTTTAAGTTTTATTGATCCTATCACCATTTATACGTATATATCTATGAATATAAAATGAATGGCATTTTGCAGTGTGAACATACCCTTTTCAAATTAGAAAAAGATGGGTGTCAGAAATTGTGATATTAGCCTAAGTACTCTGTACTAGCATGAGTTAACAACATTAAACCTTATCCTTTGAGGTAGCTGATGGCACTTTATCATCATCCTTTGCTCACTGCTTACACTGCCTTTTATTGTTCTGTTTCCCCCAACTTTTGGGGGGAGATGGAGTTTTACTTTGTTGCCCTCGGTAGAGTGCTGTGGTATCCTAGCTCACAGCAACCTCAAACTCTTGGGCTCAAGTGATTCTCTTGTCTCCTGAGTAGCTGGACTATAGGCACCCACCACAATGCCCAGCTAGTTTTTGTTTTTAGTAGAGACTGGGCCTTGCTCTTACTCAGGCTGGTCTCGAACTCCTGAACTCAAGCAATCCACCCGCCTCAGGCTCCCTAGAATGCTAGAATTATAGGCATGAGCCACCATGCCTGGTCCACTGCCCATACTCTTCCCATTATTTTTGAAGAACTCATTCAGAAGATAGCAATATATTTAACATCCTAACTAATCATCATAGAAATACCAATTAAAATCACAGTGAGATATGGGCGGTGCCTGTGGCTCAAAGGGGTAGGGTGCCGGCCCCATATGCCAGAGATGGTGAGTTCAAACCCAGCCCCGCCCCCCCCCAAAATCACAGTGAGATACCATCTTACTCAACTCAGAAAAGAAAAAAATAACAGACATTGGCAAAGATATGAAGAAAAGGGAACTCTCATACACTGTTTGTAAGAATATGAATTAGAACAATACTATTCAGATATCTCAAATAACTAAAAATGAAACTGTCATTTGATCCAACAGTCCTACTGGACTCAAAGGAAAATAAATTTATATATCAAAAGACACCTGCACTCATGTATATCACAGCACTATTCACAGTAGCAAAGATATAGAATCAATCTAAGTATTCATCAATAGATGAATAAAAAAATGTTGTATTATATACACAAAGGAATACTATTCAGCCACAAAAATGAACAAAATCAAGTCTTTTGCAGAAACAGATGAAACTACAGGTTGTTGTTGTTATTATTATTATTATATTATTAGAGACAGTCTTTCTCTCTCTCTTGCCCTGGTAGAGTACTATGGAGTCATCATAGCTCACAGCAACTTCAAATTCCTGGGCTCAAACGATCCTCCTGCCTCAGCCTGCCCAGTAGCTGAGACTGCAGGTGTGCCACACTACATCCAACTAGTTTTTCTATTTTTAGTGGAGACAGGGTCTTTACTCTTGCTCAGACTGGTCTTGAACTCCTGAGCATAAGCAATCCACCCACCCTGGTCTCCCAGAGTGCTGGAATTACAGACATGAGCCACCATGCCCAACCCTAGAGGTCGTTATCTTAAATGAAACAAGCCAGGTAGAGAAAATCAAATATTGCATGCTCTTAATCATAAATGGGTGCTTAAAACGTATATACATGAACACAGACAAGGGGAATAAAAGACAATTTAGACTCAGAAGGCTGAGAGTGTGAAAGAGGTAGATGATTTAGCAGTTTTGTGATTATACAGATACCTTCTCTCAGAAATCATGGGCTACATTCTACTATACACGGGATACATGGTTCATAAAATATATACAGTATAGAATGTAAAGTTAAGTATTGAAGGTGATATTTTTTGAGTACAAAACTTCATTAATGACTATTTAAAACAACATTATAGAAAGATTACTAAAGATAATCATCCTGGAAACCCTTATCAAGTTACTTGTGCAAAACGAACTCTAACAATGTTTATGTAAAAACATCTAGATAATGGCTCGGTGCCTGTGGCTCAAGTGGCTAAGGCACCAGCCATATACACCTAAGGTGGCAGGTTCGAATCCAGCCCAGGCCCGCCAAACAACAATGACGGCTGCAACCGAAAAAAAATAGTCGGGCATTGTGGTGGGCGCCTGTAGTCCCAGCTACTTGGGAGGCGGAGGCAGGAGACTCGCTTGAGCCCAGGAGTTGGAGGTTGCTGTGAGCTATGCCACGGCACTCTACCCAAGGAGACAGCTTGAGGCTCTGTCTCAAAAAAAAAAAAAAAAAAAAATCTAGATAAATATATTTTTCATAAAAATTCTTATAAAAATTCCTGAGATCAACTAGAACAGATATTATCTTCATTTCAGAAATAAGAAAAATAAGGCTCAGTATAGCCAATTTACCTAAGAGTTATCCAAATAATTTTTTTCAGTGACTATTATAACTCATTTTTTCTGCTTTATAACCTACAAAGTCATTCATAGTTTTTACCCAGAAATCACCCCAAGCTATCTTATACATAAATTTCTGTGATGCTGTACAAAACAGCAACAATTGAAAATTTCCAGATGCCATATCAAGATGGAGAAGAACAAAGACTCTAAGCCATTATGATTTCTGGTAACATGTAAAAAGCACACACATTTGAAAATAAGGAATTAATAGTAAAAAAAAAAAAAAATCAAGTCATTTGATACATTAGGAATATTCCAAATTTTAGCTCAAGTTTTAAAGCACACTCTTTCTGTTTAGCTCCATTGCTTTACTTGTATATGCTACTTTTTAAATCCGCGTGTGGGCATACATGGACCTACAGTCTGAAATTAAACATCATACAGGGTGACTAGAACTTGTGATCAACACAAGATCCAACACAAACTTAGTATCCTTACTAGACAGGGTAACCAGAGTTAAGAAAAATTAGTCATTAAATTTGGATAGCTGGCAGGAAGAGGGGGCATGTTCCATATATTAATTTTCTATATGAAAAACAATAGAAATTAATATTTTATAGACCAATTCATTTAATAAAAACTTTCAACATATGTTAGCAAATCAGATCCTTTCAACCACCCTGGAAGGTAGGTAGTTTTAACATCTTTGAGGTTCAGTTGTTTCACTATAAATTTGTTTATAGTCTGTTAGTAAACGGGAAGGCTAGATTCAAATCTAGATTTTTCTAACTATAAATCCAATATCCTTTCCACTAAAACACTTTAAGAGCAACAATATGGATATGCCCCCATTTAAAACATTTGTCATAAATTTACAAATACATACATGGTTATGCTATTACCTACATCTCTGACAAGCCTCAAAGCTTATTTTAGGCTCACAAAGCAGACTATATGGAAAGATTAAACATAGATTAAAATCAAACTGCCTAGAATATGTGTGTAGCTTACATAAAAATTAATAAGAAAATCCAAATATTGTCATTGACCACATATTGTTGGGAATTCTACTTACCCGTTTTGAAGGACAATGTTCATTCTTTTCATCTGTCATTTTCCCACTTTTAAGTGCTTTCCTTGGGTTTTTGATAGTTGTTTTTATGGCAGGTCGACATACATAGTTCTCCAAGTTTTTTGGAGGTTTTTTAGTTCTCTTAGCCTGAAGGCCAATTTTCAATTTTAAATTTCCCTCAGTAAAGTTTGTTTCTTTCACTGAAAACTGTTGCTGTGCATCAGTCAAACCATCATCTTTCCCTGATTCAATGTTTCTCTCCCAATTCCGTTTGCGAAGGTCCTCTTCCTCCTTTGTGTTTTTCTCTAGCTCTACTTCTCTCTTACTGACCAGTGTGCCAGTACTGATGGCAGAAGGACTCTTTCTTGAAAAACCTTCGGAATCAGAACCCAATCCTAACATAGCAGTATTTCTAGGGTCCATCACAAGCGTATGTTATTGCCAAGGAATCTTATGAAAATTTTACAGAACTGTATTCCATAAAAAACAGGAATCTCCAAAACTTGCAACCAGCATCTTTCTCTGCAGGACAGACCATAACAAAAATTTATCAGAAAAGAGGCAACTATTGATTTACATTAGAAATGGGTACAGAGGGAAGGGGACAAGGAGGTCAATAACCACCAAAAAATCACAGTTAAAAACATAAAACATCAAGATGTAGTTCAGAATAGATTTACATTAATTTAGTTATAAATACATTTAAAATTTCAGGATAAGTTTACCATAATCAAGACATTATAAACAAACTATAGTGGTATTAAGAACTTCCCCGTTATAACTCTACCAAGAATATTCTGCAGCGGATGATTTTAAACAAACACAGGTTAAGATAACAACTTCAAAAGGTGGAAGGAAAAATAAAATAAAAAATAACCTCATATATTTTGGCACGCCTCAGTTTTAAAGGAATATATTCCTTGCACATTAATTAATTAAATCAGTTTTATTGAAGGTAAAAAAAAAATCTTTTAGGCTAGTTTCAGTATTCCAGCTTTTCATAAGAGATTAATCAGGCTTTTTGGGTTTGGACTCTTACCTGGGAATTATCTCTCTTGCTAGCATACAATTGTGAATTCATTCACTCATCCATTCAAAAAAATATTTCTGAATACTTATCATGTGCAAGGCATTGGGCTATATCCTGAAAATAAGAGCCTTCAACAAAAGAGACCCAGATCCTAAACTTACGAGGTTTACAATCTAGGAAGAAGGACAAACATTAAACAAATCATTATATAAATGATTAATAACTACTAGATTAATAACTACTACTAGAAAACTAGAATTTTTTACAAATTTTCCTAACAAAAAATAATCATTTGCCATGTATCTCTTCATCCAATATGTAAAATATTTTAAAACTACTGTGCCAGTTTATTATTTTGCAATAATTACCACAGGATTCATTATCTCAGTAAATGGTAACTACGCCAACTACAAAGTTTTAGGTCCCTAATTTTTATTCATCCTTTTTTCTTTTATACCTCATATATCCATTTGGTCAGCAAAGTCTGCCAGCTTTACCTTCAAAATACATGCAGAATCTAACTATTTCTCAACTATTCTGACCACTATTAGAGCCAAGTGATAATAACATCTGACCTGAATTGTGGCAACAGCCTTCTAACTTGTTCCTTGCTTAAGTCCTCATGTCTCTTATAGTCTTCTCAACTCAGCAGCAAGGTGATCCTTTTAAGGGCTGAGTCAGATCATGTTACTCCTCTGATCAAAAACCCTTTGGCTTTCTGTTTCAGAGCAAAAGCCAAAATTCTTAACAATGGACTAAAAACCCTGTTTTAATTTTTCCCCGTCTACCTCTCTTCCATCTCCTACACATCTATTCACTTACCTAGCTCCAAGAAGGGAAGACATGAGTCTCCCTTCTCTTTCTTAAGCACAACAAAAATACTTCTTACCTCAGGACCTTTGCACATAACTATTCCGCTTAATAGAACAGCCCTAGATAATTGCACAGCTTGCTCTTTCACTTCTTTCATGCCTTTGCCGAAATGTAACCTCATAGAAGAGGAATTCTAGTAACCCTAACTAAAAAAGAAAACATCACACTATCCTTTTTTTTTTTTTTTGAGGCAGAGCCTCAAGCTGTCCCCCTGGGTAGAGTGCCATGGCATTATAGCTCACAGCAACCTCCAACTCCTGGGCTCAAGAGAGTCTCCTGCCTCAGCCTCCCTAGCAGCTGGGACAACAGGCGCCCACCACAACGCCCGGCCATTTTCTCGTTGCAGCCATCATTGTTGTTTGGTGGGCCCAGGCTGGATTCGAACCCGCCACCCTGGGTGTACGTGGCTGGTGCCTTAGCCACTTGAGCCACAGGCATCAAGCCACACTATTCTGTTTTTATTTTATTCCAGTGTTCTCACCACCTGGTATACAAAATATTTGTTTGTTGTCTGTATTGTTCTATTGAAATTTAAACTACCAAGAAACAGACTTTCATACATTAAGTTCACTGTTGTATGTCAGCATTTAGAACAGTAGCTAGCACACAGTGGGTTTTCAATAAATATCTGTTAAATTAATTCCATGTGTTATGTGGGTTATATTTATTTGGCTTCAATTTGTCCCCTTCTTAAGGTTCTTTCCCTCCATCTTCCCTCCCTCCCCCTCCTTCCTTTTTTCCTTCTTAATTTATAATGACCATCCTGAGTATCCTGTTAATAATGAGGAACTGATGGACCTATCATATATCTTTTGGTCAGTTGCTAAAACAAATCTTATCTGGAAAAAAACAAACAACATTTTATAATTTGCAAAAAAACAAAAAAAACCCCCAAACCAACTGCTTTTATTATATCCATTACTCACAAGCATATACATTTTAATACTTTTTTTTTTTGAGACAAGTCTCAACTATGTTGCTCTTAGTGGAGTGCTGTCGCATCACAGCTCACAGCAACCTCAAACTCCTGGGCTCTTGCTTCAGCCTCCCTAGGGCTATAGGCACCCGCCACAAAGTCCAGCTATTTTTTTGTTGCAGTTGTCACTGTTGTTTAGCAGGCCTCGGCCGGGTTCGAACCCTCCAGCCTTGATGTATGTGGCTGGTGCCCTAACCATGGAGCTATGGGCATCGAACCAAGCATACACATTTTAAAATTTCCCAACTTCTGTTTAATGTAATGAAAGAATTCCAGAAGTCTTGATATTTATAAATGAAAAAAAACTCATCATTTTAAAAAATTCACACTCATTTCACTTTCAAAACATCACAGGAAAGGGTTTGAGAAAGGCATGATTCTCCGCATTTTAAAAATAAAAAAAACTGAGTCCCAGTGATACATGTTATATTACCAATAGCAGGGTATCAATAAACTGAAGAGAGATTAATATTAATCCGAAAGCACTGATCACCCCTACCCCCGAAATATATGTAAAAATAGAGAAATAGGGCCGGACGCAGGGGTTGAAGCCTGTAATCCCACAACACTCTGGGAGGCCGAGATGGGTGCTTGAGCTCAGGAGAAGTTTGAAACCAGCCTGAGCAAGATTGAGACCCCCATCTCTAAAAATAGCTGGCTGTTGAGGTGGGTGCCTATAGTTCTAGATACTCAGGAGGCTGAGGCAAGAGGATCACTTGAGCTCAGGAATTTGAGGTTGCTGTGATCTGAGGCCAGCACATTCTACCAAGAGCAAAAGGGAAACTCTGCCTCAAAAAGGAATAATACATTTCCCTAAACTGATCAAGGAGAAAAGGGAATAGTATGCCTAAGGGCATTTTTGTGAATCCATTTAGGCAGTAAAACTGGAAAATCATGATTGACAAAACCCACATACCAAATTTAAGGATTTCTAGTAAAAAATAAACCAAATTCTGAAGACACTTCACAACAAAGAATGCTTTTATCTATTGGATATAAACTGCTTAAAAAGCAATCCCCACAGCAGGTGCCAGAATGCTGTTTTTTGGACTTTGAAAGCAATGTTCTTTATGAATAACATTCTTTCAAGCTTTCAGAAAGACACCTACACAATCTAGGTTTTCCATCCAGGGACAAAGATGCCATGTTGTTCACAACTTATGCTACTTTCTACACAATATACTGTATTCAACTTAAATACATTTCTGAGAGAAAACACAGAACCAAGACAGCTAGAATCTCTTTGCTAAAAAAGGCAAATCAGACATTCACATTAGGATTTATAAGATTTTTTTTTTTTTTT
>NW_003852486.1:4636393-4639931 GCF_000181295.1 Otolemur garnettii | reverse complement strand
CGGTTGAGCTATAGGTGCCGAGCCGATCATTTTTAATCTTGATCTAATTATTCCTCTCTGTTACATTTCGGCTATTTGCTGCATTTGAAATTCTCCCTTGGCTTCTATGATGACACTCTGGCCCTCCTATTACCTTTCTAACCATTTTATCATTTCTTTATGGAGTCCTTCTTAAATTCATTTTGGGGGGAGGTTAGTATGGCGGTACATATGATGAGGTTACATTATTTGTGTTTGTAAGGTAAAGTCCAAAGTCTGAGTTCTAGTTGATGCCTTCAGCCAGAAGTCTGTCATATACTCCTACATTGTACCTGATAGGTAGGAACTTGCTGAGCTCCTTTCTCCCTTCCCCACTTAAATTTGTGTTTTTCTCATGTGGGCATGCAGTTGTTGATCTACTAGTTCCAGATTTGCACTGAATGCTTCCTTTTCCGTTCTTTTTCTTTGTTTGTTTTTGAGACAGAGCCTCAAGAGTGCCATGGCATCACCACTCACAGCAACCTCTAACTCCTAGGCTTAAGCAATTGTCTTGCCTCAGCCTCCCAAGTAACTGGGACCACAGGCACCCACCACAATGCCCAGCTTTTTTTTTTTTTTTTTTGGTTATAGTCATCATTGTTGTTAGGCAGGTCTGGATTTGAACCCGCCAGCTCTGGTGCATGTGGCTGGCACCTTAGCCGCTTGAGCTACAGGCACCGAGCCCCTTTTCCATTCTTGAGATACTTTGCTTGAGAATGTTCTCCAAATCCATCCAGATAAATACAAAAAGATGCAAAGTCTCCATCTTTTTTATGGCTGAATAGCATTCCATGATGGATATACATGCATCACAGTTTATTGATCCATTCAAGAGCTGATGAGCACTTGAGTTTTTTCCTCGTCTTTGTAACTGTGAATTGAGCTGCTATGAACATTTTGAGTACAAATGGCCTTATTCTAAAATGTTTATTTTTTCTTCTGAGCAGATAACCAGTAATCCCAGTAATGGAACTGCAGAATCAAATGAAAGGTCTACGTTTAGTTCTTTGAAGATTTTCCATGCTTTTTTTGAGATAAAGTCTCACTTTGTCGCCCTTGGTAGAGTGGCTGTGGCGTTATAGCTCACAGCAACCTCAAACTCTTGGTCTCAAGCAATTCTTTTTTTTTTTTTTTTGAGACAGAGCCTCAAGCTGTCGCCCTGGGTAGAGTGCCGTAGCATCACAGCTCACAGCAACCTCCAACTCCTGGGCTCAAGTGAGTCTCCTGCCTCCACCTCCCAAGTAGCTGGGACTATAGGCACCCGCCACAACACCCAGCTATTTTTTGGTTGCAGCTGTCATTGTTGTTTGGTGAGCCCAGGCTGGATTCGAACCCGCCAGCTCAGGTGTATGTGGCTAGCACCTTAGCTGCTTGAGCCACAGGCGCCAAGCCTCCCAAGTAGCTGGGATTACAGACACTCACCACAACACCCAGCTATTTTTAGAGAGGACATGTCACTCTGGCTCAGGCTGGTCTCAAACTCATGAGCTCAGGCAATCCACCCGCCTTGGCCTACCAGAGTGCTAGGATTACAGGTGTGGGCCACTGCGCCCAGCCTTCCATGCTTCTTAACAAAAAACCTGTACTAGTTTGCAATGCCCCCAACAGTGTGTAAGTGTGCCCCTCTCCAGCTACATCCTTGCCAGCACCTGCAGCTTTGGGACCTCTTAATGTGGGCTATTCTTACTGGTATTAGTGATATCTCAAAGTGGTTTTGATTTGCATTTGTGTGACGATTAGGGATGAAGAGCATGTTTTTATGGAGTCATCTTTCTTAATATCTCCACTCAACAAACATTTTGAGAGCCTCAAAATACTTTTTCAGAATTCTGACATATATTCTAGATATAGTCATAGATAATATGAATATGGTCCTTGGTCTCATGAACTTTAAATTTTAGAAGAGGGAGGTAAATAACTCGTCATATAAACATGCATTTACAGGGCACACCTGTAATCCCAGAAATTTGGTAGGTCAAAGCAGAAGGATTACTTGAGGCCAGGAGTTAGAGACCAGCCTGGGCAACATTAATACCACCCTGTGTCTATACAAATTAAAAACATTAGCCAGGTGTGGTAGCAAGCACCTGTAGTCCCAGCTATTTAGAAGGCGAAGGCAGGAGGATCACTTGAGCTCTGGTGCTTGAGGTTGCAGTGAGCTATGAGGACCCCACTATACTCTAGCACAGGCCAACAGAACAAGATTGTGTCAATTAAAAAAAAAAAAAAGCGGAGGCCAAAGGGGGAAAAAAATGAAGATAAATGGTAAATGGTAAATGGTATGGTGGGACCATTCAGAGTCTCATTCCAAGTATTTATTTATTTATTGTGATTCAACAAATATTTAATGGATGACCATTAAGTACCAGGAATTGGAGATATAGTAGTATAAAAAACAGACAAAAATCCCTGCCCCTGGCTTGCCCATAAGCACAGTGGTTATGGCCCTGACCAGCTAAACAACAATGAGAACGACAACAACAACACAAAAGCCGGGTGTTGTGGTGGGTGCCTATAGTGCCAGCTACTTGGGAGGCTCAGACAAGAGAATCACTTAAACCCAAGAGTTTGAGGTTTGTATGAGCTATGACATTACAGCAGTCTATCAAGGGCAACAAAGTGAAACTCTGTCTCAAAAAATAAAATAAAATAAAAATAAAAATCCCTGCCCCTATGGGGCTGACATTCTAGAAGTTTGCTATGATAAGATGAAAAGGGAAGATCAAAGACTTAGTTAAGGAGTATGTTAAATTTTAGGTATCTGTGAAACATTTAAGTAGAAAGGTCAAGCAGATAGCTCAAAATATATGCTCATGATATATACAGAGAGGCACTATAACAGCAAATAAATGAAAAAATTAGTGGAGTTTTATAAGATTCTTTTTAGCTTGGTAAGAAAGGGTAAATGATCTTATTAGCATTCTTTAACAAGGAAGAATAACTCTTTTTCTTTTTGGATAAGTAACTTATTTAAAATTGCCACATTATAGATTGAACAGTGCTGGCAGATTTTTAGCTTAAAACAGGTAAAATCTAGTTTGTCTCACCAGTGCGGAATTTTAGTTTGCTTTGTGGTCTTTATTTAAACATACCTAGAAACTATAATCACTGTCCTATTTCTCAATGTTAAAAACATGATACAGGCTTGGCGCCTGTAGCTCAGCAGCCAGGGTGCCAGCCACATACACCTGAGCTGGCGGGTTCAAATCCGGCAATGACAACTACAACAAAATAGCCAGCATTGTGGTGGGCGCCTGTAGTTCTAGCTACTTGGGACGCTGAGGCAAGAGAATCACTTAAGTCCAAGAGTTTGAGGTTGCTGCGAGCTGTGACGCCATAGCACTCTACAAGGGTGACATGATAAGACTGTCTCAACAAGAACAACAACGACCAAAAAAAAAAAAAAACAAGATATGCACAATGGTTGGTATGAACCTCTCCTCCCACTTTTAGGCGGCTGAGGTAGAGGATTGCTTGATTCTAGGAGTTTGAGGTTGTAGTGATCTATGATGACTCCTAG
>NW_003852486.1:4632345-4636368 GCF_000181295.1 Otolemur garnettii | reverse complement strand
AAAAAAAAAAAAAACAAGATATGCACAATGGTTCATACCTATAATCCTACCACTCTGGGAAGCCAAGGCAAGAGGATCTCTTGAGCTCAGGAGTTCAACAATAGCCTGAGCCATGAGCAAGAGCAAGCCCCTGTCTCTGCTTAAAATAGAAAAAAACTAGCCAGGCCTTGTGGCATACAACTGTAGTCCCAGCTACTTGGGAGACTGAGACACAAGGATCACTTGAGCCCAATAATGTGAGGTTGCTGAGCTAAGCTGATGACATGGCACTCTAGAACAGGCAACAAAGTGAGACTCTGTCTCAAAAGAAAATAATACAAAATAAAATAAAGGTATTTAACTATACGGATATAACAAATTAGCTAAGTAATGACTAAGCTAAGAGGGGGAGGATTCTATCTAGTCAGGCAGAATGGTAAGGAAGCGTGATGGTGCTTAGGTAGAAGTATTTTTGCTGTGTTTCAGCAACAGAAGGGAGAACTTGTCCACCCTTGCTTCCAGAATCTAAATGGGTACAGAGACTTGAAGAGAAGTAGTAAGCACGCAGAATAGATTACATAGCGCTAGGATTTGGCTTTTCTTTGGGATAGAAAACCATCAGAAGAATTTTGAAAAGTGAAAGATCACCCTGCTGCTTAATTGAGATGACAAATTTTTGGCTTAGTAACTTATAATCATCCTTGACTCCTTTCTTTGTCTCATATCCCACACACACAGTCTGTCAGCAAAATCTGTCAGCTTTACCTTCAAAACATATGCAGTCATCATTTCTCACTACTGCAATAGCTACCATATATGAATTACTCTATCATGTCTATCAAAATGGAATTCATGCTTTTAATACTTCTACATAATAAAGAAACTTGTTCTTTCAAAGAAAAATTTAAAATTCAACACCAAATGGCATTCATTTGTCAACTGTTTATCAAACAAACCCAAAGAAGTAAAAACTTCCTGAAATATATCCTGCGGTATAATCTGTTCCCTAGAGTTTATTAAAAGGGATAGGTATTAAAATTAAGAGGGAATTGCAGAGGATTAAACATTACAATGATTATATTCTGAAAGTAAAAAACTTGGGCATTGTTCACTTATTGAAATGAATATAAAGAAATAGAAAAACAGACTATTTGAGTTGACTATGTTGGAGCATTTCTCAAATTCCAATACCATTTACCTGAATCCTATCAGGTGCCATACCCTATGCTGAAGTGGTTTCACTCATCATTCATTTCATTCTGACAATAACCCTATTGGATTTAACTAACCACATTTTACAGATGCACAAAACAGGCTTGGAAAAATGATTTAGCTCTAAGACTGTAAAGCTAGTAAATGGAAGAATCTAGATAAAATATAATCTTTTGAGTCCAAGTCTACCATAGGATACCAAAAAAAAAAAAAAAAAAGGCTGGCCTGGTGGCTCATACCTGTAATCCTAGCACTCTGGGAGGATTACAGCCTGAGCAAGAGCAAGATCTCATCCCTAAAAATGGCCAGGCGTTGTGGTGGGCACCTGTAGTCCCAGCTACCTGGGAGGCTGAAGCAAGAGAATCGCTTGAGCCCAAGAGTTTGAGGTTGCTGTGAGCTGTTACACCACGGCAATCTACCAAAGGCAAGGTTAGTGAGACTGTCTAAAAAAAAAAGATTTTAGACCCTTACCCTCACATTATTGGCAAAAATTAACTCAAAATGGATCACAGATCTAAATGCAAGAGTTAAAACTATAAAACTCCTAAAAGAAAACATAGGAGAAATCTTTGTGAACTTGGGTTAAGCCAAGATTTCTTAGATATGACACCAACAGCTTGATTCATAAAAGTCTGATAAACTGCATCAAATCTATAAACTTTTGTTCTTCAAAAGATGCCATTAAGAAAATGAAGACAGGCCAGGGGCAGTGGCTCACACCTATAATCCCAGAACGCTGGGAGGTCGGGGCAGAAGGATCTCTCAAGCTCAGGAGTTTGAGACCAGCTTGAGCTAAAGCAATATCCCATCTCTACTAAAAACAAAAAGAAACCAGTTGGGACTTGTGGCGGGTGCCTTTAATACTAGCTAGTCAGGAGGCTGAGATAATGTGATTGCTTGAGCCCAAAAGGAGTTTGAAGTTACTGTGAGCTAAGATACCACAGCACTCTACCCAGGGCACAAAGTGAGACTTTGTCTCAAAAATAAAAAAAAAAAAAAGGGCCAGCATGGTGGTTCATGCCTCTAATGCTAGCAGTCTGGGAGGCTGAGGCCAGTGGATTATCTGAGCTCACAGCCTGAGCCACAGCAAGACCCCTTCTCTAAAAAAGAGCTGGGAGTTGTGGAGAACCCTGTAGTCCTAGCTACTTGGGAGGGTGAGCAGCAAGAGAATTGCTAGAGCCCAAGAGTCTGAGGTTGCTGTGAGCTAGGCTGATGCCATGGCACTCTAGCCTGGGCAACAGAATGAGACTCTATTTCAAAAATAAATAAATGGATAGTAGATAGATTAAAAAAAAAAAAAATAGGGGGTTAAAGACAGAGCTCCCTATTTTGATCAGGCTGACCTCAAACTCCTGGCCTGAAGCAATCTTCCTGCCTCAGCCTCCCAAATTGCTGGGATCATAGGTGTGAACCACCAAACTGGCCTTATATTTGCTTTTCTAATAAAAATTTTCTATGGAGACACTGGAACCTTCATTCAATGCTGGTAGTAACACGAAATGTTAGAGCCAGTTTAGCAAATAATCTTGTCACTCATTAACACATTGACTGCCATGTGAGTTGTATTTAACTTATACTAGTTTTGAGCCTAGGGCCTCATGAAGCTATGAAACCTCTGCTCATTGTTTGCACTAACAATCTGTATGTCTCCCTACTTGCTGTTGCCCTGCTCGAACAGGGTATGGGAGTGTACCATGTATACTGGACAATGTTTCCTAGTTGCATATTTTGCCTTGAATGTTTGCCTGGAAGCTCTCTGAACAAAATGGATATGATGTATGTGACATTGTTACACATACTTAGGGGATATGACTCAGAGGTCATCATCTAGGACCACCCAAGGTCCACTCCAGACACAAATAAATACTTGAGGAATGACAAATGACTCAACTATTAGAAACAAATTAAGTATGGTGTGAGCTGCATACAATTCAAGTGGCTTGCAGTATAAAAAATGATTCCAGTGCAATATGAGCTGCATAAAGCTCAAACACAGAAAGCAATTAAAGAAATAAATTTTTCAGCTCAACGCCTATAGCTCAGTGGGCTAGGGAGCCGGCCACATACACCGGGACTGGTGGGTTCAAACCTGGCCTGGGCCTGCCAAACAACAACTACAACAACAAAAAAATAGCTAAGATTGTGGTTAGTGCCTGTAGTCCCAGATACTCCGGAGGCTGAGGCAAGAGAATCACTTGAGTCCAAGAATTTGAGGTTACTGTGAGCTGTGAGGTTGGGCACAGAGGCTCTCATACCTGTAATCCTAGCACTCTGGGAAGTGTAGGGAGAAGGATTACTAGAGGAGTTTGGAGTTTTCTCTGGAGTTTGAGACCAGCCTGAGCAAGACCAAGACCCTGTCTCTACAAAAAACAGAAAAATTAGCTGGGCATGATGGCATCAAGTGGCACATGCACGTAGTTGCACCTTTTCAGGAGGCTGAGAGAGGTGAACTGCTGGAGTCCAGGAGTTGGAGGTTGCAGTGAATTCTATCATGTACTGCACTCTAACCAGGGCGACAGAGCAAGACTCTGTCTCAAAAGCAAAACAAAAAAACCTATTCATCAAAACATATCACCAAGATGGTAAAAAGACAAACCACACATTAGATTATGACATTTGCAACACAGATCTGAGAAAGGAATTGCAGTCAGACTATATATGAAGAGTGGGCACTTCACAAAATGTCCAAATCTACAATAAACATAAAAAGATGCAAGGCTGGGCACAGTGGCTCACGCCTGTAATCCTAGCATTCTGGGAGGCTGAGGCAGGTGGACTGCCTGAGTTCACAAGTTTGAGACCACCCTGAGCCAGAGTGAGACCTTGTTTCTT
>NW_003852486.1:4627784-4632227 GCF_000181295.1 Otolemur garnettii | reverse complement strand
CACTCACTGAGGGCAACAAACTGAGACTCTCTCAAAAGAGCAAAATATCACCAGCCATTAGGGAAATGGAAATTAACACCACAGTGAAATACCATTACCAATCATAATGGTTAAAATTAAAATTGACAACACCAAATTATGGTGAGTATGTGGAGCAACTGGAATGCCTAACATTTCTGGTAGTTATAAAGTTATACAGTCAATTTGGAAAACTGGTTGGCAGTATCTACTAAAGATGAAAATGTGCTTACTCTGTGGCACAGCAATTCTCCTCATAGGTATATGACAAGAGAAAGGAGTACATATTGTTCACCAAAAGAGGAGAGATGGCCAGGTAAGACATCACTCTGAACTCTGTCTCTGAAGATGGGTAGGTGTTCCCTAAGCAGGTAGGTATTGGGAGCAACGTAAAAGTTGTGGAGATATAATGAACCCTATGTTTGGGAATGATGACAGCTCCAAATGACTAGAACACAAGTGTAGTGGCCCAGCTAAAGAGTAGGCAGATCTTATAGAGCTTCATAAGGAATCTGTTCTGCAAAGAGAGATAGGTTTGGATTTAAAGAAACCATTCAGAGAGGTGTATGGGATATAATTTATGGAGCCAAAGTAACTGTAAGCAGAAAGGTAGTCAAGGTAGGGCACAGGTAGATAATTATCACTTTGCTTTTACCAATTCTAGAGTGTACCTTTCTTAAACATGTACTTTGAATTACACTACCTGCCATTCCATAAGACATAGAATTGATATGTTGCTTATTAACTGATGATTCTTCAGAAATTACTGTATTACCATAATGGTGAAAGGGAAAAGAAGACAAACAGATGAAAGTCAGCAAACATTTGCTTAAACCACCATCTAACCATCACTCTTCCTTACATGAGTTTATTTCCATTTTTAAAAGCACTCTCTGTTGCAAAGAACAGATGAACAACGCAACTGTCATTCCATAATTTTCATGATTAGGACACTTATAAAACAAAGAATACTGACCTACAATCAAAATTGCCACTTGGGCAAGGTGGCTCATGCCTGTAATCCAGCACTCTGGGAGGCTGAGATGGGTAGATCACTTTGAGCTCATGAGTTTAAGACCAGTCTGAGCAAAAGCTAGACCCCCATCTCTAAAAACAGCCAGGCATTGTGGTGGGTGCCTGCAGTCCCAGCTACTTAGGAGACTGAGGCAAGAGAATCTCTTGAGCCCAAGAGTTTGAGGTTGCTGTGAGCAATGATACCACTGCACTCTACAGGGGGCAAGAAAGTGAGACGCTCTCAAAAATAAAATATTGCCAGTGGACCCCCCCCTTAACTTAAAATTTTATGTGCATATGTGCATTTTCTGGGAAAGAGTTTAAGGTTTCATCATATTCTTAATGAGCTCCATGACCACCCACAATCACAGCCACTGAAAGAACAGTTAAGATCTTCTGGGGGGTTTTTTGGTTTTTTTTGTTTTTTTGCAGTTTTTGGCTGGGCCTGGGTTTGAACCCGCCACCTCCAGCATATGGGGCCAGCGCCCTACTCCTTTGAGCCACAGGCGCTGCCCTAAGATCCTCTGTTTTTTTTTTTCTTTTTGAGACAGAGCCTCAAGCTGTCCCCCTGGGTAGAGTGCCCTAGCATCACAGCTCACAGCAACCTCCAACTCCTGGGCTCAAGCGAGTCTCCTGCCTCCGCCTCCCAAGTAGCTGGGACCACAGGCGCCTGCCACAACACATGGCTATTTTTTGGTTGCAGCTATCATTGTTGTTTGGCAGGCCTGGGCTGGATTTGAACCTGCCACCTTAGCAACTTGAGCCACAGGCATGGAGCCAGATCTTCTGTTTTTAATGCCAGTTTCTAAGTTAAGGTAATAGCATGGATGCCCACGCAAGGAGGTGACCATTTTTTAACCATCTAGTTCTAAGCCAGTGGTTCTCAACCTTCCCAATGCTGCAACACTTTAATACAGCTCCTGCGGGTCATGACCCACAGGTTAAGAACTGCTGTTCTAAGCCTTAGTGAATAGTTTCCAGATTTTTATGCAGCAGATTCATCTAGAAACATTTTTGCATATACTTAACCATCTCAGTTCCACTGAAGACTGCCTCCCAACTACATTAGAACCTCTGTAAGCTGACCACCAAAGGACTATAACAAACTGGTCAACATAGAGAGGTGCTCAACATAAGGAAATAGGCCTACTACACTGATACATACATGTGGTGTACGTCCAGTTTATGAAAATTAGGTCAGCTTAAGGAGGTTGGTCAATGTAGTGAGGTACTATTTTATCTAGAAATTTTGGTAAGATTATTTCAAGACACCTAGAAAAGGGTAGAAGAGTTTCTCTTCCATTTATGTGTAAGAGAACTGGCTCTCTAATGCACACAATTGGTAGTTCAATGACTTAGGGAAAAGAAATCATTCATGACATGGGACCTAATTCTCTGACGTCTATAAACTAGCAACGAGAGGTCAAATAAACACTGGGGAATATGTTGTTGCTAGAAATATTTCTCCTCAATGGTTCAGAATTAATTTCTCTTCTGGATTGACAGGGTTCAAAATTGATGGCCTTTTAGACATCCTGCAAATTCAAGAAATGGGCCCTATATTTTCCCAATGGCAGAGGTAGACTGGCAAGTGTGAGGTTGTGTACTCAAACAAGTGAGTACTTGTTTCATGTATAAACTAAAAGGATCTCTGATGAGTTTTTAAATCAACAATACTGAATAACCATTCAATGTGTAGTACATTGTAACTACCTTTATTGTCATTATTTCTATGCCCTTTGATTTCTGACACCTTAAATATTTAAATAGATCCTTATCTATATCAAGAAAATGCCACGTAACATGCGACCTAAACCATTATTGAGTCACAAATATATACAAGTATTAGGTTGTATACATGTATTTTACACCTCAGATGTGTTTGATTCAGTAAGTCCACAGATGAAACTGGATTCTTTAAATAAGGTTTGACAATGCCCAATGATAAACTAAATAAGAAATTAAGAGGCAGCTTGATCTCACTCTTATTCTGTAAATTTTCAAAGCCATAAATGCTTGTGTTAAAAAGCAATAAATCTTATCTTTTTTGATATCTAATTATTTTATAAACTTCCATTTATTTGCTTTATCTTATGTCCCCTACAATGAATAGCTAGAAAGTTAATAACCATTCTATCTATTCAGAGTAATCAAGTAGAAATAGGCACTCTGGTTCTTAATTTCATGTAAAATGAATTTTCTGATCTCCATGAGAAAAAGAGCTATTTAGAAGATTAAAAAAAAGCCATGTTTACTAGCCATTTTTTTTTTGTACCTATAACTTGACTAGTTATTAGTGTCTGTAACTTGACAAAGGGGGCTGACTGTACTGACTTTGAGATTTCTATTAAGAGTTTAAGGCTCGGTGCCTATAGCTCAAGCAGCTAAGGCACCAGTCACATACACTAGAGCTGGCGGGTTCAAATTCAACCTGGGCCTGCCAAACAACAATGACAATTGCACCAAAAATAGCCAGGCATTGTTGCAGGTGCCTGTAGTCCCAGCTACCTGGGAGGCTAAGGCAAGAGAACTGCTTAAGCTCAGAAATTGGAGGTTGCTGTGAGCTGTGATGCCACAGCACTCTACCCAGGGCAACAGTTTGAGGCTCTGTCTCAAAAAAAAAAAAAAAAGAGTGTAAGGTTGAGATACTAAATAGGGAATTGGATATACAAATATAGGTTTGTTTTTTTTTTGGTTTAGTTTTGTGTTTTATGAGACACTTTAACTCTGTTGTCCAGGCTAGAGTGCCATAGTGTCAGCACATCTCACAACAACCTTAAACTCTTGGGCTCCAGCAATCCTCCTGGTTCAGTCCCCCAAGTAACTAAGTCTACAGGCACATGTCACCATGCCCTGCTAACTTTTCTACTTTTTGTGAAGATGAGTTCTTACTCTGGCTTACCCCAGTCTGGAACTCCTGGCCTCAGGTCATCCTCCCTCCTAAGCCTCCCAAAGTGCTAGGATTACAGGTGTAAGCCACTATCTATCCCCAGTCTAAAGGCATCCTTGACTCCTCTTTTAGCTTGACCCCCCACATTCAATCCATTGGCAAGTTATATCACTACCTTAGAAATATATCCCAAATTTTCACTTCCCTAGTAACACCCTAGGTTTAACCCCACAATCATCTCTTGCCTCAACTATCTAAATAAATAGCCTTTTAACTGGTAATCCTGATTGCACACGCTTGCCTTTTGAAGAGTTTTGTATTAGATCAAGACACTTCCCTGCTTCAAAACTTCCAATAGCTTCCTCTCAAAACTAGAATAAAGGCTCAGCGCCTGTGGTTCAAGTGGCTAAGGCGCCAGCCACATACACCTAAGGTGGTGGGTTCGAATCCAGCCCGGGCCGCCAAACAACAATGACGGCTGCAACCAAAACATAGCTGGGTGTTGTGGCGGGCGCCTGTGG
>NW_003852486.1:4620664-4627078 GCF_000181295.1 Otolemur garnettii | reverse complement strand
TGCTGTGGGGACAGCTTGAGGCTCTGTCTCAAAAAAAAAAAAAAAAGAAGTACTTGGTATAAAGTAAATACACAATAATTGTTACAGGAGTACAGAAAGATGTACTGGAAAAGGAAAATGTCCAAATTATTATGTTCCAAGACACTAGAGCATGGGCTTTATTTTTCTATCACTGCATCCTACTTCCTGGAATAGTGCCTGGTACATAATAAGTACTCAATAAACACATGTTGCGGGGTAGGTCCAATGATACACAACTATAATCCCAGCCACACAAGAGGCTGAGGCAGAAGGAATGCTTGAGCTCAGGAGCTCAAGACCAGCCTAGGCAACAGAGTAAAACCTTGTTGCAAAAAAAAAAAAAAAAAACCTAAAAAACAACTTTTGTTAAAAATAAATGCATTCATTTATTTATACATAGGTGTTGAATCCTGGTTTTGAACCAAATGGGGTGATTTAGTGAAGATGAGTTGTGCTTTAGAAAAATGCAATGGATTTCTAAAATTAAAAATGGCAATACTGATGACCTTTAAAAAGAAAACTGTTATTTCTTCTTTTTTTGAGACACAGCCTCAAGCTGTCACCCTGGGTAGAGTGCCGTGGCATCAAAGCTCACAGCAACCTCCAACTTCTGAGCTCAAGCAATTTTCTTCCCTCAACCTCCCAAGTAGCTGGGACTACAGGCATCCACCACAATGCCTGGCCATTTTTTGTTTGTAGCTGTCATTGTTGTTTGGCAGGCCCAGGCTGGATTCGAACCTACCAGCTCTGGTGTATGTGGCTGGTGCCTTAGCCGCTTGAGGCATCCACCACAATGCCTGGCTATTTTTTGGTTGCAGCTGTCATTGTTGTTTGGCAGGCCCAGGCTGGATTCGAACCTACCAGCTCTGGTGTATGTGGCTGGTGCCTTAGCCACTTGAGCTACAGGCACCAAGCCAAGAAAATTATTATATCTTATTAATAAACGAATAAATCAGTTCCAAGCCTTAGGATTCTCTAAGGAAAATTCACACAGTGAGAGCTATTCCTGCTCATTTTAGAGACAAATCCTTGATTTGGTAAAAGGCAAAAAGATAGGGGAAAAAATAGCCCATAACAAAAGACCAGGCTGCAGTTAAGTGGGGAAATATAAAATTGGAATTCATGTGTGAGAAAAATAAGATAAACTACATTAAAAACTGATAATTTGAGAGAATATGTATACATGTTTATATATACTTTTAAAAATGTAGTTTACATATTCTTTTTTTTTTTTAAGAGACAGTCTCACTGTGTCACCCTTGCTAGAGTGCTGTGGTATCACAGCTCATAGCAACCTCCAGCTCTTGAGCTTAGGCAATTCTCTTGCCTCAGCTTCCTGAGTAGCCAGGACTATAGACACCTGCCACAATGCCCAGCTATTTTTTTTTTTTTAACATTTTATTATTTATTTTTGCAGTTTTTGACTGGGGCTGAGTTTGAACTCACCACCTCCAGTATATGGGGCCAGCGCCCTGCTCCTTGAGCCACAGACGCTGCCCATGCACAGCTATTTTTTTTTGGTTGTTGTTGTTGTTGCAGTTTGGCTGGGGCCGGGTTCAAATCCACTACCCTTGGTATATGGGGCCGGTGCCCTACTCAATGAGCCACAGGCGCTGCCCTCTCTTTTTTGAAACAGAGTCTCACTATGTCACTCTTGGTAGAGTGCTGTAGTGTCATAGCTTACAGCAACCTCAAACTCTTGGGCTTGTACAATTCTCTTGCCTCAACCTCCCAAGTAGCTGGGACTACAGGTGCCCGCCACAATACCTGGCTATTTTGTGTGTGTGTGTGTGTGTGTGTGTGTGTGTAGTTGTCATTGTCATTTAGCAGGCCTGGGCTGGGTTCAATCATGTTAGCCCCCATATATGTAAGCTGGCACCCTAACCACTGAGCTATGGGTGCCAAGCCAGTTTACATAGTCTTAAGCTCCTATCAGAAATATATAGTGGGGAGGTAATTTGCTAAAAGTATTCTCTTTTGGGGAAATGAAGACAAGAAATAACTAAAATAGTAAGAAATATGTATTATTCGCTTGCTATATAACACATTATGCTAAGCACTTTACATTTATCTCACATAATTCTACAACAAATCTATTCCATAAATATTATCATTACTGTATCACCATCACTATCATTTCATGAAAGACACTAAGCATTTTGCTCAAGATTACAGTCAATAAGTTGGCAAAACTAGGATCTGAACCTAATCAATCTGATTTCAGAGTCCATGATCTCAATCACTATTTGAGATTTTCAACAAACTGAGGGGAAATATACCAAAGTGGAGGCTGAGAGATTTTCTCATTATTAAGAAAACTGGGCTTGGCGCCTGTGGCTCAAGTGGCTAAGGCACCAGCCACGTACACCCAAGATGGCAGGTTCAAATCCAGCCAAGACCCGCCAAACAATTATGGCTGCAACCCAAAAATAGCTGGGCATTGTGGTAGGTGCCTGTGGTCCCATCTACTTGGGAGGCGGAGGCAGGAGACTCGCTTGAGCCCAGGAGTTGGAGGTTGCTGTGAGCTGTGATGCCATAGCACTCTACCCAGGGGGACAGCTGGAGGCTCCTGTCTCAAAAAAAAAATAAAAAAAAAGAAAAGAAAACTAATTACACATTTTTAGATTTGGCTGGATACTTATTATTATCAAGGCCTGATTAACCAGAATGCTGAATTGGGTATATTCTAGTAAAAATTTTCTGGGTAACTAAAACATAATCGAATATTTTCTTGATTTTAACCTTTGCTAGAAATTATCTTTAACTGTAACAATATACTTTTTTCCTAAGTATGTTGAATATATAAGTATCAAGTAACTATCTTAAGTATTACTAAGAATCTTTATTTAACAGATGATCTTTAAATACAAAGGCCAACCTTGGAAAGCAATGAAGACACAGGAAATCACAGGCGAACAGGTGGAAAGTCTACTGATCAAAATTACAATAAACTTGGGCCAGGCACCATGGCTCATGCCTATAATTCCAGCACTATGGGAAGCTAAGGCAGGAGGATCACTAAAGACCAGGAGTTGAAGACCAGCCTGGGCAACATAGAGGGACCCATCTCTATTAAAAAAAAAAAAAGAGTAAAAGAAATAATAGCTGATTTGGGTGGCACATACCAGTAATCCTAGCTACTCGGGAGGCTGAAGCAGGAGGACCTCTAGAGCCCAGAAGTTTGCTGCTGCAGTAAACTACTATAGGTATTATAGGGCCATTGTACTCCAGCCTAGGTGACTTAACAAAATGTATCTCTAAAAATAATAAATTAAAATAAAAAATTAAACCAAATTACAACAAACTCATCATCTTATGTTACATTCATTTTCATACCTTTGCAGAGCCATTCCTAGAATACCCTGTTTAAGCCTTACTAAATAACTCTCACTGAATACTTTTTTTTTTTTTTGAGACAGAGCTTCAAGCTATAGCCCTGGCATCACAGATCACAGCAACCTCAAACTCCTGGGCTTGAGCAATTCTCTTACCTCAGCCTTCTGAGTAGCTGGGACTATAGGCACCTGCCACAACACCCGGCTATTTTTCAGTTCTACTAGTTGGCATTGTTTGGCAGGGCCAGGCTGGATTTGAATCCACCAACTCTGGCGTATGTGCCTGGGGCGCCTTAACTGCTTGAGCTACAGGCACCACCCTTTTTTTAAAAAATTTTCTTTTTCTTTATTATTTTTTATTAAATCATAACTTTGTACCTTGATGCATTTATGGGGTTCAGGGTACTGCTTTGATATACAATGTGAAATACTTACATTGAACTAAGTAACACATGCATCACAATTATACATTTCTTAATAGTTTTAAAATGTACCATTGCATCATGTACATTAGGTAAGGTCTCCCCAAATACCTTCCCTCATCCTACGTCCCCCCTCCCCTCCCCTCTCTCTCCTCTTCCCTTCTACTTTCTGGACTATAGTTATGTTTGGCATTCATATGAATGTGTAGGTGATTATATATTGATTTCATAGTAGTATTGAGTACATTGAATACTTTTTTCCCATTCTTTTTTTTTTTTTTTTGAGACAGAGCCTCAAGCTGTCCCCCTGGGTAGAGTGCTGTGGCATCACAGCTCACAGCAACCTCCAACTCCTGGGCTCAAGTGAGTCTTCTGCCTCTGCCTCCCAAGTAGCTGGGACCACAGGCGCCTGCCACAACGCCTGGCTATTTTTTTTTTGGTTGCAGTCATCACTGTTGTTTGGCGGGCCCGGGCTGGATTTGAACCCGCCACCTTAGGTGTATGTGGCTGGCACCTTAGCCACTTGAGCCACAGGTGCCGAGCCTTCCCATTCTTGAGATACTTTACTGAGAAAAATATGTTCCAGCTCCATCTAGGTAAACATAAAAGATCTGAAGTCTCCATCTTTTTATGGCTGTATAGTATTCCATGGTGTACATATACCACAATTTGTTAATCCATTCACGGGTCAATAGGCATTTGGGTTGTTTCCATGTCTTGGGTATTGTGAATTGGGCTCCAATAAACATTCTGGTGCAAACATCTTTGTTGTAAAATAATTTTTGATCATCTGGGTATATACCATATATATACCAGTAGAGGAACTGCAGGATTGAACAGTAGGTCTACTTTTAGTTCCTTGAGTGTTCTCCAAACTTCTTTCCAGAAAGGTCATATTAGCTTACAATCCCACCAGTAGTGTAGAAGGTTCCCTCCTCTCTGCATCCACACCAACATCTGTAGTTTTGGTATTTTGTGATATCTCAAAGTGGTTTTGATTTACGTTTCTCTGATGATTAAGGATGATGAGTATTTTTTCATGTGTTTGGAGGCCAGGCACCTGTCTTCATCAGAGAAGTTTCTATTCAATTCTCTTGCCCACATAGAAATGGGGTTATTTGTTCTTTTCTTATTGATTAGTTTGATTTTTTTCAAGTTCTTTAGTATTATTGATTAGAGAACTATAGATCCTAGTTATCAGGCCTTTGTCAGAAGCATAACCTGCAAAAATCTCCCATTCTGAAGGTTGTTTGTTTGCTTTACTTACTGTGCTTTTGGCTGTGCAAAAGGTTTTTAGTTTAATCAGATCCCAGTAATATATTTTTTGTGTTGCTTCAATTGCCCAGGGTGTGGGGGTCCTCCTCATAAAATATTCTCCCAGGCCAATTTCTTCAAGTGTTTTCCCTGCACTCTCTTCTAGTATTTTAATAGTTTCATGTCTTAAGTTTAAATCTTTTATCTAGTGAGAGTCAATTTTTGTTAACGGTGAAAGGTGGGGTCCAGTTTCAGTCTTCTACAGGTCACCAGCCAGTTCACCCAGCACCATTTGTTAAATAGGAAGTCTTTCCCCCACTGAATATTTTTGCTAGGCTCGTCAAAGATCAAATGACAATAAGTTGCTGGGTTCATCTTTTGGTTCTCTATTCTAGTTCCATAAATCTACCGCTGTTTTTGTGCTAGTACCATGCTGTTTTGATCACTATAGATTTATAGTATAGCCTGAAGTCTGGTAACATGATACCTCCTGATTTGTTCTTATTTCTGAGTAATGTATTTGCTATTTGAGTTTTTTTCTGATTCCATATAAAATGAAGTATTATTTTTTTCAAGTTCTTTAAAGTATGACATTGGTGCTTTAATAAGGATTGCATTAAATGTGTAGATTGCTTTGGGTAGTATGGACATTTTAACAATGTTGATTCCTCTCAGCCATGAGCATGGTATATTTTTGCATTTGTTGACATCTTCAGCTATTTCTTTTCTCAGAGTTTCATAGTTCTCTTTATAGAGATCTTTCACGTCCTTTGTTAAAGGTAAATATCTGGTAAATTCTCAGATATTCCATCTTCTTTGGCACTACTGTTAAAAGGAATAGAGTCCTTGACTATATTTTCAACTTAACATATATAAAAGCTACTGACTTGTAAGTATTGATTTTGTATCCTGAGACACTGCTGTATTCCTTGATCACTTCTAAGAGTTTTAAAGTTTAGTCCCTGGGATTTTCCAGGTATAGGATCATATCATCAGCGAAGAGTGAGAGTTTGATCTCCTCTGACCCTATTTGGATACCCCTGAATGCCTTCTCTTGCCTGATTGTGATGGCTAAGACTTCCATTACTAGTTGAATAGCAGTGGAGACAGTGGGCATCCTTGCCTTGTTCCTGATCTTAGTGGAAATGTTTTCAATTTTATACCATTCAATATGATATTGGCTGTGGGCTCGCTGTAGATGGCCTCTATCAGTTTAAGAAGTGTCCCTTCGATGCCTATTTTCTTAAGTGTTCTGATCATGAAAGGATGATGGATATTATCAAAGGCTTTTTCTGTGTCAATTGAGAAAATCATATGGTCTTTGTTTTTTATTTTATGTGATGTATTATATTTATATAATTTGCGTATGTTGAACCAATCCT
>NW_003852486.1:4616537-4617870 GCF_000181295.1 Otolemur garnettii | reverse complement strand
GGCAAGAGGACCCCCAAGAGTATGAGGTTACCATGAGCTATGAGGTCACAGCATTCTATTCAAGGCAACTAAGAGAGATGCTGTCTCAAAAAAAAAAAAAAAAAAAGGCAAGCCATTTTAGACCAATTTCAAATCTTATTCAACATGACCAGGGTCATTTAATTTCTATATGGGGACTGGATCCCACAAGACATCAGAGGAAACTAACAACTAGAAGATGCTTTTAGCATCTTGTCATTATGAGTAAAGAAACAAGAATATAAACTGTAAAAACCTTTATTTCTCTCTTGTATATTTGGAAAAATCTGATAAGCTTTTCTGAGTAACATAAGAACTGTTCTAAATTTTTCAATGTAAACATCTAAAAGCAGGGATGTAAATTTCTATTCACCTCATTTCTTCTTAGATGGCAGATGGAATTCCTTGTCTTGACAAGTAATATAGACTAGAAGTAGCTGGTATAAGCAGCTTAGTTCTGTCATCGATACTTTAAGCTATATAAAACTGGCGGGGTATGGTAGCTCATGCCTATACTACTAACACTTTGTAAGGGCAAGGTAGGAGGATCACTTGAAGTCAAGAGTTTGAGACCAGCCTGGGCAAGAATGAAACTCCATCTCTACCAAAAAAAAAAAAAAAAACACACAAGAAAGGCCAAGTGAAGTGGCTCCTGCCTGTAATCCTAGCACTTTGTAAGGATGAGGGGTGAATCTCCTGACCTCAGGAGTTCAAGAACAGCCTGAGCAACTGCAAGAACCTGTCTCAAATAAAAATAGAAAAATCAGCCAGGCGCGATGGTACATGCCTATAGTCCCAGCTACTCAGGAAGCTAAGGCAACAGGATCATCTGAGCCCAAGAATTTAATTTACAATGCCCCAGCACTCGATCCAAGACAGCAGAGCGATATTCCATTTCAAAAAGAGAGAAACAAAAAAAAAAAAAAAGAAAGAAAGAAAGTCAGGAGTGGTGGCACACCCAGTTACTTGGGGGCCTGAGGCGGGAGGATGGCTTGAGCACAGGAGTTTGAGGTTGCAGTGAGTTATGTGTAAGGCCATTACACTTCAGCCTAGGCAACAAAGCAAGACCCTGCCTCACTGCCTCAAAAAATAAAAAAATTTTAAAAAAGAAAGTATATAAACCAAGTATGGAAAAATAATTTCTGATTTAAGAGTAAAAAGAATGCATACATTTAAGTATGTGAATGAAATGATATAGTATCTGGAAGATGTGCTTCATAATAAGTAGAGAAGGGAAGAAACTAGTAAATGCTAAATAATATGGCTCGGCGCCTGTGGCTCAAGCGGCTGAGGCGCCAGCCACATACACCTAAGG
>NW_003852486.1:4609912-4615461 GCF_000181295.1 Otolemur garnettii | reverse complement strand
CACGCCCAGCCTTTAATGAGCAATATTAAAAGAAAAAAAAAGTATACCATCCTGTCATCAACTTGCATATATCTGAGGGTGAATGACTAAAAACTATGAAAAACAAAAACAATACTAAAAGTAAAATTTCATAGATTCTTCACATATGAAAAAGTTGGATATGAAATATAAGCTAGACAATTATTAACTAAGATGACAAATAATAAGCAAGAAAATCTAATACTTTTTATACAAAAGAACATAAGGGAAAAAACATTACCACAATTAATGTTAAGGAAAATGATAAAAGAAACTAGCAGCATCTCTTAACACAGGGAAAATAAAGTACAGTAGAGTCTCTGTAAGTTGAGCACCCAAGCTGACAGTAACAAATTGGGCAATGTTCCTCAACATAAGGAACTTAGGTCCACTGTACTGATATGTACATGGGGTGCATGTCCAGTCTATGAACATTAGGTCAACTTAAGGAGGTGGTCAGTGTAGAGAGGTCAGCCATGGAGGTTCTACTGTGTTGCATTTCTCTCTGTTGTGGCAGTCAAATTTAAGATTATCTCATGCTGCTAGAAAAACTAGCACAAAGCAGATCACATAGCAGATTATGGTAAGGCTGTATATTACCTTTAAAAGACCCATACCAAGTACATGATTCAAATAGCAGTAAGAAATTAATTTAACAAACTACAGAAATGAACCCTGAAAGTACAGTTATTTTAAATGGAGACCACTTCCTCAGTGTTACATACATGGTAAGATTTCTCCATTGTGTGCTGGCAGATCATTTGGGTAGGAAAGAAGGTGCCCAATTCTCCATTATTAAAGCATGGAGGAAGACTTAGAATAAAGCTTCAAATAGTACTGCTAATACTGTAAAGACATAGTACCTAGAAAGATAATGGGAAGCTATGTTCTGTATTGCATTTCAGAACAACTCAAGAATAGGACATGACATTCTTCTTACTAAAGTATCACAAGAATGGAGAAGCAAGAATCCAATGTACTCAATTCTAATATGAAGCCAGTAGATGGTCTAATACATTCCCACATAAGAGAAAAATTCAAATCAATTGAAGGTGGGGGGAGGAGGAACAAGGGAGTGGGAAGAGGGGAGGAGTGAGGTGGATGGGGGTTACAGTGTATGGCACACCTCTTGGGGTGGGACACAACTACAGAGGGACTTTACTTAACAAATGCAAACTGTAACCTAATTCTTTGTACCCTCAATGAACCTGAACCACTAATTAAAAAAAAAAAAAAAAGAATTACAGCAGTTTTCCTGTAAAATAATGTGCACTTAAAATCATTGTGTGGCACATAATAAATGCTTAATAATGAAAAAAAAAGACGACTAGGATATGAAAATCCTTTTCCTTCTTGATCCTCAAAGATTCTGAATCATTTTTTATAGTTGCTACAAGCATTTTTTTAATTGTTAAGTATATGACACATATGTGTACATATATACACATTAAAACACACATACATGGCATATATAATATGAAAAAAACCTACTATGGACCTACTACCTGTTAAAAATTAGAGAAAATACTAAACTTTTCATAAATTTATGTTAACATTCTTATACAGGGACCATGCCAATACATAGAAAGACAATAAGACCATTTTTCATAATATCTCTCTATTTTATCATACTAAATCCTATAATCCGTCCTGTTAAAACACCTTTCTAAATTTACTGCTCTGTTAAAAATGCAGTAATCTTTTTTTTGGCCAGGGCTGGGTTTGAACCCACCACCTCCGGCATATGAGGCCCGCGCCCTACTCCTTTGAGCCATAGGCACCGCCCTTTTTTTCTTGTAATAAAGAGTTTCACTCTTTATTTTTTTTGGTCACCCTTTGCACAGTGCTGTGATGTCACAGCTCATAGCAACCTCAAGCTCTTGGGCTCAAGTAATTCTCTTGCTTCAGCCTCCCGAGTGGCTGGGACTACAGGCTCCCACCTCAACACCTGGCTATTTTTAGAGACAAGGGCTACATCTTGCTCAGACTGGTCTGGAACTCCTAAGCTCAAGTAATCCACTGGCCTCAGCCTCCCAGAGTGCTAGGATTTACAGTGTGAACCACCGTGCCTGGCCCAGTAAGTATTAATTTACAGTACTAGAGTCATGAATAGCCTATCAAATAGCTACCAGATTTTTACCCTACAAGAGTTTGTTAAATGTATGGATAGCCCCAAAATGACATTAAGACCTTTTTATATAAACCCACTATAGAAATATATCCCAAAACAAAAAAAACAATGTCTGTCTCCTTTCCAAACCAATATTTCCTTTATCCAAAAACATCAGATGCTACTAAAACACATTTTTTAACTATAAAGTTGCATACAGTGTCAATACTTTATACTCATTCCTAAGAATAAACAATGACAAAAACTCATGTCAATTAATTAAATTTCAACTTCTAGGAATATGCTTTCTCTCCTTGTCCTTTTGACAGTCACCCCATCATATAATTCATAGATTCAACTACATTAGAATCTCTTCAAAGACAAAGGCCATATATGATTCCTCCATTGTTCATCACTGTGTCCCCTACACAGGATTAACTTAGTGATTGTTATTTACAACTAAGCTAAACTCCAAGAAACAAACTTTGAACTCCTTCAGTCCTAATGCAAAACTCAAGGGTTTGAGAATAAAAAGATCCTAAAAAACGAATAAAGCCATAGATACTCATGCTACATTATATTCCTTTATCTCCTAACTCACTACAGAAAGAAGTTTGGGAAGAATAAAAAGAATAAATGAAAAACCTGATCCTAAAGCTCTCCTGTCAAAACGCTCAAATATTACCATAGAATCTTTAACCTTAAACTCATATCAACATCTTGACCCCATAAACAAAACTTGCTAAAAAAAAAAAAAAAAAAAAGCTTTCAAGTGAAACCTAATATACGTGGATTCTATTTCATTACTGTTTAAGTTCTTGAAATTGTAGGCATAAATCATATGATGGAGTTTAGATTCATTTTCTAACCATGAGGACCCAGTGTCTTTCATCAGAATCTCAGAAGGGTAAGTGATCCCCCCAAACTGTGAAAACCCACTAATCTAGCATCTTCAAGAAACATTTTCCAGAGGAATACACTTAAGCTGGCTTAACTTGTGCATTCTTCCTTCATATTCATACAGGGGATCTTTACTATAAAATTAGTCTTTCTAAGAATTCCGTTAGCCCAGCCAAGAAGTTCCTATCCATAGATACATATATCAACAACTCCCAGATCCCAAAAACAGTTTACTCATAAATGCCTCCCCTAAAATAAAAAAAAAAAAGACTAGCCACTCTGTTAAATTTTTAAATACTGTTGTATGCTTCCATAATAAATTCTCTGAAAGACTTGAAAAATTTTTTAATGAAAGGTTTTCTGGTTTTAATTCCACATTGACTTACCCGCCTCATTCAACTTACCACACGTTACTATCCAAACAATTTGCTCATATACACCCAGGATATTTAGAAGGACATTCTGATTATTCTCAAAGCAGGGACCATTTATTGAATGGCAGACAATAACTTTGTTGAATGAATGGAAAAGGATCCCTCCTCCAGTAGATTTAAAATTATGCCATTAGCACCTGTGAGGAGGTTAAGCTGTGAAAGCATTCCCTTCCTCTCCAAGTGTCAGAAAGGTGCTGCTTCCTCCGTAACACAACATAATACAGTTATGGGTATCTATTTTATAGGTCACACTGACCAAGGACAGTCTATGTTCCCTATATAGTCTGACACAATTGGTCTCTTCCAAATATTATCCAATCAGTAATATGTGCCCCTATCTTTCCAAAATACTAAGATTTGCCACCAAAGCCTTCTGATGCACCATAAGATGGTCAATATACTACTGTATTAGTCAAAATATTTGTTATAGTGCCAACTTTGTTTTCAATTTAACATGTGACCTTGAAAAAGTTATCTCTATAATGCCTCAATTTCCTATTTTGTAAAATGGGAGAAAATATCCTACCATTTTCACAGAGATTTTTAATAGCACGAAAAATACTGAAAGAGTATTATTATTTTATTATAAAGTGTATATAAACCCACTTCAATGGAAAAGAGCACCCATTCTTTGTAGCCTTGTAGCAATTACTCCGTTAAAGATGTCCTGGACCGTCACATTTCTATTCAAAGGCACAAACTCTTCTTAAGACCACAATGGGCCATGCCAAGTTTCTCCCCTGCCAAACCCCACACATATATGCTATATACCATACTGCCATTAATGCTCTTTGCCCGCAAATAACTAGGTACTTCCAATCCCTAAAATAGCAACCTGCAAGGAGCATCCAAACATTTATTTTAAAAAATACGCTGACTTAGAAGGGGAACTCCATTACATGTATACAAATACAAGCAAACTCTTCTGAACACTTTCCATCCTTGCATACACACACAAACACAGACGCCTCACACCAACAAACCATCTGTCTTCTAGACCAAAAACATGTCTTTTTCCACGTACAAACTAACCAGTTCCGTTTATTAAACTTGTAATACAGAAGTCATTCTGTCGTTCCTACATACAGTCAATGTGTCAGGGGACACCACAGGCCTGGTCAAGCAGGTAAACAGTTCCCTTGCCACTCTCATCCCTTAAATACACAGACCGGACCGTGGGGTGGGCTCCAACCATGCCCACACAAACTAGCCTGTCAGGGCCGCCGCGGGCTCCGCCTCCACTCGCCGACTTCCCAGCCCCCTCCCCCAAGCCGAGAGTCGGCCTGTCAGGGACGCCCCTTCACCCCGCCCGGAGGGACTTCCCGGTAAGCTCTGGATCCCCGTTCCTAGTTCCCCTCCCCCATCCTTACCGCCGCTCTCCCGGAGGTCCAGGTCCGGGAGATGACAGCAGCTCCCGGGAAGTGAGCACGGGCGCGCTGGGAGTGTTTAGGCCTCAGGCCTGCCCACAGCGTCCCACTCACCGTGTCGGAAGGCGAGCAGGGAGCGACGAGAGCGCAGGGAAGTAGGGGAGAGAGGGTGGCCGCCAGGCTCCTCCGCCTCCCTTGATCCACAGCGGATCCCTCCCGCCTGTCAGGAGGCGTCCAGCGGGTAAGCGGACTGGCGGAAATGCGAGAGAGGAGAAGGGAAAGGCGTAGGGCTAAAGGAGGGCGCTGAGGGGAGGCGGGTCCCGCAACCGAGACGGGGATCGTCTCCCCCTCCGCAAAGCGAACCCAAAATGGCGGCGGGAGCGGCGGCAGAGCGGCGGCGGCGGCGGCGGCTCCTTTGGAGGGAGGGAGCGAAGGGCGCCTCGTGCCCCCACCTCCCACTCCTCCCTCTTCGCTTACTCCCTCTTGGCGCCCCCCTCCCGCCCGACCTGGCCGCGGAGCGCGCTGCCCGCTTGCGTGTGCTTCTGGGCTCGGCGCTGGCTTCTCCCACCAACCTCCACCTTCCGCCGCCCGCTCCCGGGAGTAAGCCAGCCCGTCAGCTCGCGCTCGGGGATGCCTTCTCTTGCGGCCCCCTCTCCCCTCGGCCCCTGTCAGGCGGCTCGGGCACAGGCCCTCACGCGTACCTCCAGCGGCGCGAGCCTA
>NW_003852486.1:4600251-4609774 GCF_000181295.1 Otolemur garnettii | reverse complement strand
CCTCCCACAATCCCCCCCGCGGGACTGTTCCATTCCCTTCGGCTGCAGAGGCAGGGAGAAGAGGCCAGGCAGAAGCCGGCAGAGATTGCCCTTCTGATTGTAACTACCATAGTGCAGAGCGGACGCCTACGACAGCCTACCTCCCTGGGCGTCTCGCCGCGGCACTGAAGCTCGTCTCCTCGCTCGTCCTCCGCCAGGCCGCGGGAAGCCGTCACGGGCTGCCGGCGCCCCTCCACTGGCCGGTGGTTGGAGGCCGCGGCGGCTGCGCGCTGCGCTCTTCCTGCCGCACTACCGCTCTCTCTTTGCAGTTGCCGAGCGGGTGCTTTGGAGTCTTTTCTGCCGGGGTCTGCAGGTCACCACGTTCGGAGAACTAGCGGCGACTCACGGTGAGGAAACGGAGTTGCACGGGGGTTGGACCCATGAGGGAGAGGAACCGTACTCCGAGCCTCCGTGAGATGGGGAGGTGCGAGCCCGGAGGAAGCTCCACCGGCGCCTCTCCTGAGGGGCTTCTTCTGGGCGCGCAGTCCTAAGGCTAGGACCTGCGGAAGGACCGGCGTGGTGGTCTGCTCCCTGTTGGTAGCCCGGCTCAGATTTCTCGAATTCTATTCCACTGTACACAATAGTATTTTTGCCCTTTATGCACACCTCGAGGATGATAGATGCATCTTTAACCTCTTTAGGCGGCCTAAAAAAGAGGATGAAGAAACCGCGTATTTCTAATTCAGTTCTGGATTCTGCCTCTCGTGTTTTGTATGTCATTCAACAGGTTATTTTTCTTAGTTCCTTATCAAAAACTGTTCGTTAAAATTAGTCAACTTCAAATGTCTTCAGGGTTGATATATGAAATAATAAGATATGTAAGGTAGAATTAGCTCTTAGGTATAGGGAAAGTGTAGAATATTATTATGTTATCGTTTAGAGTCGTTTATAAGGTTTGTGGGTGTAATTGGTAGTTTGTATTCTAGTCTTCCATATCGTTAATAAAACAATGATAATCTAGATCTATCAGGTTTCTGTGACTACTAAATAACTTGTTTCCGCAAAGCTTTTAACGGATATTTGATGATTCATTTAAGGAGAACTATGGACTATTAAAATCCACAGATTCCAAACTTTATCTTATTGAGTAGGTTTTTTTTTTTTAAGGGTCGCACTGTGTCGCCCTTGGTAGGTAGAATGTCAATGGCGTTACAGCTCATAGCAACCTCAAATCTCAGGCTTTAGCGATTCTCTTGCCTCAGCCTCCCAAGTAGCTGGGACTAGAGGCACCCGCCACAACGCCTAGCCATTTTGTTGTTGAGGTTGTCATTATTGTTTGAATTGTTTTCTTAGAATAGACAATTTCATATTTTTGTATGTACTTCTGAAAAACGTGTTCAAAAGTCTAAATTGCGGCTCAGCACCTATAGCTCAACCGGCTAAGGCGCCAGCCACGTACACCTAAGGTGGCGGGTTCGAATCCCCAGCCCGGACCCGCCAAACAACAATGATGGCTGCAACCAAAAAATGGCCAGGTGTTGTGGCAGGCGCCTGTAGTCCCAGCTACTTGGGAGGCTGAGGCAGGAGACTCGCTTGAGCCCAGGAGTTGGAGGTTGCTGTGAGCATGATGCCATGGCACTCTGCCCAGGGCGATAGCTTGAGGCTCCGTCTCAAAAAAATAAAAAATAAATAAAAAAAAAAATAAAATTCAAGTAGAAGGTTCTAAATTTCCTACTTAGAATATATAGGTTAGGTTTTATTTGCTCATTTTGTTTTTTAAACAGCAAAGAGGAAATCAGCTTTAATTACCCCATATATGTTTAGTTTACCTAACCAAATTCCAACATTGTCATGGAGCCCATTTAGGTTTACACTCATCTTTTTTTAATTGTTTCATATATGCCAGAGTGTTATGCTACCAGCCACTTGTTTTTATTTAAGAGCAGGGACTATGTCCTTAAATTTCATTCACATGCTTTTATAGTCTAATGCAAAGCAAGTCACGGAAATATTGAAATGAATGTTGAAGTCTTACAGAAAAGAAATAGAATTAAGTTAATATTTGTGGAATATTGTGCCAGGAGAACATGAGTTCCTGCTCAATCTGTATAGTAAACAATACTTTGAGATGGATAATCATATCCTCATTTACAGAAGAGAACCACAGAAGTCTGGTGACTTGATCTTTAGATTCTAGTTTGCCTGTGTCTTAAAAACCTAACTTTTTTCAGTATACCACATTGCCCTTGTAGTGAAATTTCTTATCAGTAGCATGGTTATCTGTACTTCAGAGAGAAAATACTTTTACAGGAACTTCACTACACCAATATGTAAAGGAAGTTACTTATGGCCTCTGTGTTCAACAGGTTGCTATTAGTAACTACACAGTGAATAGTGTGAATTGTCATATAAGTATAGGCAAATAAAGTAGTATTCTTTAATTCACAGTGAATTGTCATATAAGTATAGGCAAATAAAGTAGTATTCTTTTCTTTTGTGTATGCCCTACAGCCTACCAGAAACTAAAATATATTAAGTGTTCAATAAAATGACCTCACTGAATGAATGAACCCTAAATTATTTGACCAACACAGGTATGATAAACAGAATATTGGTTTCCCCAAAGATATCCACGTCCTAGTCCCTTGGACCTGTGAATATGTTATATTTCATGAGGAGAGAAATAAGGTTGCTAATCATCTGACTTGAAATAGGGAAGTTACCCTATATTATTCTGCAAGGCTTTTGGTAATAACAAGCATACTTAACAGATGGAAGAGGGTCACAGAAGAGTCAAGTGTTAAGAGTAATGCAATGTGAGAAAAACTCCAACCAGCCTTTGCAAATTTTAAAGATGAGTGGGAGCCATGAGCCAAGTAACTGTTTTTTGACTTTTTTTATTTCACAGCACACTTGAACCTATAAGTTAAAATTCCACAGCACATTTAAATTATGTTGATCAAAAAAAAAGTGAAAAAAAAGAAAAGAATGTACCAGCTTGGCACCTGTGGCTCAGCAGCTAGGGTGCCAATCACACACACTGGGGCTGGTGGGTTTGAACCTGGCCCAGGGCCTGCCAGATAGCAATGACAACTATAACAAAAAAATAGCCGGGTGTTGTGGTAGGTGCCTGTAGTCCCAGCTACTTGGGAGGCTGAGGCAAGAGACTTGCTTGAGCCTAGGAGTTTGAGGTTGCTGTGAGCTATGATGCCAGGGCACTCTACCAAGGGCGACAAAGTGAGACTCTGTCTCAAAAAAAAGAATAGACTTACTGTGCTTTGAACTTATTTTGAGAATAATTTAATTAATGATCTTTAAAATTTTTCAAGGTATACCAGTTGAAAACCACTGTTCTAGAAGATGGGAAAGGCAAGAAAAGAGACTCTCCAAGAGTCTCCAGAAAGAAATGCAATCCTACTGACACTTCTATTTCTGATTTCTAAACTATGGAACTATAAGATGATAGATTTTTGTTTTACACTATGTTTGTGATAATTTGTTATAGCACCAATAGGAAACTAATAACCTAAGAGGAGCTAAATCATGGCTAACCTCCAAAGCAGTCTGCCTTGGATTGTAGTTTTATTCTTTAATTTAAATAAGGGTGTGGTTTTGACTCAATTTTGCCTTCAAGCAAAGTGATTGACACTCCACAAATCTGTCTAAGATGTCCAGTATTTCTTTACTGCTCTGTTTCTCCTGGTGTCCATTCTTAAGTGATAAATAGGCAGCTGTACTCTTAAACTGCAGTACTGTGCCAGTTTACCTGAGCTGCCCTCATAATTTTCCCACTAGAATAGAAGTAATTACACACTATTTCGTGAAGGTTTTTTTGCTGGGATGTTGTTTAAATGCATTATAAACAGGGAAAGCTAATATCTGTAATCCCAGTACTCTGGGAGGCTGAGGTGGGTGGATTGCTTGAACTGAGGAGTTCAAGACCAGACTGAATAAGAGCAAGACCTCTTCTTTACTAAAAATAGAAAGACTAGTCAGGCATTATGGTAAATGCCTGTAGTTCCAGCTACTCAGCAGGCTGAGACAGGAGGATCACTATAAAGCCCAAGAGATTGAGGTTGCTGTGAGGTAGACTGAGGCTGTGGCACTCTAACCTGGGAGACATAGTGAGACTCTGTCTCAGAAAAAAAGAGGGGGAAGCTCTTTGATACAAACTTTCCCCCCCACATACCAGTCAACCTTTGTTGGGGATTAATTCTCAAGTAGAATGTGAAAAAGGGTAGCCCAGCCATGCCTGTAATCCTAGCACTCTGGGAGGCTGAGGCTGGTAAATTGCTTGAGTTTAGGAGTTTGAGACTAGCCTGAGCTAGAACAAGACCCCATCTCTAAAAATAGCTGGGTGTTGTGGTGGATCCCTATAGTCCCAGCTACCTGGGAGGCTGAGACAAGAGGATCACTTGAGCCTTCAGAGTTGGAGGTTGCTGTGAGCTATGACATAACAGCACTCTAACCAGGGTGACAAAGTGAGACGCTGTCTAAAAAAAAAAAAAAAGTGAAAGGAGCCAGATATGGTAGCATATCTATAATCTTAGCATTTTCAAACGACAAGGCATGAAGATTGCTTGAGGTCAGGAGTTTCAGACCAGCCTGGGCAACATAGTAAGACCCCCCATCTCTATAAAAAATAAAAAAATTAGTCAGATATGCTGTAGTATTAGCTACTTGGGAGATTGAGGCAAGAGGATTGCTTGAGCCTAAAAGTTTGAGGTTATAGGTGAGCTATGATCACACCACTACCTTCATGCCTGGGCAACAAAGCGAGACAGTCTCAGGGGAAAAAAAAAGAATATAAAAGGAGTCAGCAACAATGGAGTTCTTCATGGAGGAGTGCCAGGCTAAGGAGATCATAGCCTGGAATATGGAGTATACCCTCCACACTAGCCCCTCTTCTAGAGGTATTCCTGTGGTATCTCACCTAGGAATTTCTTTTTTTTTTTTTTTTTGAGACAGTCTCACTTTGTCACCCTTGGTAGAGTTCCCTGGTGTCATAACTCACAGCAACCTCAAACTCTTGGGCTCAAGCAATTCTCTTGCCTCGGCCTCCCAAGTAGCTGGGATTACAGGTACCTAACACAAAACTTGGCTATTTTTAGAGATGGGGTCTTGAACTCATGAGCACAGGCCATCTACCCATCTCAACCTAGGATTATAGGTGTGAGCCACTGCCACCGCTCCCCCCGCCCCCATTTTTTTTTTCTTTTTTTGAGACAGTTTCACTTTGTCACCTTTGGTAGAGTGCCTTGGGGTCATAACTCACACCAACCTCAAACTCTTAGCCTCCCAAGTAGCTGGGACTACAGACACCACTACAAGCCCTGCTATTTTTTTTTTTAGAGAGGAGGTCTCTGGCTCAGACTAGTCTTAAACCTATGAGCTCTAGAGGTCCACCCGCCTCAGCCTTCTGGAGTGCTAGGATAACAAGTGTGAGCCACCATACTGGGCCAGAATTTCTTATAAGAAAGGCAATAGCAAGGAGGGAAGGGAATGGGGAGGTCATGGTGTTTGGCAACCTCTTGGGGAAGGAACATGTTTATAAGAGGGACTTTGTCTGACAAATGCAATTAGTGTAACCTGGATTTCAATGAATCCCCAACAATGAAAAATAAATAGATACATACATACATACATAAAATTTAAATAAAGAGAGACGATAGCTGGCTGGGCCCAGTGGCTAATGCCCATAATCTCACCACTTTAGGAGGCCAAGGTGGGATGGTTGCTTGAGGCCAAGGGTTCTAGACCAGTCTCGTCAACCTGGCAAGACCCCTTCTCTACAAAAAATAAAAACAGGCAGGGTGTGGTGGCTCACACCTATAACACTCTGAGAGGACAAGGTGGGAAGACCACTTGAGCTCAGGGGTTGAGACAGGCCTGAGAACAAGACTCCATTGCTACTAAAAATAGAAATATTAGTTGAGTGTTGTGGCAGGTGCTTGTAACCCCAGCTACTTGGGAGGCTGAGGCAAAAGGATCACTTGAACCCAGGAGTTGGAGCCTACAGTAAGCTATGATATAATACTATAGTATCCTCTTTGAAACACTACAACAATGCTTTTAAAGATGAAATTCCACATTAATACCCAGTTTGGCAACTGCCCTAGTTTGATATCCATGAGTTTCTTCTCCCTCAGACTGGTATAACTGAGTCCATCTTAGGTTCCTAGTTTGATATAAACTTATAAGGTTTCAAATGTTAAAAGAATTTTTTTTTTAACTTTATTTATTTATTGTTTTTTTTAGCCGGGGTTTGAACCCGCCACCTCTTGCATATCGGGCCAGTGCACTACCCTTTTGAGCCACAGGCACTACCCTAAAAGAATTTTTTAAAGATAAAATGTACTGGAATATGGTCAGGGCCAACTTTACATTTGGCACGTGTGGGTAAATGCAATATAATCACAATCATTTGTAAATAATTGTTTAATAAGGGAAGAACTTTGAGATTTTTGTTTGGGTACAGATTGAGTATTATTTATCCAAATGCTTAGAAGTAGAAGTGCTTTGAATTTTGGATTTTCTTTCAGATTTGGAATATTTGTATCATACTTACCACTTGAACATGCTAAGTTTGAAAATCTGAAATGCTCCAATGAGTATTAACTTTGAGTGTTACATCTACATTCAAAAGTTATAGATTTTGGAGCGTTTCAGATTCAGGATTTTTGGATTTGGGATGTGCGTGCTAAGATTTTGAACTCATGCTTTAGGTAATTGCATTTTAGCAAAATAGAAATACGTACTCCAGACTGCCCAAATTCAAAGTCCAGCTCTTCTACTTGGTAACTATGTAAATTTGGGTAGAGACTTAGTAGTAGTGGTAAGTTTTTATAAGTTGTTTAATTCCTGTAACAATTTAGATGCTATCATTGTCTCCATTTTACATTTGAAGAAACAGACACACAAAGTTTAAGTAATTTGCTCAAGATCACACAACTATTAAATGGAAGGAGATAGATTTTAAATCCCAGCAGTTAGATTCTAGGGTCCATGCTTTTAACTGTTTTGCTGTAATTGCCTCTCTTTTTCCTGATCTATAAATGGAACTTAACAGTACAGTCACATGTCACCGGATAGGGATTCGTTCTAAGGAACGTGTTCTTAGGCACTTTTTTCCTTGTGCAAACATGGTCGAATATACTTACAGAAATGTAAATGGCATAGCCTACTACACACCTACGCCATAGTATATCGCCTATTACTCCTAGGCCATAAACCCATATAGCTTGTTACCTGTGTTAGTACTATAGGCAAAGGTAGCACAATGATACTTGTATATCTAAACGTATCTTTTTTTTTCTTTTGAGACAAAATCTCACTTTGTTATCCTTGGTAGAGTGCTATGGCATCATAGCTCACAGCAACCTCAAACTCTCGGGCACAAGTGATCCTCTTGCCTCAGCCTCCCAAGTAGCTGGGACTACAGGCATCCACCACAAACAAAACCCATCTGTTTTTTAGAGATGAAGTCTCTCACTCTTGGTCAGACTGGTCTTGAACTCCTGGGCTTAGGCAATCCATGAGCCTTGGCCTCCCAGAGTGCTAGGATTACAGGTGTAAGCCACTGTACTTGGCTATCTACATGGAAAAGGTAGAGTAAAAATTCCATATTGTTATTGCCCACTGTTGCTAACCAAAGTGTTATTCTGTGGCAAATGACTATACCTACTTATTTAATCTAGCCATACTTTATTTTTACCTGGGGATAATAATGTCTATAACTTATAAGATTATAAGAAAATACCTATGAATAGTTTGTCATAAAGCCTATTTCTGAAAAATACTCCATGATTAATACTAAAATCAATGTAGCACTAATTTACTTCTGAATTAATGCAGTTTTTAGACAAGGTCAACTTAAGAATCTGTGGTTCTGTTCACACAAAAATGTATAGACAAATGTTCATAGGAGCTTTATTTATAATAGCCCAAAACTAGAAATAACCCAGATATCCTTCAGTAGATGAAGTGGCTGCCAGGGGTTCTCAAACTTTTTAAACAAAGGGCCAGTTCACTGTCCCTCAGACCATTGGAGGGCCAGACTGCGGGCCCTGGGACAAGTCAGCTGCTAAGCAGGAGAGGCAGCAGTGGCAAAAACACCTGGCGGACCGTAGTTTGAGGACACCTGGAGTGTAGCATAACCAGGAGTAGTGGCACTCTAGGAGGCTGAGGTGGGGGGATCCCTTGAAGTTCCAGCCCAGCCTGATCGATCATTTGTTGTAGTTTGGGTACAAGATCGTAGTGTCCTAAAATGGAAAACTGATTATATTTTCCTGTCCAGCCCTTCTCATAGCGTCTGTAACATAGAATAATAACCCCAATATCCAGAGACAGACCTATTGGAAGAAGTGGCCTATAGACTATGTCACTCATCTTTCCCGTCCAAGTCCCGGCCCCCCTCTAGAACCCACAGCTCTTCCATAGTAGTGGTTATGCCAGGGCACATTGGGAGGATCTGGGGAGCAGGATTGACAGGTCAGCTACTATAGGAGTTAGATCGCAGGAGCAAAGGAGCCCTGGAATCCCATAGGTAAAAGGAAGGCAGGCTGGTAGAGACCATTCCAATCTTCCTTATGGATGCACATTATACGTTTTTAGAATGACTGGATTAAGAACTACATTTGAAAACTAAAAGGAGATGAATTTCAAAGGAGTTTATGTGGTTCTCTTCACTGTACTGTGTAAGTTCTGTTAGGCCAGGGACTTAAAGTTTGTTCACCATTGTATTTTCAGGGCCTGGCGTGTAGTAGGTGGTTAGTAACTGTTGACTTAAATGGATACAATTCTGTTGTCATTAATTTTGTTGCTTTTAAAATATTGCTTACAAGAAAGGTGAGTATGAGCCAGGCACAGTGGCTCACCCTGTAATTCTAACATTCTAGGAGGCAGAGACAGGAGAATCACTTGAGACCAGCCTGAGCATGAGCGAGACACCCTCTCATCCCCACCTCACCCCTATCCTCTGGTTTCTACTAAAAATAGAAAAAATTAGCCATGTATTATGGCCAGTGCCTGTAGTCCTAGCAACTCAGGACACTGAGGCAGGAAGATCACCTGAGCCCAGGAGTTTTAGGTTGCTATGAGCTTGGGGCAACAGAGTGAGATGCTTTCTCAAAACAAACAAAAAAGTGAATGTGATAGCCAAAATGAAATAATTACATAGAGATTTCATTTAGTTATTTTGTCACTACTAGATACTAAGAATTGCATTTAAATATTTTAAACTTCTTTTAGCTACTAAAAGCTTCAGGCTTTACAATTAAGTATTTCTAACATACAAAAGAATGAATATAACACACAGTATAAAAAACAGTAAAATAGGGCGGCACCTGTGGCTCAGTGGGTAGGGCGCCAGCCCCATATACCGAGGGTAGTGGGTTCAAACCCAGTTCCAGCCAAACTGCAACAAAAAAATAGCCAGGCTTTGTGGCAGGCGCCTGTAGTCCCAGCTACTCAGGAGGCTGAGGCAAGAGAATCGCCTAAGCCCAGGAGTTGGAGGTTGCTATGAGCTGTGTGACACCATGGCACT
>NW_003852486.1:4595019-4600083 GCF_000181295.1 Otolemur garnettii | reverse complement strand
CCGGGCCCGCCAAACAACAGTAACAGCTGCAACCAAAAAATAGCCAGGCATTGTGGCGGGCGCCTATGGTCCCAGATACTTGGGAGGCTAAGGCAGGAGACTCACTTGAGCCCAGGAGTTGGAGGTTGCTGTGAGCTGTGATGTCACGGCACTCTACCCAGGGTGACAGCCTGAGTCTCAAAAAAAAGAAATAGATCATTACTGATTTGTGTGTTCTGCCCCTGTCTTTTCCCTTTTCTTCCTTCCTAAGTGTTGCTTTTATCATTCTCTTGCCTTGTTTAAATTTTACTAACATATATGTGTATCCTCAAAATTAGGTTTTGAATTTTACATAACTTATATGATATGCCTGTAATCCTAGTACTCTGGAAGGCCAAGGCGAGTGGATTGCCTGAGCTCAGGAGCTCGAGACCAGCCTGAGCAAGTGCGAGACCCCATCTTTTTTTATGGGTGCCTTTGCTAAATGGTTAGAGCACCAGCCCCATGCACTGGGTCTGGTGGGTTCAAACTCAACCTGGACCTGCTAAACAAAAAAATAAGTTATATGATGGTAGATATAATAGTTTTCATGCAGTTAATTTTTGAGATTGATTCATGTTGATGCAGGTAGTGGTAATTTATTCTTTTTATTGCTTTATGGTATTCCATTCTGTGACTGTATCTCTGTTCTTTCAGGGAACATTTGGGCTTTTGTTACAGTTTTTTGATAATTCAAACTCTACTACAGGATGTCCCAAAAGTTGCCCCTAAAGTTGTCATACATAAGGAAAATGGAAATTGTAGCTAAATGTCCCTTTATTTACAAAATATTCATGAAAAAATTTTACAAAGTGATAGCAACATGTAAAGAATATTTTGTATATTTATTTTATTATTTTTTTTAGAGTGCTGTGGCGGTATAGCTCACAGCAACCTCAAACTCCTGGGCTCAAGCAATTCTCTTTCAACCTCCGAAGTAGCACCTGCCACAAGGCCTGGTTATATGTACAGATGGCATCTCACACTAGCTTAGGCTGATCTCGAGCTCCTGAGCTCAGTCAGTCCAACTGCCTCAGCCTCCCAGAGTACTAGGATTATAGGCATGAGCCCCTGCACCTGGCCTGTAAATGTTTTTTAATGAATATTTTGTAAATAAAGGGACATTTAACTATAATTTTCCACTTTAACTATGTACGGTGGCTTTTGGGGTAACTTTTGGGACACCTTGTATTGTGAACATTCTGATACATATTTTCGGAGTATGCAAGTGTAAGTGTTTTTTTTGGAATCGGTATTAGAGTAGACTATCTGAGTCATATGCTTATACATTCAACTTTGCAAAGATAATGCCAAATTTGTTTTCCAAGATAATTGTACTTACGCTTCTATTCACAGTGTATGAAATTCCCAATTTTTCATAGCCTCTTTCATATTTGCTATTGTCTTATCTTTTATTTTTCCTAAAATGGTAGTTGCAAATTGTATCTCATTGTGATAGTTTTAATTTGTATTTCCCTGCTTTGTTATAGGTTGAAAGTCTTTTTTTTTTTTTTTGGAGACAGAGTCTCACTTTGTTGCCCTAGTAGAGTGACATGGCACATAGCCCATAGCAACCTCAGATTCCTGGGCTCAAATGATTCTCTTGCCTCAGCCTCCCGAGTAGCTGGGATTATAGATTCCTGCCACAACATCCAGCTATTTTTAGAGACAGGGTCTGGCTCTAACTCAGGCTGGTCTCCAACTTGTAAGCTCAGACGATTCACCCACCTTGGCCTCCCGGAATGTTAGGATTACAGGCGTGAGCCACCTCGCCCAGCCCAGGTTGAAAGTCTTTTCATGGTTTCCTAGCTACTTGTGTTTTCTTTTCTGTGAAACACCTGTCCATGTCTTTTGTTCATTATTTTTTGCCAATTTGTAATCATTCTTCATGTTTTAGACATTAATCCATTGTCGGTGCTAGGTGTTGCAAACCTCTTTTCCCATCTGTGGCTTACCTTCTTTCTTTTATTAATAGCACAAGGACTATGCTGAAAGGAATAACAAGGCTTATCTCCAAGGTCCATAAGGTGAGTCCAAACTGACCTGAATGTTTCCTGCCAACTACCTGTAGGTGGATTTCTTGTTTATTATATCTAGAATAAAATGCTCTGGAGAACTTCAACTAACTAGTGCTTTACAAGTTTACTAAAAGACAAAAGTAACAGGTCTCAGTGCAATAATTGTGCTTGAGAATTGACCATGTGAAAGGAAAATTAACATCTTTCCAATAAAACATAAGTGAGGTTGACTGCAGCTATTTCTATTAACTTTTATTATTTCTCTAGTTAGATTGATAAATATCTTCTCTTAATTAATAATTTAAAAGAAAAATTAGGACCAAGCATGGTGGCTCGTGCCTATAAACCTAGACCTCTGGGAGGCTGAGGTGGGTGGACTGCATGAGCTTACAGGTTCCAGACCAGCCTAAGCCAGAGCGAGACCTTGTCTCTAAAAATAGCCGGGTGTTGTGGTGGGCACCTGTAGTCCCAGCTACTTGGGAGGCTGAGGCAAGAGAATCTCTTGAGCCCAGGAGTTTGAGGTTGCTGTGAACTATAATGCCATGGCACTCGGGGGTGGGGATGGGGGTGGGCACAAAGTGAGACTCTGTCTCCAAAAAAAAAATTAGTTATTAATGTAGATCTTTAGCATCTGATGATAAAATGAAATAAAAAAATTATATATGAAAAAGACCATTCTTTTGGTTTACTTTTTTTTTTTTTTAACCAAATAGATTTTCAATACGTTCTGTATGGCAGGTACTCCAAATTCGAAGATAACTCATTTCACTAATAATAGTTATTATTTTTCAGGCATTCATTATATGGCAAGTGCTTTCTTTTAATGTTCATGATCAATCCATGAAATAGATAATATCCGTGTTTCACAAATGCAGAAACTTAAGGCTAGAATGGCTAGGTAATTTACCTAAGGAAACAGGCTGTGAATTTGCGAAGCCCAGAATAGATGCCAAATCTGTGACTTCAAAGCCTGTGGCCTAACTGTGCTATATTGCATTTTTTGGTCTATATTCTCACAGTCCAGTAGTGGGATCAGGAATAAATGGCTGTTACAATAGGGTAATGTTACAGCATCGAGGAGAAGCACCTAACCTGGATTAGTTGAGTCCATAGGAGATCTTCCCAGAGCCAAATCCTTTAGGATGAGAACTGAGCCAGAAAAGCTGGTCACTGTCATCTGATTATTTAATTACACACATTAGATTTCCTAGAAAAGGAGTGCTTCCTCCTGTATGGTATCTCCCTCTCCCCAGGGGTTCATTATAAAATGAATAACAATAAGAATCAAAAATGGAAGTAGATCAAATTACAAAGTTGAAATTTCCTCCTTAATAACAGATGAAAAAGACATGAGGCCAGACTGTAGAAATATGTTGGTAAAAGGAATTTTATAGCTTTTTTCGTTTTGTTCCTTTTGACCTTCTAGATTGGTCTGTGAATGCTGTTCTTTCAGGAACTTTGTGAACTTCTTTCTGAAACTGTAGAGGCAATAGCGCAGATGGTTGTTTTCCCTGGAAATAAGAAACTACCTGGGTGATCCTTATATAACACTCTAAGAAGTAAGGATTCCATTTTGCTAACTTACTTCACCTCAAAAAAAGTATAACTGGCCGAGTGTGGTATAGTTCATGTCTATAACCATGGCACTTTGGTAGGCTAAGGTACCTACCAAAGAGACATTGTACTTTAAAAAGGTGGGAGGATCATTTGAGACCAGGCGTTCAAGACCTGTCTGGGCTATAACATAATAAGGCCTTATCCCTAGTTGTTTTTTTTTTTTTTTTTGAGACAGAGTCTGTCACTTTGACTCCCTTGGTACAATGCTGTGGCATCATAGCTCACAGCATCTTTAGACTCTTGGGCTCAATTGATCCTCTTGCCTCAGCCTCCCAAGTAGCTGAGACTACAGGTTCCCATCACAAGGCCCAGCTAAATTTTCTATTTTTAGTAGAAATGGTTCTCACTTTAGCTCAGGCTGGTCTGTAATTCCTGAGCTAAAGCGATCCACTTGCCTCAGCCTCCCAGAGTGCTAAGATTACAGGCATGCATCACTGCGCCAGCCATCTATACAAAATTTTTAAAAATTAGTCCAGGAGTTTGCAGTTACATTGTCTCACACTCACACACAGCATAGCTAAACCAGGCACAGTGGTATGCACTTGTAATACCAACCACTCAGGAGGTCTGAGGCAGGAGATCTCTTAAACAGGAGTTGGAGACCAGCCTGGGCAATATAGTCAGAGCCATGTCAGAAAACAAAAGAAAATAGCTTCTAGTTCAAAGGTTAAAGGGGAAAAAAACTGGCCAGATGTGGTGGTTCATTCCATCATCCCAGCACCATGGGAGCCTAAGTCAGGAGGATTGCTTGAGGCCAGGAATTTGAGACCAGCCTGGGCAACAATGTGAAACCCTGTCTCTACCAAAAATAAGAAAATTAGCAAGGCTTGGTGGTGGTATACTCCTTTAGTCCTCACTGCTCAGGAGGCTGAGGTAGTAAGATTGAGCCCTGGAATTTGAGGTTGCAATGAGCTGTGATTGCCCTATTGTGCTCTAGCATGAGCAACAGAGCAAGACTCTTATCTCTTAGAAGATATATAAGTATGTATAAAATATGTGTAGCATAACTCAAAAGTCATCAAATTACTGTAGAAATAGCACCACCTTGTGGCTCTTGAATACTTTGTTTTTCACTTGACTTTTTAAAGAGACATGGTACTTTAACCCCATCAGGTTGAATTGAGTAGCAATAGTAGTACTAAAGTGTGTTCTTCAGATTGTTATGCTGAGGTAACAACTCCTGAATTCTCAATGGTTTTTTTTTCCTTTGTTTTTTTGAGACAGTGTCACTTTGTCACCCTCGGTAGAGTCCCGTGGCATCACAGCTCACAACAGCCTCAAACTCTTGGGCTCAAAGGATTCTCTTGCTTCAGTCTCCTTCCCAATTATCTGGGATTACAGGTGCCTGCCACAATGCCCAGCTATTTTTAGAGATGGAGTCTGACTCTAACTCAGGCTGGTCTTGAACACA
>NW_003852486.1:4584099-4594922 GCF_000181295.1 Otolemur garnettii | reverse complement strand
TTTTTTTTTTTTTTTTTTTTTTTTTTTGAGAGACAGAATCTTGCTCTGTTGCCCTGGCTAGGGTGCCCTGGCATCTGCCTAGCTCATAGCAACCTCAAACTCTTGGGTTCAAGTGTTCTTTCTGCCTCAACCTCCCATATACCTGGGACTGCAGGCACCCACCAAGACGCTAACTAGTTTTTCTATTTTTAGTAGAGATGGGATCTTGCTTTTGCTCCAACTGGTCTCAAACTCCTGAGATCAAGGGAACTTCCCACCTCAGCCTCCCAGAGTGCTGAGATTACAGGCCTGAGCCACCATTGGCCTTCTCAATGGGTCACAACAAAGGGTGAGGCCAGGCACAGGTGCAGTAGTTTAGGCAAGTGGATTGCTTGACCTCAGAAGTTTGAGACCAATGTGAGCAAGTCCTCATCTCTGAAAAATTAGCCAGCCATTGTGATGGGCGCCTATAGTCCTAGCTACTCGGGAGGCTGAGGCAAGAGGCTCACTTTAGCCCAGGATTTTGAGGTTGCTGTTAGCTACAAGTCCACGGCACTCTACCAAGGGCTAAACTGAGACTCTGTTTAAAAAAAAATATGCCAAAGGATATTGTTTATGTTGTGTGTGTATTTTGCTTTGTTTTTGTAGTTCCAAAAAGACTTTGCAGACAAGATCGGGGGCTGGATGCAGAAATAAAGATGTACCTTCTTGGGATACATCTCAACTTGTAGCTTTTAAGCTTACCACAACAGGGGAAGAAAAGAGGTTTTATATCTACTCTTAACTGTATCTGACTAGAAATGACACAAATTATTTCTACTCATAGCTCTTTGGCCTGAAGTAATCACATGACTGACTTTCTACAAGGAGACTAAGAAATGTAGAAAAGCACTTGGGTATTTGCTGAGCATGGCTGTCTCTGCAATAGAGTTGATTATATGCTACAGTCTCAGCCAAAGCTAGAACAACTCTGTTACTTTACACTGTTACTTTATCTTAAAATCTACACATAATGGTTCAGAGGTTTCCATGTATAGTTCCCTAAGCTGCTTATAGAGCAGTTGACTTTCCTAGGTGGATGCTTTATATACTCTCATTATATGTCTTAAATGAAAGTTTTTTTATTCCAGGGAACAAGAACTAAGTATTTGTGGTACTTGGAGATAAATAACAAACAAATAAAATCAGATCCCTTCTTTCCAAGTATGTGGCCTAGCCTGAGAGACAAATATATATAACATAACTTTTATTTTTTTTTTGAGACAGGAGCCTCCAGCTGTCCCCCTGGGTAGAGTGCTGTGGCATCACAGCTCAGCAACCTCCAACTCCTGGGCTCAAGCGAGTCTCCTGCCTCCTCCTCCCAAGTAGCTGGGACCACGGGCACCTACCACAACATCTAGCTATTTTTTGGTTGCAGCCATCATTGTTGTTTGGCTGGCCCAGGCTGGATTCGAACCTGCCACCTTAGGTGTAAGTGGCTGGTGCCTTAGCCACTTGAGACCTAGGTACCAAGCCATAACTTGATACAATACGAGATCTCGGATGTGAATTCTGGTTCTACCACCTATCATCTCAGTGACCTTAGTCAAAATAACTTCCCTGAATTTCGTTTTACCCCATCATAAAACAAGGGTGATGTCTACCTACCTTCTTTGATTCTGAGCTCAAAAATAGTATATGTAAAATGCCGTATTACCTATCATCTAGACAGGGGTCCTCAAACTTTTTAAACAGGGGGCCAGTTCACCGTCCCTCAAATGGTTGGAGGGCCGGACAGTGGGCCCCAGGACACGTCAGCTGCTAAGCAGGACAGGCAGTGGCGGCAAAAACACCCAGCGGGCCAGATAAATGTTCTTGGTGGGCCGCCTGTGTCCCGTGGGTCGTAGTTTGAGGATGCTGTGATCTAGGAGGTACTCAGTTAACAATAACCATGGTTTGGCTGGGAGTGTTGGCTTACGCCTGTAATCCCAAACACTCTGGGAGGCCAAGGCAGGTGGATCACCTGAGTTCACGAGTTTGAGACCAGCCTTAGCCAGAGTGAGACCCTGTCTCTAAAAATAGCCAGGCATTGTGGTGGGTGCTGGAGCTCAATGGTCTGAGGTTGCTGTGAACTGTGACACCATGGCACTCTACCGGGGGTGACAAAGTGAGACTGTGTCTTTAAAAAAACCCAAAAAAACAATAACCATAGTTACAATTCAAGACAGAGTAAAACTATTATGTAATACAAAGAAAGTGCTATTAACAGAGAAGCAAAGATAATTAGTTTTGACTGGAGATGTCTGGCAAATATTCACCAAAAATGTGACATTTGGGTTGAGTCTTGATGAGTGGGTAAGATTGAAGTAGGGAAAAGGGGACTTTGAGCAACGTTACTGAAGCATAAAAGCGCATGACATGTTTTACCATGATCATGTAGAGTTTATGAAGGAATGAGACTAGAAGAGTAGGTGACACCTTTGCAGTGGCCTTGATTGTCATGCTAAGGAATTTGAGACTTACTTTGACATCTGTGGGGAACCATCTGGGCTTTTCTTTTCTGGTTTTTAAGAGCTAGGGTCTAACTGTATTATCCAAGTTGGCCACAAATCCCTCTGCTTAAGCAATCCTCACACCTCTCACACCTCCTGTAGCTGGAACTACAGGAATGTTCTCCTATGCCTGGCTCCATCCAAGCTTTTTAATTAGCTGAAGGTAGAGCCTGTTTTTTGGGAGGACAAAGGACAATGAAGAATGAAGAATCAAAGATTTAGAAATAAAGATACCAGTCAGAAAGTTGTTATAATAGCCTCTCTTGGCCAGGCATTGTTGCTTACGCCTATAATCTTAGCATTCTAGGAGGCTGAGGCAGGAGAGTCCTTTGAGCTCAGTTCAAGACCAGCCTGAGCAAGGTAAGACCCTGTCTACTAAAAATAGAAAAACTAGCTGGATGTTATGATGTGTGCCTGTAGTCCCACTTACTCAGGAGGCTGAGGCAGGAGAATCACTTGAGCCCAGGAGTTTGAGGTTGCTATAAGTTATGCTGACAGCACAGCACTCTACCCAGGATGACAGAGTAAAATTGTCTCAAAAAAATAAAGGGCAGTGCCTGTGGCTCAGTGGTTAGGGCGCCAGCCTCATATACTGAGGGTGGTGGGTTCAAACCTGGTCCCAGCCAAACTGCAACAAAAAAATAGCCGGGTGTTGTGGTACATGCCTGTAGTTCCAGTTACTCGAGAGGCTGAGGCAAGAGAATCGCCTAAGCCCAGGAGTTGGAGATTACTGTGAGCTATGACACAATGGCACTCTACTGAGGGTGATATGGTGAGACTCTGTCTCTACAAAAATAAATAAATAAGATAGCATCTCGCAACCTGTATAGTAGGAATAGACTTAGAGATGGAATTATAGTGTTTAATATCTGCTCATAAAATAGGTGTAAGTGTTACAAGTGATGGTACAAGTTTTCTGCACTCAAGAAGCTGCTTGGTGAGACTTAGTACAGGTAGCTTTCATATTACCTGTTGATTTATTAAGCAACTGCCTTATTATACCATCTCTCACATCCCTGTTTTCTTGTTTTTCCTGGTTTCATACCCTAGTCTTTTCTTTACAACTGACATTTTTTCCCCTTTCTACCTAAGATCTGTTATCATTAAGCTCAGTTTTGAGGTTCTCCACTTAACATTTTCTCAGATTTGTCTCCTGAAATTGTATTCCTCACCACCCCCTTAATTCAGAGCTTTTGCTAGACAGTTGACTGAGTTGCCTATAGAACAATTAACTTTCACTTAGCTGTATGCTTTACATACTCCCTCATTCCACGTCTCTAATGAAAGATACTTTATTCCGGGTGGCACCAGTGAGTATGATGCCGACCTTATATACTGATACTGAGGGTGGCAGGTTCAAACCCAGCCCCAGCCAAACTACAACAAAAAATAGCTGGACCTTGTGGCAGGCACCTGTGGTCCCAGCTACTCGAGAAGCTGAGGCAAGAGAATCGCCGAAACCCAAGAGCTGGAGGTTGCTGTGAGCTGTGACACCACAGCACTCTATGGAGGGCAACGTCCTTAAAAAAACGATATTTTATTCCAGGAAACAGCTAACAAGAAAAATGGTACAGGTCCTGTAATTATAGCTTTCAAATAGTAAGGAACATTGTGCTAATCCCCTGATAGCTGAGGTGACTGATAGCTAAGAATTACACAGTATTGGCAGCCATTCATCATGGGGTAAGTGCATTTAAAGAAGCTTGACTTTATGTTGTTTTGGCTGTCCTATGTATGTTCCTGGACAAGGTCTAACAGAATTATTTGTTTACATATGGGGTGGAACCCTGTTAAGACAGTGCCAAGGCTGGAACAGATACAGGTTATGTCTGATGCCATTGAACTTAGTGAATTATAAATAATAACAAAGATCCTTCACTGAAAATGTATGTCAGTTACATTTTCCCTGTTGCAGGCGTAACTCACACATCTTCAGTGTTATGGCAAGTACAGAAAGCCTAATAATTCCAAAACACTAATAGGGTTTCTTTTATAGCTGGATCCTGGACAGTTTTTGTACACGGGGACCCAGGCACCCCAAAGCATTGCTGCTTCCCTAGATAACCAGGTTCCAGTTGAGAGTCCCAGAGTTATTTCCTGCACCAGTGAGAGTGACCCGGTGAGTAGCTAATGGGATCTGGGGTTTCTTGGGGCTTACAGCGTGTGCTGTCCTCATTTTACTTCTCAGGAAAACTGAGACTTAAACAGCTGAGCAGGTTTACATTTGCACTGTCAATTAGCAGTGCATCTGAGAGGACTCTGGAGCTGGGACCCTCTCTGTCTGATGAGGTAACATTAAGTGGTGTCATTTAGTCAGAGTAGTCCATATCAGTTCTGATTTCATCCTTCCTAGTGAACTCACCCAGTGCCACACATTTTATGGAACAGATTCGGTACATAGTAAATACTAAGGCTTATCCTAGTTTAGCTATTATTATTGATCTTATTTTATGTTGGGTGGCAAATTTTTCCTTAAACAACCAGGTATTTTAGGTTGATGGGGATGTAACAACCTTTGTCACAGGTACTCAATTATTCCATAAATAAATGGGTGTGTGGCTTTGTTCTTATAAAACTTTATTTAAAAAACAGGTCATACTAACCTGTGATGTGAAGAACCCTAACGAGATCAAATTACTTGACCAAGGTCACACAGCAGAGCAGGTAGAGAATACAGGTTTTCTAGTAAGCAGTCTGGTACTATTTTTTTACCTTTGTAAATGAGTTTTCTAGTGTCTGAAAAGGAAACTAACTTGACCTCATATGAGAAAAGCAACATTTAAGGTGACGTTTGTCCACAGAAGCCAAGATTCTAGCAGTACCTTATGTTACATTTTCTAGTTTAGATTGAATTAGGCTGGGCATTGATGTCTTTGCTCCTTCTCCAGCAATCAACTCCAACTCCAGAAGTTCCTACTTCTCATAAATGAAATTAGATGTGTGGTCTGTACTTTAATGTGAAGGGAAGCAACAGCTTTTTTGTCCCTGCCCCTTCCCTCTGAGTCTTCCCATGTTAATACAGGCCAAGTGGAGGGGAAAAATAATCCATTACCCAAAACACCATCTCAGCAGGGTGTATTTTAAATATGTCTTTAATATTATCTATTTTCGTAAGCACAAAATAAATAGAATAAATGAATGAAATCACTGAAGTGTCTTTCAGCTGTCTCTGTAATTGTAGTCCCTTTATCTGCTAATTCCTCTGAGGTTTCTATGGAAACAGCAGCATGCAGATAATCTTGTCACATGACTGGAGCATCTCTATACACAGCACAGAAGAATCCAGATGGCAGAAATTATCTCTGCTATCCGCATATCTAGGGTTACTTCACTGAACAACCACTTTCATCATATAAGCCAATACTTTATAAAAACACTGGATTTGGGGACATCATCCAGCTTTTTGGTCTAGATCAGTGGTTCTCAACCATCCTAATGCTGCGACCCTTTAATGCAGTTCCTACGGGTTGCAACCCACAGGTTGAGAACCACTGATATAGATAAAGCATAAAAGATATCTTTTCTAACTAAGATGAATGTAGGCTAGCAGGCCCTATTCACTTTTCAAAGTCTTGGTCACTTTGTGTATCTGCTATACATGTTTGCATTTTATTTCCTAGGCCAAGCATGGGGAACAGCACGAGGGTCAGCACTACAACATTCCCCTCCAGGATCTGAAGACTGTATTTCCCCATGGCCTGCCTCCTCGCTTTACAATGCAGGTGCTCAAAACAAAGTGGAATTGGGGGAAGCCCAGAATAGAAGCTGCTGATAACAAAGCCTTGGGGTTAAATGAGTGGAAAACTATGAAAGATGAAATTTGAATCTGAAAAACGAATTCAGCTGTTGTTTATCTTTTATAAATAGTATAATTACTGCCAGACACACTGGCTGATGCCTATAATCCCTGCATTCTGGGAGGCCAACGCAGGAAGATCCCTTGAGCTCAGGAGTTTAAGACCAGCCTGAGCAAGAGTGAGACCCATCTACTAAAAATAGAAAAATTAGCCAGACATGGTGGCAGGCATCTATAGTCCCAGCTATTCGGGAAGCTGAGGCAAGAGGGCCTCTTGAGCCCAGGATTTTGAGGTTGCTGTGAGGTAGGAGGCTATGGCACTCTACCCCAGGCAACAGAATGAGCCTCTGTTGGAATAAAAAAAAAAAAGGTACAATATTTATCTTTCTGTTAACCATCTTAAATCGTTTATGGAACCACATAAATGTTCTTATATATCTCAACATTTTTTTCCTTCTGTTACTCAATATGTTACTAGATAATTTTGCATTCAAATAATTGTTTAAAATGAGTATGTCCATTGGCAAAATGTCATGAAAATAGTTATACTTCCTAAAAACAAAAATGATAATACATTCCTGAGTTGAATAGAAATGGTATTTTGATTAGATACATCATAGTTCTTCACTCTCACAAATTTTCAGAATATGTTCTTTTGTGGATATAATTTCAGCTCAAAAAGTATAATGTTGGATTGCTTTATAACCATTAAAATAATTTGGGATTGGCTCAGTGCCTGTGGCTCAAGTGGCTAAGGTGCCAGCCACATACACCTGAGCTGGCGGGTTCGAATCCCAGCCCAGGCCCGCCAAACAATGACGGCTGCAACCAAAAAATAGCCAGGCGTGTAGGCACCTGTAGTCCCAGCTACTTGGGAGGTGGAGGCAGAAGAATCGCTTGAGCCCAGGAGTTTGAGGTTGCTGTGAGCTGTGATGCTACAGCACTCTACTCAGGGCGACAGCTTGAGGCTCTGTCTCAAAAAAAAAAAAATTGTGATTAACTGCAAGCATGGTTTGTTGGTTCTCGTTCCTATCTCTTGCTGAATTTGATTCAACATGAGAAATTATTCCTTCTTAGGCTGGGTATAGTGGCTCACACCTGTAATCCTAGCACTCTGGGCAGGAGGACTGCTTGAGTTCCAGACCAGCCTGAGCAAGAGCAAAACTCCATCTCTTAAAAAATAAAAAAATGAGCCATGCCTGGTGGTTCACACCTGAAGTCCCAACTACTTGGCAGGCAAAACACAGTATAATTTAAACTGTCTCCCCTCCTGAAATTTAAAAAATAAAAATAAAAAAGAAGCAATACAATTCATCAGAGCATGTGCCTAAACTATCAACATAATTTTGCCGTCATAATGGTAGCTTGTGTATGCTGACAGCCCAGAAGCCCAGAGAGGGATTGGCAGTGAAATCACATGAGCCATTTTCCACAGTTTGTTGAGAATTGAATATTTTTCCTTGCAAGAAGTAGTCCAAAGAAGTTATAGGCCATTGGTGCAAGGTCTGGTGAATACAGTGGATGACGGAGAGTTTCCACGTCCAACCCTGTAGTTTGAGCACCATTGTGGTTGAGTGTTGTCTTTTAAGGCCTGTCTCTACTGACCAATCTCAGCTGCTTGGTCACAAACATCCTCATCTTTGGGTCTAATTGGTTGCAGTAGACATCTGCTATAATCAATTGACCAGGTTTTATGAAGCTAGAGTGGATAATACCAGTGCTGTGCCACCAAACACACCATTAGCTTTTTTTTTTGAGACAGAGCCTCTAGCTGTCCCCCTGGGTAGAGTGCCGTGGCATAGCTCACAGCAACCTCCAACTCCTGGGCTCAAGCGAGTCTCCTGCCTCTGCCTCCCAAGTAGCTGGGACCACAGGTGCCCACCACAACGCCTGGCTATATATTTTTTCTTTGGTTGCAGCCTTCATTGTTGTTTGGCGGGCCCGGGCTGGATCTGAACCCGCCACCTTAGGTGTATGTGGCTGGTGCTTTAGCCACTTGAGCCACAGGCGCCGAGCCACCATTAGCTTTTTTTGATGAATATTTGGTTTTGGACTGTGTTTCAGCATGTCATCTTTATCTACCCATTGTACCAAATATTTGCTATTGTCAAAAAGAATCCATGTTTCATCACGTAATAATACAATATAACAGCAGTGCCCATAGCTTAGTGGGTAAGGGCACCAGCCACAAACACCAAGGCTGGTAGGTTCAAACCTGGCCTGGGCCTGCTAAACAATAATGACAAGTGCAACAAAAAACTATTCAGGTGTCATGGCGGGTGCCGTTCTGGGTGCCTGTAGTCCTAGCTACTCGGGAGACTGAGACAAGAAAATTGCTTAGCCCCCAGAGTTAGAGGTTGCTGTGAGCTGTGACAGCACAGCACTCTACCAAGGGTGACATGGTGTGACTCTGTCTCAAAAAAAGAAAAAGAAAGGCAAGCCTCAGGCTAGGCGTGGTGACTTACCTATAATCCTACCACTCTGGGAGGCTGAGGTGGGTGGACTGTCTGAGCTCACGGGTTCAAGACCAGCCGGAGCAAAAGCGAGACCTCATCTCAAAAAAATAGTGTTGTGGCGGGTGCCTATAGTCCCAGCTACTTAGGAGGCTGAGGCAAGAGAATCACTTAAGTCCAAGAGTTTAAGGTGGTTGTGAGCTGTGACGCCACGGCACTCTACCAAGGGCAACCAAGTAAGACTGTCTCAGAAAAAAAATAATCTTCAAGATGATTTCTCTCTGATGCTCATTTAATTCATGTGGTACTCATCTATGCAGCTTCTTTACCTGGCTGATTAGTTTCAAGTGGTCCAGTATTATTGAAGTGGTCCAGTAGTGTCATAACTGCTATTGGTTCACACAGGTGAAGGTGGATTTGCTTCTACTGCACCTTTCAGCTTATTATTCACCTGGTCTCAGGTCATCCACAAGGGTTATTTTCCATATTAAAATCACCACAGCAGAACTTATCAAACCATACACTGTGCATTCATTAGCCACATTCTTTGTTACTGTTTTAAACTGTCTGCTCCACATTGGTTCCACAATAGAGCTCTATTTGAAAATAACACAAATTTTTTACTTATCCATGGTTTTACAAAAATTACTGTAAAGTTTTTTTTGTTTTGTTTTGTTGTTTTTTTTTTTTTTTTTGAGACATAGTCTCACTATGTCACCCTTGCATCACAGCTCAAACTCTTGGGCTTAAGCGATTCTCTTACCTCAGCCTCCCAAGTAGCTGGGACTACAGGTGCCTGCCACAACACCCAGCTTCTAAAATATTTTTTTGAAAGATAATCACAAGCCAAAATGTGCATTTAAAAGAATGAGGAAGTACCTTTACAATAAAAATTAAACTAGACATGTCAGTGAAACAACATGGATATCAAATATCAAACTTAGTATTTAGGGAAATCAGACATTTTCTACTTAGTAACCTAATAATAACTATGCTTCATTAACAAGAATAATAAAAACCTAAATGACTGTTGTTGGTGTGAAATAACATGTTTTAGTTTAAAGATGTGCGGTTTGGTGCTCTTGGTTGCTGTGTTACAAGTCCCACACACTCCTCTCCTACCCTCTTCTGGTTTTGTCAGGTGAAGACGTTTGGGGAAGCTTGCCTGATGGTGAGGAAACCAGTGCTTGAGCTTCTGCATTGCCTAAAAAACACCAATTTTGCTTATCCAGCTGTACGATATCTCCTCTGTATCCTTTCCTGCCTACCTGTTCCCTTGTGAGCTGATGTCTTCCCTGAGATGAGGAGGGAATGCAGGAGTACTTGCAGTAGAAGTATTCCTTTTGGAGATGTTTTCTTTAACAACAAGTGCTTTAGATGGAGAGAAGGGGACAGGAAAAACCCTTAGTCTTTGCCATGTTATTCATTTCTGTGCAAAACAGGACTGGCTGATTCTGCATATTCCCAATGGTAAGAATTTCCTGTCTTTTCTGTGTCCGGTATAGTTACCCTGTCACTGTGGTCATCTTGTGGCCTTAATTTTCTAACAGGGCTTTGATTGCTAAAGGAAAAGCCTTTGCCCTAGATGCAGAGTAGTCTGAACTGGCTCATCGTGATTTCAGCATGTTAGTGCTAACCAGGTTATAAGGAGAAATAAATGTGACGAGGAAATTTTATTAAAAGCTTCCTGAAGCGTTTTCATACCAAGTCATCAAGATCATAAACTCCTTCCTTAGATGTCCCACAGGGTTTTTTGGGTTTATTTATTTATTTGTTTTCTTTTTGCCACTAGTTAACAATTTTGAGTACAGGTAGAAAATTTTACTCCTCATCAGCATTTTAGAGTTATAAATACAGATCCTAAAAACTTAATCCCTCACACGTTGTATATATTCCTTTTCTATTCAGTGTTCTATGCATTCACATTTCTGATACAGCTTAAAAACTGCCTTTAAGAAGTGATAAGGGCTCAGCGCCTGTGGCTCAAGCGGCTAAGACGCCAGCCACATACACCTAAGGTGGCGTGTTCGAATCCCCAGCCCGGGCCGCCGAACAACAATGATG
>NW_003852486.1:4577272-4583968 GCF_000181295.1 Otolemur garnettii | reverse complement strand
AAAAAAAAAAAAAAAGAAGTGCTATGTAGGCTCTGCCTATGGCTCAAGCAGCTAAAGCGCCAGACACATATACCTGAGCTGGCGGGTTCGAATCCAGCCTGGGTCTGCCAAACAACAACAGCTGCAACCAAGAAATAGCTGGGTGTTGTGGCAGGCACCTGTAGTCCCAGCTACTTGGGAGGTGGAGGCAGGAGAATCGCTTGAGCCCAGGAGTTGGAGGTTTCTGTGAGCTGTGATGCCACAGCACTCTACCCAGGGCGACAGCTTGAGGCTCTGTCTCAAAGAAAAAATAAAAGTGGTATTTAATACATTTGGTATACCTTACGTACTATTTGTAATGATAATGTTTAGTCTAAGATGAGCCAGACAAAAAAGTAAACCCCTGGAGAAAAAAGGCTTTAAGAAATATATATATGGGTGACGCCTTGTGGCTCAAAAGGTTAGGACACCGCTCCCATATGTCAGAGATGGTGGGTTCAAACCTAGCCCTGGCCAAAAAAAAAATATATATATATATATATACACGTGTATATACCTCTCTCTATATACACACATATACATAATATGTAATATATATGGGAAACCAAAGTCATTTCCCATAATTTAAAGAGGTGTAGAGTTTTCAAGTTGGAAATAGCCAGTTCCTCCCTAGTTTGTTTTCATGTGCCTTTTTTTTTTCCCTAGCTCATCTCTGGGTGAAAAATTGCCAGGATCTTCTGCAGTCCACCTACAACAAAGAGCGTTTTGATCAACCTTTAGAGGCTTCCGCTTGGCTGAAGAATTTCAAAACTACAAATGAACACTTCCTGGGCCAGGTGACTACACTCCCGACATTTGGTTCTGAATAATCTTTGTATGGTAGATTCTGTCTTTTTTGAGCTCTGAATGTTGGTTAAACTATAGAAAACTGACATTGTAGTTCGGAATAACTATATCATTTTGTGTTTCTTTCATACATTTTGCATTTTGTGGATAACAAGGTTAAATCTAGTTTGATTCATTGACTTCTCAAGCTACTGCCTCAAATCCTTCACAAGTAGGTTTCCAACTATATAGTTTTCTCCAGATTAGACCTTTTTTAGGAAACAGAAATGTGTTCGCAGAAGTGCTCTTTACTCTAGGATCTGTAGACCAGGAGCTTTCAAATGCTGGATACATAGCAGAATCACTATACAGCCTGTTAAAAATGCAGATGCCAACCTGGGCAGGGTGGCTCAAGTTTGTAATCCAGCTATCAAGGAGGGTAAGGCAGAGAATCACTTGAGGCCAGGCATTCAAGACCAGCCTGAGTAACATAGCAAGACCCTATCTCTAAAAACACAAATTTTGTTTTATTAAATAATTAGCCAGGCATGAGGTGGTGCATGCCTATACATGTACCAGGCTTTTATCTTCCCTGGGTGGTACATCCCAGCTACTAAGGCTAAGGCTAGAGGATTGCTTGAGCCCAGGAGTTTGAAGCTGCTGTGAGCTATGCTTATGCCACTACACTCAATCCTTTGTGACATGGTGAGACCCCTGTCTCTTTTTTAAAAAATTGCAGATGTTACAGCTTCCTTCTGGACCTTCTTAATCATAATCTCTTACATATTTTTTTTCAGTGTTTCAGACAGAAACGAGTTACTAACCTGAGGACCTGAACTATAAATTGAAACCAGCTCCTATCAACCTTAGCCTCTAACCTTCTCAAGGAATGAGTTTACCGTTAGCCACAGTAACCTTTTTTTGATTTGTTTTTATTTTGTTTGCTTGTTTTTAGATAAAAGTTCAAGAGAAGTATGTCTGGAATAAGAGAGACAGCACTGAGAAAGGCAGTCCTCTGGGAGAAGTAGTTGAACAGGTATAAGAAAAGATACTGAAGGTGAACCATGTGATCTGAGAAGAGTGCCTGTAGCACTGTTAGCCATTCTCTCTCCCTACAGGGCATAACACGAGTGAGAAATGCCACAGATGCAGTTGGGATTGTGCTGAAAGAGCTAAAGAGGCAGAGTTCGTTGGGTATTTTTCGCCTCCTGGTAGCTGTGGATGGAATCAATGCTCTGTGGGGAAGGACCACTCTGAAAAAAGAAGATAAAAGCCTGGTAGGAACACTGAGTTTCTCTATGTTTGTTTTTCTGATTTCTGGTTCCATCATGTACAGAGGCTGCAACTTAGCTTTGTGGACCATACAACACATTGTCTTACCTAGGAGTATTGGAATTAAGATAATACAATGGGGTGGAGTACAGTGACTCAATCCTGTAATATCAACACTTTAGGAAGTCAAGGCAGGCAGATTGCTTGAGTTTAAGAACAGCGAAAATTAGCCAACCATGGTGATATGCACCTGTAGTCCTAGCCATTTGGGCACATGAGCTCAGAAATCTGAGGCTGCAGTAAGCTATGATTGTGCCACTGCACTCTAGCTCAGCCAACAGAGTGATACCCTAGCTCCAAAAAAAAGAAAGATACATGGTGAAAATGGAATCAAAAGAAGGAAGCAGTGCTTTTGTGCCAAGAATTCTACCATTCATTGAAAACTAAGGGAGAGTGTTATGGAATGAGCATGACAGCCGAAGCTATGTTTTCATTCTTTCATAATTCTTTCTTTCTATTCTCATTTCAAAATGAGCCTGTATAGTCTGAGCAGAAAAGATCAGAAACATCAAGGAAGGGGATGGTTAAGGGCAGTAGGTGTTTTCTCTCTTAGTGACTATTGTTAATCTCCAAAAGCATGGAAGTTCTAGAGCCAGCAGCTATGTGCCTTATCTAGTGTACCTTTAGGTACCATGATTATGTCATAAGTGAGGATTTTTTTTTTATTATTATTGTCAGTTGGTTGTCTCAGGCAAGCATCCACTGAAAGCAAGTACTGTGTTTTCCCGAAAATAAGACCTACCCCAAAAATAAGCCCTTGCAGGATTTCTATGCATTTGTTAAATATAAGCCCTACCCCGATAATAAGACCTAGTGATGGGCATGGCTATGCAGCGTATCTGCATGGCACGCCATGCATTTCGGTGCGGAGAGGAAGACATCCCCTAAAAATAAGCCTAGTGGGTCTTCTTGAGAAAAAATAAATATAAGACAGTGCCTTATTTTCAGGGAAACGTGGTAATGATCTTTCTCATTGACCAATGTGCAGATGGCCCCAGAGGAGCTGGCACTTATTCACAACCTGAGGAAAATGGTGAAAAATGACTGGGTAAGTACAGATAGTACTCCCAAATAAGTTGTGATAAATTTAAGATCATGCAGCAATTTATTGTCAGAGCCAAATCTAGAACCAATTTAGTTGCCATTTAACTGTCAAACCATACTGCCAATATACTATATGGCAAAAAAAAAAAAAAAATCTAATGGTGATTAAATTGTATTTTTCTATCTTTTTAACTTTTTCCAATTAAGCCTTTTCTCCTTTCTTTCAGCATGGAGGCGCCATTGTGTCGACTTTGAGCCAAACTGGATCTCTCTTTAAGCCCAGGAGAGCCTATCTGCCCCAGGAATTACTGGGAAAGGTCAAGTTATAGGAAAATTTGTTGTTTTCCCATAATTATTCTATTTAAAGAGATATCTTTTTATTGATCTCTTTATTTTTATATAATCTCAGACTTGGAGAAAACTCATATTCTTGTATGCCTTTCACCCACATTTCTCAAATGTTGACTCCATCCTATTTGTTTTATCCTTCTCCCTCTCTCTTCCACATTTTTTTTCAAAATTACATGGCAGCAACCTGCAGATACAATGCCTCTTTTTCTTTAATTAATGTTTCTTTCCTAAAAACAAAGATATTCTAGTATAGAACCATAGCACAATTATCCAAATCAGAAAATTAACACTGATATAATACTTTTACCTAGTCTGTTTAACTTATTCTGACTTAGCTAGTTATCCCAGTTATCCTTTATATGTGTAGAAAAAGAGTCCTGGGTACTCTGGTTTCCTTTAATCTGTGACAGTTACTCAGTCTTTATCTTTAGTAACCTTAATATTTATATTTTTTTAAAAGTTCATGCCAGTTATATTGTAGGTCATTCATTTTATGAGGTCCAATTTTTTCTCCTGAGTAGAAGTGATATCAGAGGAATGCCATGTTTTAGTGCATCAGATCAGAACGCACCTAAACTCTGCTCCTCCTATTACTGGTGAAGTTAATTCTGAACACTTAGTTGAGATGATATCCATCTGGTTACTCCTCAGTAAGGTTAACTATTTTCTTTTTGTAAGCAGTAAGTATCTTGGTACCATTAGACTATATACCATGAGGATATGCCATGAGACTGTGTGACAATCCACTTACTTCCCAAAGTTCTACTAACTAATTTTAGTATCCATTACATTAGTGATTCTTTCCTAAATTAGTTATTATTATGACAGGGGCTAACTGGAGAATTTCTAGCTCCATCATTTTATCTAAAGATACATTATTTTTAGCTTTTTAAGTAGAAATTTTCCCTTCTGCTTTATATATTTTTTTGTTTTAGTATAGACTTGTGGATTCATATACAATGGATATATAGTGTATTCTAAACTTCTACTATCTTTTTTTGAGACAGAGTCTTAGTCACCCTCAGTAGAGTGCCATAGCATCTTAGCTCACAGCAACCTCAAACTCTTGGGCTCAAGTGATCCTCTTGCCTCAGTCTCTCAAATAGCTGGGACTGTAGGTACTTGCCACAATGCCCAACTATTTTTAGAGACAAGGTCTCACTCTAGCTCAGGCTGGTCTCAAACTCCTGAGCTCAGGCAATCTACCTGCCTTGGCCTCCCAGAGTGTTAGGATTACAGGTATAGTCCTTCTTCTAGGCCCTCCATACCTGGCCTTCTACTTTCTTTCTGTTGTATTATTTTTTTTTTTCTTTTGAGACCGTCTCAAGCTGTTGCCCTAGGTAGAGTGCTGTGGTGTCACATGTGAGCTCACAGCGACCTCCAACTCCTAGGCTCAAGCAAGTCTCTTGCCTCAGCCTCCCAAGCAGCTGGGACCTGCCATTTTTTGGTTGTAGTTGTCATTGTTGTTTGGCAGGCCTGGGCTGGATTAGAACCAGCCAGCTCCGGTGTATGTGCCTGGCACCCTAGCCACTGAGCTACTGGCACCAAGTCTGTTGTATTATTGTTAACACAGAATCGTGCTCTGTCACCTAGACTGGAATATAATGGCATGATCATAGCTGACTGCAGCCTCCAGCTTCTGGCTTCAAGTGATCCTCCTGCCTCAGCCTCCTGAGTAGCCTAGGACTACAGGTGTGCACTACTACACCTAGCTAATTTTTTTTAAGGACTGTGTCTCATTACTCTGGCTAGGTTAGTCTTGAATCTTGGCCTGAAGCAATCCCCCAATCTTAGCCTCCCAAAGTGCTGGGATTACAGGCATGAACCACCACCAAGCCTACTATCATTTTTTATTTTGATAGTCAAATTATCCCAGATTTAGCCATTAGAAACTCCTTCAAGCTGGCTTCTATGTCCTTTTGACATGTCTTTGTCATTCTAGCACTTCTTTCCTTTCTGACAGACTCATCTTGTACTGGACATACCCTAACCATGTAGTCAGTCATTTCTCCAAAGATCCTTAGTTTGTTGTAGAGGAGAATGAAGAAGACCTGAGAGGTACCGTGTTTCCCCGAAGAGAAGATCAAAAAATAAGCTCTAGCAGGATTTCTATGCATTTGTTAAATATAAGCCCTACCCTGTTAATAAGACCTAGTGATGGGTGTGGCTATGCAGCAAGGAAGACTGGAATACGTGTGTAGTAACCACAGTCAGAGGCATCCTATTGCACATGTGTGAACAGCTCAGGGAAAGGGGTTCACACATCACTAGTGCCAGCCCCACTAACAAGGTTGGGTCAGCTCCTCCTGTTAGGTTCCAGAAGAAGATGACTTAACTGTATTTGAATAAATGTAGATTATTATATTATACCTAATAAAAATAAGACATCCCCTGAAAATAAGCCCTAGTGTGTCTTCTTGAGAAATAATAAATATAAGACAGTGTCTTATTTTCGAGGAAACACGGTAAGTATACTCATTGCTACTGAGATTTCATTTCTTCTAGGCCCTCTCAGCAGAACTAGTAAATAGATACATGTAACATTCATGTACACATACACACATTATGTGTGTGTATGCACTGTATTTGTTTATATGTACGGATCCACACATATCTATGTCTATTTCTCTACTTAAGAGTCAAAAACCAGGAGTTCATATTGATATTTGCCAGTCCTACACTAGCATCACAGCATTCATTATATCTTTCCCCTTTCAATATTTCTAACCCTCATAGACAACAATAAGAAATCTGCTTCCCTGGTTCAGCGCCAGCACTACAGTGATTACAGCACCAGCCACATACACCGAGGATGGTGGGTTCAAACCTGGTCAGGGCCAGCTAAACAACTGCAACAAAAAAATAGCTATGTGTTGTGGTGGGTGCCTATAGTCACAGCTACTTGGGAGGCTGAAGCAAGAGAATCACTTAAGACCAAGAGTTTGAAGTTGCTGTGATTTATGACACCACAACGCTCTACTGAGGGCAACATAGTGAGACTCTATCTCAAAAAAAAAAAAAAGAAAAAGAAATCTTCAATGCTGTGTTTGGAAACTTAAAAAGACAAAAATCTGGCTCGGCGCCTACAGCTCAACCGGCTAAGGCGCCAGCCACGTACACCTAAGGTGGCGGGTGCAAATCCCCAGCCTGGACCCGCCAAACAAC
>NW_003852486.1:4545412-4577114 GCF_000181295.1 Otolemur garnettii | reverse complement strand
GGAGACAGTTTGAGGCTCTGTCTCAAAAAAAAAAAAAGACAAAAATCTGTTCTCAATAGCCATATATTTACTTATTAGCTTAAAAGTAGTTTGCATTTACTAAACCTTGATTCTATGAAGAAGCTGCTAGAGGTTTTTCCCTGCCTCTGCTAACTGGAATTTGATGGCTGTTTAGTTTTTGTCTTTAGCCTAAGAGTCTGTACTCTGAGTATGCTTTATGCTTTTTTTTTTTTTTTTTTTAAGAAACAGAGTCTCACTTTGTTGCCCTCAGTAGCGTACTGGTGGCGTCACAGCTCACAGCAACCTCCAGCTCTTGGGCTTAGGCAATTCTCTTGCCTCAGCCTCCCAAGCAGCTGGGACCTCAGGCGCCCACCACAACACCCGGCTAAGGAGTTTGAAGGAGGAGGTCAGCTATGGAGGTTCTGCTGTATTATGCTTGTGGCCATGTAGAGCAACAGTAATGGCCACCACATGTAGAGTCCGATATAAGTCAGGATAATTAGAGAATGAGGAGTAGAGCTGAACAGAAGAAAAACAGCTGGGCACAGTGGTTAATACCTATAACCCCAGCACTTTAGGAGGCTGAAATAGAAGGATTGTCTGTGGCCAGGAGTTCATAATAGCTCAGGCAACATAGTGAGACCCTCCTCTCTACAGAAACTTTAAAAAACTAGCTGGGAATGATGCCATGTTCCTTTTGTCTCGGTTATTCAAGAGGCTGAGGCAGAAAAATGTCCTGAGTCCTGGCTTTAAGGCTGAAGACAGCTGTTATCACATCACTGCACCATAGCAGCCCAGATAGCTAAGTAAGGTCCTGCCTCTAAAAACAAAAAGAAGAAAAGAAAAACAAAGACCTTGCTCTCAAAGTGCTTTAAGTATTATTTTTCCCTTTGCCAATTTGTTCCTTAACCCTATGTCATTGTTTTTCTTTTCTAGGAAGGGTTTGATGCCCTAGATCCCTTTATTCCCATCCAGGTTTCTAACTATAACCCAAAGGAATTTGAAAGTTGTATTCAGTATTACTTGGAGAACAAATGGCTTCAACATGAAAAAGGTAATTTAATTTTTCCTATCAGGTCTTGGTGCTCACAGTAGAATCCCACTGAATCAGAGCCTTGATCTCTTCTTCCCTCAGCAATAGTCTGTAATATTTACTTCATTTTTTTCCCCTTATCTTGAGTTATTTCTGGCTAATAAGATAGTACAGAAAGGTGGGTTGGGATAGTTAAGGTTTAATTTATAAAAGAGGTTATATTTCTCCCTAAATTCTCATCTTAGTCCAGAATAAAATGTTGATGTTAAAAAAGAGACAAAGCATTGAGCCACTGAGCAATTTCCAGGTGTTTGGGTTGCAGCCACTCTCTTTGTTGTATTTATTCATTCAGCAAACTTCAATTGATAGAATCATGTGCTGGAAAACCCATAGGATAATTCATACCATGGGAGAGCTACACCAGCACCAAACTAACTCTTTGCTGCACCCAACCGGGTATATATACAAAACTTAACTCTTACCTCCCTGTTTGGTCCACTTTGAAAGCATCTCAGCTGTTATTTACCCTTGCCCTCACCTCCAGATTGTGAAATGGGATGTAGATAAGTAAAGGCCACTTTCTTGCTAGACAGAGAGTTAATAATAATTGGAATAAGTTCTTAAAAGAGTAGAAATAGGAATGTAAAAGTTGCTGCAGCCAACATAGTAGATTGGGAAGCACTATGGACAGATTTCTAAGGGAGTTGGAAAGTCCTGAAGTCCACAAGATAATTCTGAGAATGGAGGGGGAGAGATAGATACTGATTAGAGGAGTAGAGACAGAAAAGGAAATTATGAATAGGAAAAGAATGAAGGATCTAGAAGTGAGATCTCTTGGGAGATGCTGATTCCATCAGAGCATAATCTGGATAAGACAGCCTCTTGACTATAGTATTTTCTGGAGAATACAATGGAGCAGGAGGAAACTACCACTTACTTGTGTTTGACTCCATTAGCTCACACAGAAGAAGGGAAGAAGGAGCTGCTGTTCCTAAGTAATGCAAACCCCTGGCAACTGGAGCGGCTGTGTGCCTACCTCTAAGCCACATTTGCAACGTACATGGAAGAACTGGACATTTCCTTTAAGCTGGACTCGATCAGATGAATCACCACAAAGGGAGAGCAACCAGGCCTCTAATCTTATCAGCCTGGACAACACAGCAGTTGCCTCTAGACCTTTACTGAAATGAGTTCCTGGTGAAATGACTGAGAACATGTGGCAATAAGATGTCTTTTTGTTCCTGAAACACATACTGGTTTACTGGATGTGGTTTTCACATTTAAGATAATCATGGATCTTTTCCTTTAAAAAATTAAACATATTTCTTAAAATGTCTTGTTAGGTTTATATTATGAAGAGCCTTCAGATTGGCCAAATTGAATATATCTGGTATTCTGCATGTTGGGGAGCTTAAGAGACTCAATTGTATAGAAATTTCCAGTGGTTCTGGTTCTAGACTTTGTTTAGTTCAGCAGATCAAGATTCACAGCTTAGAGGCTGGGTACGGTGGCTCATGCCTGTAATCCCAACACTTGGGAAGCTGAGGTGGCTGGATTGCCTGAATTCACAGGTTCCAGATCAGCGTGAGCCAGAGCGAGACCCCATCTCTAAAATATAGCCGGGGGTTGTGGTGGGCGCCTGTAGTCCCAGCTACTCAGAAGGCTGAAGCAAGAGAATTGCTTGAGGCGAAGAGTTTGAGGTTGCTGTGAGCTAAGACACCCCCGCACTCTACCAAGGGTGACCAACTGAGACTCTTGTCTCAAAAAAAAAAAAGATTCACAGTTTAACTTCTCCCTCCCAGACATTGAACACTCATTTTCTTTTTATACTTCCATCCTTTGATGATTCCTGGATCCCTCACTGAAATTCTTTGTTTCCAGCTTCTTTGTACAGCCCAAATCCCTTTCTCCAAGTTCCTAAGAGAATGAAAAACTCATCTATTTCAGCAGACATTGGATATAATGAATCCATTGTTTTTGTTTGTTTGGTTGAGACACAGCCTCTCTGCTGGATAGTGCTGTGCTGCCAAACCTCACAGCAACCTCAAACTCCTGGGCTCAGGCGATCCTCTTGCCTCAGCCTCCTGAGTAGTAACTGGGACTAGAGGTATCCGCCACAAGGTCCGGCTAGTTTTTCTTTTCTTTTCTTTTCTTTCTTTTTTTTTTTGCAGTTTTTGGCTGGGGCCAAGTTTGAACCCACGACCTCCAGCATATGGGGCCGGCGCCCCTAGTTTTTCTTTTTGTAGTAGAGACCGAGTCTTGCTGTGTTGCTTGCTCATGCCGGTCTGAATTCCGGAGCCCAGCGATCCTCCCGCCTTGGCCTCCCAGAGTGCTGGTGTTTCAGGGCACCAGTGTCTCCCGTAGCAAACCGAGCGCCCGCGCTCCCGGATGCCTAGCGCCCTTTCACTATCAGAATTCACGCTCTATCCAGCAGAGACCTTTGCGTGAGGACGCTCAAGAGGAACGGAAGCGCCAGGAACAGCAAAGGTAAAGGCGACGGAAGAGTGGGATCCCTGCGCGCGGGCGTCCCCAACTTCCGGCGAGGCTAGTGTCCCGCCCCTCCTGGCTGCCTAAGGGAGCAGGGTAAGCCACGCCCTAGTGGGCGGAGCCTCCAGGGCCCAACGACTCGTTTACTCAACAGGGAAGGATCTTATCATGGACCAATAGCACCGGGAGAACCAGGCCCCGCCCAGAGGTTGCCTAGCCAATTGGCGAGGGGCATCGAACACAGCGGCGGCGCGGCATGGCGGGCGGGGTCCGGGAAGTGCTCACGCTGCAGTTGGGGCACTTCGCCGGCTTCGTGGGTGCGCACTGGTGGAACCAGCAGGTTAGGTCCACCGCAGTAACCCCCTGCGTAGCCATTCCGAGTACGCGGCCCTGACTGCCAGCCTGCCCGCGCCGCCTCTGAGCCTTGCCCTCCCTCCGCACCTCTACAGGATGCTGCGCTAGGCCGAGCGGCAGAGGCCCAGGAGCCACCTGGAGAGCTGAGCCCCGACGTCCTGTACCGCACCGGCCGGACGCTGCACGGCCAGGAGACCTACACGCCACGCCTCATACTCGTGGATCTGAAGGGTGAGGCGGCGGCAGGGGTCAGCCGGAGCCGAGACCGACCCTCCTTACTGGGCCGCAGAGTAGCCGACCGCAACGCTCCGACGGCCGCAGGGCGCCTGGAGGCAAAACTTTACCTCCGCCCAAGTGCCCGTTTCGCTGGAACGGGCCGCTAGTCCCTGGGAACTGTAAGATGTTGGAGTCCTGCAGGGCGCTGGGTGTGGCTTCTGCCCCGAGTCCCACAAGCTGATAACTAAGCTGGGAACGGAGGGACGGAATCTAGATTTTCCCAGACCAGAGCCCTCCTACCTGACTAATGCATAATCAAGAAGGCTCGCAAAGGCCAAGTGCTGAAGGAAGGTGACAGCAGGCCGTCAGGTGATGCAAGGAAAGTTAGCTGAAGGCTGGGAGAGTGTGCCCAGACTTTAACCTTCCGTTATTCACTTCTGCACAGGTAGTCTAAGCTCCCTACAGGAGGAAGGCGGACTCTACAGGGACAGACAGCTGGACGCTGCGATCGCATGGTGTGTAGCTAACGTGGAAAGCAGTGAGGGTGTGCAGAGAGCTTAAGAACTCTGATAGTTTCCTTACTCAGTCTCCACTCTTTCAGGCAGGGGAAGCTCACCACGCACCAAGAGGAGCTCTATCCCAAGAGCCTTCACCTCCAGGACTTTCCTGGGGCAGAGGTAAGGCCTTGGTCCTGAACAACACTAACCAGAGCACCTCCACAGGGGCAATGAAAAGTGGACTTAAGAAGAGGGTTTTAGGCACTATAAACACTGGATGTTACTATGAATTTGGGGGGGGGGGGGAAAGCACTTCTTTTCCTGAGAACAATGTGACCTACCTGAATAGAAAGGAGGCCGTGGGGAGTGGCCAGCAAAGTTGGGGGGGACAAAGCACCCTTGCCTCTAAATTGCCTGGAACTAAATGTAGGTTTTTCTCACCCATCCCAGGGAGTACTGAGTAGTGAAGGTATCTGGAGGGTCAAATCCATTCCTAATGGCAAAGGTAAGACTTCCGGAGATACTGGTGGACAGGGGCTTGGGCAAAGCAGGAATACTGACAAAGATACATTTTCTCTGCTTTATCTGAAGGTCCCCCACCACACACCACTGCTGCAACTACAAAACCACTAGTTCCCACAGAGGGCAGCATCAGAGTCTGGTCAGATTTCCTTAGAGTCCATCTCCATCCCCGGAGCATCTGTATGATCCAGAAGTACAATCATGATGGGTATGGGGACCTCAGAGGCTGTAAGGCATCTGCCCTGCATACAAAGGAGCCTAGAGTTGTTGAGGAAGAAGGTTTCCTAACTCTGGGATCACATTTGACAGGGAAGCAGGTCGGCTTGAGGCTTTTGGCCAAGGGGAGAGTGTCTTGAAGGAACCCAGGTATCTAGAAGAGCTGGAGGACAGGCTGCATTTCTACGTAGAGGAATGTGACTTCTTGCAGGTAGCTGTGTGGTGAGGTAGACTCTAGGTTAGAAACTTTTCTTATTGTACTCTTTAACTTTATTCTTTCATCATTCACCTCTTTTTAGGGCTTCCAGATCCTATGTGACCTGCACGATGGCTTCTCTGGGGTAGGGGTTAAAGCTGCAGAGTTGCTACAAGATGAATATTCAGGGCGAGGAATAATAACCTGGGGCCTACTACCTGGCCCCTACAATCTTGGGGTGAGTGGAACTTAGAAGAAAAAGTAGTCATAGCTTAGGGAGAAAGAAATAAGAATCCCGGTGAGAAAGTTACTTAATGCAAACTACTCTGTTTTTTTCATCAGGAGCCCCAGAAAAACATCTACCGCCTGTTAAATACAGCTTTCGGTCTGGTACACCTGGCTGCTCACAGCTCTCTCGTCTGCCCTTTATCCCTGGGTGGAAGCCTAGGCCTGCGACCTGAGCCACCTGTCAACTTCCCTTACCTGCATTACAATGTAAGGCCCAGGGCTCTTGCTCTGACAGCAGCTGGCCACAGGGCCTCCTCAGAATCCCCAAAGCAGTGTCTGGGTTTGTTCCTGAGGTCTGAGCTTGAATGTGGCTGTGATGTGGCCTCTTAGATCAGTGTCCTCTGGTTGTCTAGTCTTGGGCCAGACACAACCCCTGCTCCATCCCCCAAACCTCTCTGCCATTAATATTCTGCTTCCACACACTTTTCCAGACCCAAAAGGCTAAGTACTTCTTCTCAGTGTCCTCTTTATAGGCTGCTCTGCCCGTCCACTGCAGTGCCATCCTGGCTACAGCCTTGGACACAGTTACTGTCCCCTACCGCCTGCGATCCTCTCCAGTGTCCATGGTTCATCTGGCTGATATGCTGAGCTTCTCTGGGAAGAAGGTATGAAACTTTGTGAGGAGTTAGGTCAGTGCTGACACAAAGTTCTATAACCTGTTTTCTTCCTTTTCTTTAGGTGGTGACAGCAGGAGCAACCATCCCCTTCCCCTTGGTTCCAGGCCAGTCCCTTCCTGATTCGCTGGTGCAACTTGGAGGAGCCACCCCATGGACCCCACTGTCTGCATGTGGGGACCCTTCTGGAACACGCTGCTTTGCCCAGTCAGTGGTGCTGAGGGGTGTTGACAAAGCCTGCCACACAAGGTGAGGACTGGTGGGCCTTACTTAGAGGAGTCCTTGTCAGATTTTTGTTTTCTGTCCTATTTTCCCTAATATCTCTGAGCATTCTAATGACTCTTCCTTCCCTACTCTGCATTCCCCTTTAAAAGGAAAAAAAGGCCCTGAACATCCTTGATTTAGCTGATGGCCTGAGAACATAGGAATACTTAGTATTTTATTCGTGCTGCCATGGCAGATTAAAGGTGTAGAGTTTTGGGGTTTTTTTGTTTGTTTGTTTTTTGTGACAGAGTTTAACTTTGTTGCCCTGGGTAGAGTGCCATAGCATCATAGCTCACAGCAAACTCAAAACACCTGGGCTTAAGCAATTCACTTGCCTCACCCTCCAAGTAGCTGGGACTTATAGACAGGGTCTTGCTTAGGCTGGTCCTGCTAGGATTACAGGTATGAACCACGTCACCCAGCCCTTAAAGGTGTTTTTGCTTTGTTCCCATAGCCATCTCTCCCCAGGGACACCTCTACGATCCCCACTCCATGCGTGTACCACTGGGGAAGAAGTCTTGGCCCAGTATTTACAACAGCAGCAGCCCAGAGTCAGGAGGTCAGTGTAAAGGCTCCTGCCCTTTCCCAGATCTTAGACCTCCTTTGACTTCTTGCTCACTTCACTGCTGTTTTCTGCCCCAACAGTTCTTCCCATCTGCTGCTGACCCCCTGCATGGTGGCTCCTCCTTACCCCCATCTCTTCTCCACAAGCTTCAGCCACGAGCACGGTGTAGTTCCCAATGGCCCCCCAAAAGGGGCAGGTATGTTAAAAGGTGAAGAAAATTTGCAAGTTCAGGTATGCAGAAGGTGAAGAAAATTGCGATTTCAAGTAGGGGAGAGGTTTTACTATCTCCCATCTTAGATTAGAAGTACTTTAAAAGTTCACAGTTAAATGTTCCTTTATTCACCCTATGGCTCCCAAGAAAAATGCTTTTTCTCCAGAATTGGCATACTAAGGGGACAGTACACAAGATTTACTGAGTTACTTTACAATTAAGTCACCGAGGCCCAGGCTTCCCTATCAATGTGACTGAGTCCCACTCACAGGCCTGCTGCTCTCTCCCTCACAGCAGCAAGCAGCATCCCTGTATTAGGGGCACTGTGCTCTTCCTCGTCCTTGCACCGCACCTTGGAAGCCTTGGCAAAAGAGCTCACCAGACTTGACCTGCGACGATGGGCCAGCTTCATGGATTCTGGGGTGGAACAGGATGACCTTGAGGAGCTGCTGCAGGAGCTACAAAGCCTGGCCCAGTGCTACCAGGATGGCGATAGCCCTACCCACTAAAGCTCCAGGCTGGGGGAAAAGAGCTAGTTTATAATAAAAACTGCTGGATGTAGGAGCCTGGTATCCTGAGACTAGCTCCACCAACACACACATTTGTCCTATTTAAAAACACTGCGATTAGATCAATTAGATCACAGAACAATAAATATGTGCATCAAACTAAAAAAAAGTAGAGAAAGCTGAGTCCCACTCTCCCTTGATGTTCTTTACAGAGTAGATTTGTGAGGTCTTTGTAAAAGACCTTGAACAGTAACATAGGATGGCAAAGCCCTCGGCCCCACCCCACGCCTTACTTTGTCCTTGTCCTGAGCTCCTGTTCTCTAGATCTGTACCCTACGCTCAAGGGCGGGGAGCAGAGTACAGCTACCCTGTCCCCCAGTGTCAGGGGGTGTGCTAGATTTGGTCCTGTGCAGATGACCCATTCCTGGAGTATCACTCATCTAGCTCCTCCTCAGATAGGTCTCCATGGTCAGACAGCTGGTCCGTATTGCTGGTACTAGTTGCATCATCCTCATCCTCAGAGCTGGCCTCACAGGCTGTGTGGAAGAGCTGCATGAGTTCTCGGAAACGGTGGGAAACCTAGGAGGAAATGAGAAGAAGCTATATTTACTATTCTTTACTAACATTTACGTAAGAGATGGGGTCTCACCATATTGCCCAGGCTGGTCTCAAACTAGGGCTCAAGTTCTCCCACCTTAGTCTCACTCCATTGCCCGGGCTAGAGTGCTATGTTGTCATAGCTCACAGCAACCTCAAATTCCTGGGCTTGAATGATCCTACTGCTCAGCTTCCCAAGCAGCTGGGACTATAGATGCCTCCCCACAACACTTGGCTACTTTTTCTATTTTTAGAGGCGGGGTCTCTCTCTTGCTTAGGCTGGTCTCAAACTCCTAAGCTCAAGGGATCCTCCTGCCTCAGCCTCTCAGAATGCTAGGATTACATGAGTGAGCCACCATAGGCATGGCCCAACATTTTAAGATTTATTGACTTTATGTACCAATTTGAATTGTTTTTTTCTTTTTTTAGAGACAGGGTCTTGCTCTGTCACCCAGGCTGGGGCCGGAGTGCAGTGGTACATTCATAATTCACTGTGACCTTGAACTCCTAGGCTCAAATGATCCTCCTCTCCTGTCTCAGCCTCCTCAGTAACTAGGACTACAGGTGTGTGCCACCATGCCCAACTAGTTCATAATTTTTTTGTAGATACAGGGTCTCACTGCATTGTTCAGGTTGATCACGAACTCCTTGCCTCAAGCAATCTTCCTGCCTTGGCTTCCTAAAATGCTGAGATAAGACATGAGCCACTACACCCAGCCTGAAAAATATTTTATTTACTCCGCACAGCAATGTTGTAAAAGCTGTGTCCTTATAGATAAGGAAACTAAAGAGGCTAAATACTTTGTCCAAAGTCACACTCTTCTAAAAAAACGAGTAGAAATTTGGGAGCTTCTATCTCAAACTCCAAGGCCTCTTTCTTTCCCTAGGATCACTGCCACCCTAGAAGTCAAGCCCTTCCTTAAGGCTGTGCCTGGAATTTGCAAACTCCTGTCTTTCTTCCTCCTAGTTGGCCACCCTGTTCTCTTCTTTTTTTTTTTTTTTTTTAAATTTTTTTTTTTTTAAGAGACATCTTACTTTGTCGCCCTCGGTAGAGTGCTGTGACATAGCTCACAGCAACCTCCAGCTCTTAGGCTTAGGTGATTCTCTTGCGTAGCTGGGACTCCGGGTGCCTGTCACAACGCCTGGCTATTTTTTGTTGCAGTTTTGGCCGGGGCCGGATTCGAACCCACCACCCTTGGTATATGGGGCCGGCGCCCTACTCAGTGAGCCACAGGCACTGCCCACCCTTTCCTCTTTGCCAGGCCTAGCTCCACCAGGGCTCAAGGCTCCATTCTTTAAGAGTGTTTCCTCAGCCCCACTTACCTCAGCAGGACTCTTATTTCCCAGCTGCTGGGAGATGATACTGAAGGTCTGTGGCTGTGCTCCCTGCTCCTTACACATGGTGAGAATCACACGGTCAGCTTCTCTGAAATCCACACATCAAGATTAATCCTCAGGGGCCATATAAATATGTTCCTTTGCCCTTCCCAAACATACAGCACCCATTATACCTACCTTGTCCACAGGACAACCTTCTCCCCGGTGGAGCTGACCTTGCTGTTGTTGGCACACACGGTAGCTTCTGTGGTCTTCGGCTGCTGCTCCCCCTCAAGACCCTTGCCATGTATTCCACTATCTTTGGCCAAGCCTCTTCTAGGGGCTTTGGAAGAAGTCTCTGAATTGTCTATTCCTGGTGAAGATTCATGGACAGGGGATACCCTATCTGCTGTCTTCACCCCAACTCTGCTTGAGGGCAGCCAGTTCTCTAGGTTATCTGGATTCCCAGACATATGTGTTCTTCCTAAGTCTCTGGTTCTCAAGGAAACAGGACTTAGGAAGGAAGCAGGGGGTTCAACAGTGCCTAGTGATTTCTCTGTTTCTGATGCGTCCCAGACCAGCAGCAAAGCCTGGGAATCACCCCCTGCCTTTTGGCCCTCCCTCTCTCTCTGAAGTCTCGGGGATGACTTGGGGCAGGAGAGGACCTCAGGCCCAGCCAGATTTCTCCTCACAGTGTAGGGCACAGCTCCAGATTTAGGAAGAAACTGAGGAGCCTCCGGTGAACAAGGTGGTGTATCACCCAGAAGGAGCCGTTCTGTGAAGACGACTTCTGGAGAGGACAGCACAGTACTTGCCGTTGCCAATCCTGCTTAGGAGGGAAATAAGGGCCTAAGGGAATGGATAAGATTAAGATGCACCTAGGGACTAACATTACCAGAGGCCACTGAGCTGAGCTGCCCCAATCATGCTCTACCCTTTGGGAGTAAGGGAGTGGTGGGGGAAATGGGTCAAGTCACTTATACAAAGACATAGTCATCTTGCCAAGGTTGCAGATGGCTGAGTCTTTAGAACGAGACTACAGTGAATTTGAAGACAAGGAGGAGGGCTTTAGGAAGGGGAGCAGAGAAAGACAATGCTGAATCATGTCAAACTTGTAGTGCTCTTAATTCTTCAAGGGAAGTAAGGCCAATAGGAGAGAAAATAAATGTCGAATAGGAAAGGGTTTCCTGTTGGTCATAAGTGAAAGTGTTTGCATTCCTGAAAAGGCTGTTATTTATCCAGACTCACAGATTCCTGCTTGAAGTGTATGAGAATAAGACTGAGAAATACAAGGAGAGGCCTGGGTTGGCAGGGGATGGCAGTCAGCTTGCTCACCTGGAACAGGCATCTCTCCCTTTCTGCTGCTCCTGCCAATGCTCCTGCTCTGAGTTGCCTCAGTGATCTCCTGCTCCTCTGAGACTTCCTCTCCCACCACGTCCTTGTTCTGCCCAGCCTCTTTAGCACCAGCCATAGGACTGGCCTCTCGGTGGGGGCTGCTGCCCACCAGCTCCAGGGGCTCCTTGCTCTTGTAGGATTTGGTGTCACAGACCTATAGGGATGGCCCTTTGGGTCAAGGGTGTCCTGACTTCTTATGTCTTAGGGGCCCACAAAAGGGAAGAAGCTAGGCCCAATACTCAGCAAATTGACCAACCTGGTGCCTGCTCCAAAACATTTTTTTTTTCAAGAGACAAGGTCTCACTATGTTGCCCAGGCTGGAGTGCAGTGGCTATTCACAGATATGATCATCTCACATTATAGCCTTCAACTCCTAGCCTCGAGCAGTCCTCCCACCTCAGCCTCCCAAGTGGCTGGGACTACAGGTGTGAGCTACCATGCCCAGCAAGTGCTCCATGGATTTTAAATGGCCCAGAGTACCATACTGGATCCTACCATTCCTTCTCTAACCCAGAGCTATATTTCTACTGCCAACCAGCTCCACTCTAAAGAAACCTATTACCTATTTAAACCAATTTAAAGTCTATTTTCCTAAACAAAGGTTAAAACAAAATCTAAGAGGGAAATATTGTTTTCTCCAATTCTAAAAGCTTTATTCTAGGATTCCCTTTAAAAAACAAAATCTGTCATATATTTCTGACACATTCTGTTTATTTTGCATTTATACCCTAATGTGTACACTGAATATCAATATACATATAATCTTATAAGGAATTCAATACAGTGTAAATTTTGGTAGCAAACAATATCCCAAACAGTAAAGCTTAGGGTTGCCCAAGAGAGCTCTGACAGTCCTCACTGTCCTCCTCACCTTGCTGCCACAGTGGATACAGTTTCTCTTTTTGCTCTTCTTCAGCTTAGAATCAGGACCTCCGTCATGGCAGGAACAGGCACAGTCCTTGGCCCCATCTGGCCACTCCGTCTCCTACAAGATACATGGGCTTGATTTCCTGCCAAGTATTTTCAGTACCAAGAGAGGAAGCCACCTTGTGACCCCTATGAATAACCCCCTACTATCTGTTCTCTTTTATATACCATCTCATCACTTTGTCTGGGGGAAATCAATAGACTGGATTAGAGTAAGACCTACTATGAATCCCTGAAACAACCCCTAAATGACCAAAGGACTGACAAATCCTGACTGCCCAAAGGTTTCAAGAACTATTTAAGTCCCGTGCAATCTAAGGTGAGGTCCCTAGAGAGCTCCATTATAAGACAGGACCCATTCCCTCCACTTTCTTTTTTTTTTTTTTTTGAGACAGAGTCTCACTTTGTCACCCTTGATAGAATACTATGGCATCACAGCTCACAGCAACCTCAAACTCTTGGGCTCAAGCAATTCTCTTGCCTCAGCCTCCAAGTAACTGGGACTATAGGTGCCCGCCACAATGCCCAGCTATTTTTAGAGACAAGGTCTTCCTCTGGCTCAGCCTGGTCTCGAATCTGTTGAGCTCAGGCAATCCACCCCCATCAGCCTCACAGAGCCCAGTATCTCTGTCTCCCTGTGCTTTGAGCTCTGCCTGCTTTTCCAATCCCCTTTAGAGAGGGCTTTGTACACCTGGAAGGTTCACACAATGATACTCTCTGCTTAATAAACTCGAGACATAAGTACCATTATTACCCCAATGTAGATGAAGAAACTGAAACAAAGAGGCTAAATATGTTGCCGAAGGTCATTTGGCAACTAGGCAGCAGCTTAGTAAAGAGTAAAAACAAGTACTAAAGAGACATGGATTAAAAAGATCACTTTTATTTCTTTTTAAACCACTATACTAACGGAAAAAAAATTACTTTTTGAACAACAGTGAGTAGAAGTAGACTCTGGAGCTAGATTACCCGGGTTCAAATCTTAGGATTGCCACTTACTAAACATAAGACCCTAGAAGTTTCTCTGCACTTCACTTGGGTTCTTCTATAAAATACAAACAATAGCAATTCCTCCATGGGGTTATTGTGAGAATTAAATGAGTGAATAATCCATGTAAAATATTTTACAGCAATAGGTGATACTTTCTAATACAATATACATAACAAAGTATTTGGTGCTATCATTTTTCTTTTATTTTTATTTTTTATAGAGTCTTACTCTGTGGCCCTGGGCAGAGTGCCATGGCATCACAGCTCACAGCAACCTCAAACTCCTAGGCTCAAGGGATTCCCCCACTTCAGCCTCCCAAGTAGCTGGGACTATAGGTGCTCCCACGATGCCCAGCTAGTTTTTCTATTTTTAGAAAAGATGGGGTCTTGCTCTTGCTTAGATTCCTCAGCCTCCCAGAGTGCTGGGATTATAAGTGTTAGCCACCTGTCTAAGATTTTTTGACTCTGTTGCCCAGGCTGAAGTGCAGTGGCACAACCATAGCTCACTGGAGCATTGAGCTCCTGGACTCAAATAAAAATCATTCATTGGCTTCCCAAGTAGCTAGGACTGCAGGTGAGAAATCATGCCTCATCATTATTATCAGTATGAGGAATCTTGGTTCTATTTCCTCATATGAACATAAATGAAAAGGTTAAGACTCAAGGGCAAGAGAAACAGCTCTGGGCTAGAAAGCAAAGGGGTAAATATCCTTATAATAAGGGGCTCACGCGGTCTCTTCAGCAGCTGCAATTTTCCATGATCATGTCAGCCTGATCTTTGCTTTGTGCTCCATGATTGGCTCAGACCCCAGAGGCTCTGGATCAGAAATTCTGGACCATACTAATCCAGAGAAAACAAGAAGTGTGTGCATGAAAAATATCCTCAACAAGGAGGCATACCTTATCATGATTTTGGACCCCAATCTCTTTTCTTCTTTTGTTTTTTGAGGCTGTGGGTATCTTGGGGGGTTCTTCTTCCTCTTCCACATCAGGCAGCGCCACTTCTTCAAAGCCATCAAACTGAGGAGGAGTTGGTGCCACTCAGCACAGACTCTAGGCCAACAGCCCTCCCACATGTGGCCTTTATCTTTCACAACCCTCCTGCAGCCTCAGGGCCTGTACCTCGTACTCTTTCTCTTCAGTCCAATTTATCTCTTCAAAGTCACCCATGCGGCTAGCAGCTGGGCGCAGATGGTCAAAGAAGATGGAGAACTCATCCTGTAGGTGGTCATGGCCCTTGAGGAGATGCCACATCTGTGTCTTGAGCTGGAGAGAGTTGTAGAGGGGAAGATGAAGTCTCTAGAGCAGTGATTTTCAACCAGTGTGCCATGAGAGGATCTTAGGTGTGCCATAAAGTTTTTAATCATCAATTATACTATTTTTGAAAGAAGTTCAAAGAACAGTAAGTATATTCTTCTTTTTACTTTTTTTTTTTTTTTTTGAGACAGAGTCTCACTTTGTCACCCTCCATAGAGTGCCATACTGTTACAGTTCACAGCAATCTCAAACTCTTGGGTTCAACCAATTCTCTTGCCCCAGCCTCCTGCGTAGCTGGAACTATAGGCACCCTCCACAATGCTCAGCTATTTTTAGAGACAGGGTCTCGCTCTTGCTTAGGCTGGTCTCATACCTGTGAGCTCAGGCAATCCACCTGCCTCAGCCTTCCAGAGTGCTAGGATTATAGGTATAAGCCACCACACCTGGCCTCTTCTTACCTTTTTTTGATGAACATAATTTAAGTGTGCCTCAGAAGTTTAACTATTGGTTCAAGTGTGCTGCAAGATGAAAAAGGCTGAAAAACACATCTAGGGCCTCTCCAGGCTACCAATCCAAAGCAACGCACACACATCCACATCTTGCTTCCTTAGTCAACTGAGAGATGCATGGAGCCTTTCTTTCAGAGCAAACGTTCTTTCTTTCTTTCTTTCTTTGAGACAGAGTCTAACTTGTTGCCCTTGGTAGAGTGCCATGGCAACACAGCTCACAGCAACCTCAAACTCTTGGCCACAGGAGATCCTATTGCCTCAGCCTCCCAAGTAGCTGGGACTACAAGTGCCCACCATAATCCCAGGCTGGTTTTAGAGATGGTGTCTTGTTCTTACTCAGACTGTTCAACTCCTGAGTTCAAGCAATCCACTTGCCTTAGCCTCCCAGAGTTCTGGGATAACAGGTGTGAGCCACCACACCCAGCTGAGAACAAACTTTCCTCTTCCTCTCTGCCTGCCTACATAGGAGGGATATTAACAGGAGGCTGATTCCTAACTTTTGTACTTTCCACTCCTGCACTACTCTTCTCTAGCTGGGGCACTAACACAAGCAGAGCAAGGAGGCGGGCCCCTCTTTTTATTTTTTGAGATAGGTACTCCTTCTGGCACCCGGGCTAGAGGGCAGGGGCAGAGTCACAGCTCAGAATAGACTTAAACCCCTGGGCTTACATGATCCTCCCATCTCAGCCTCCTGAATAGCTGGGACTACAGATTTGTGCCACTATACTTGGCTAATTTATTTCTTCATGTATTCTATTTATTTTATTTGTTTGTTTATTGAGACCGAGTCTTACTCTGTGGCCCAGGCTAGATTGCTATGGCTTCATCATAGCTCACAGCAACCCAAACTCTTAGGCTCAGACAATCCTTTTGCCTCAGCCTCCCAAGAAGCTGAGATTACAGGCACCTGCCACAACACCTGAGTAGTTTTTCTATTTTTAATAGAGGGGTACCCCTCTTGCTCAGACTGGTCTCAAACTCCTAAGTTCAGGCGTCCACTGAGTGCTACAATTACAGGTGTGAGCATCCATATACACATACATGGGTGAACACACACCCACCTGGCTAATTTTTTTTAAAAAAGTTGTCTTGGATGGGCACCTGTGGCTCAAGTAGCTAAGGTGCCAGCCACATACACCCAAGGTGGCAGGTTCAAATCCAGCCCGGGCCCACCAAACAACAATGATGGCTGCAACCAAAAAATATAGCCAGGCGTTGTGGCGGGCGCCTATGGTCCCAGCTACTCGGGAGGCTGAAGCAGGAGACTCGCTTGAGCCCAGGAGTTGGAGGTTGCTGTGAGCTGTGATGCCACAGCACTCTACCCAGGGGTACAGCTTGAGTCTCCTGTCTCCAAAAAAAAAAAAAAAAAAAAAAAGTTGTCTTTAGGCTGGGCACAGTGCCTCATACCTGTAATTCTAGCACTCTGGCAGGCCAAGGCAGGCAGATTGCTTGAGCTTAGGAGTTCCTGACCAGCCTGAGCTAGTATGAGACCCCGTCTCTAAATATAGCTGGGTGTTGTAGCCAGCAGCTTTAGTCTCAGCTACTTAAGAGGCTGAGACAAGAGGATGGCTTAAGCCCAAGAGTTTGAGATTGCTGTGAGCTATGACAATACAGCACTCTACAGAATGTGATAAAGTGAGACTGTCTCAAAAAACTAAAAAATAATTTTTTTTTGATAGATATGAGGTCTTGCAAATTTCCCCAGGCTGATCTCAAACTCCTGCCCTCAAGCAATCCTCCCACCTCAGCCTTGGAAACTGCTGGATTACAGGTGTCAGCCACCATGCCTGGCCCAAAACCTCCTTCCTTAAACATCACTTCTAAGGAACTGGTGGCATTCCTGAGCCTGTGAAGATTAGTGTGGCTCTGGTCTCAGGTGGCAAGCCCAATCTATCCCAGTGAAGTGTGCTGTATATAAGCCTAAAAGTCCTCACCTTCTTCATTTCCTCCAAGAAGCTCATAGTACACCAGAGGCAAAAGGCCATGGAATAAGGGGAACACAAAAGGAAAGGGCCTCAGGCCAAGAAAACAATAGGAAGGGGTACCTCAGCAATCTCCTGGGGAAGACAATCTGCACAGCCCTGGAGGACTTTGATAATCTTCTGGTGGTGTGACGGGTTCTCTGCAAAGCAAATCTCCAGCTGCCGAAGGAACTTGCGACTCTTCTCAAAAGCCTGCTGCTCCTCAAACTGTAACAGTGAAAAGAAGGCAAAAGAAGGGTCACCTCCACAACTAGAGCAGGACTTGAGGTTTTTGAGGGTAAGAACTAATGAGACGGGGATGTGGGGGTGACAAAAGCCTAGTTTAGGCTTGGCGCCTGTAGCACAGTGGTTATGGCACCAGCCACATACACTAAGGCTGGTGGTTTTGAACCTGGCCCAGGCCAGCTAAACAATAATGACAACTGCAACAAAAAATAGCCCGGCATTGTGGCAGGCACCTGTAGTCCCAGCTACTCAGGAGGCTAAGGCAAGAGAATCACTTAAGCCCAAGAGTTGGAGGTTGCTGTGAGCTGTGACACCATGACCCTCTACCCGGATGTGAACATAGTGAGACACTGTCTCAAAAAAAAAAAAAAAAGAAGAAGCCTAGTTTACAGCTGTGAGATCTTATCTAAAACCCTGTATCCATCTCCTTTGGGCCACTGGGGGCACCAACTCAAAATAACTAAAATGTGAATAAAAGATTGGAAAGATGGCTACTTTGAGATGTTTGATTTATGGACTGTAAAATCACACATGCATGCAGACTCACGTGGTTTCATATATACACTCACAAGAGGTTTTCATATATACACTCATTTTATCTTCATACCAGAAGAGAAGATGGGCCTTACATATATAATTATCCTATTGTCACTTAACTGCCATGAGACTATCATTTTCTCTCTACTTCTATTTGTATCAGTCAGGATAAGAAGCTCAGCACCACTCTTACTCTTCACCATTTCTAATGTCACATCATCACAGTGGCATCCATGACCACTTGTATGAAACTGCATACACACTGTCCTCCCAACCAACTCACCTCCAACCCTTCAGGCTGCTTTTTGCTTTATTTTATTTATATATAAAACATTATATACTATATATTTTACTGTTTTTTTCTTTTTTTTTTTGAGACAGAGTCTCAAGCTGTTACCCTAGGTAGAGTGCTTGTGGTGTCACTGCTCACAGCAACCTCCAACTCTTGGGCTCAAGTAATCCTGTTGCCTCAGTTTTTCTATTTTTAGTAGAGATGGGGTCTCGCTTTTGCTCAAGTCAGTCTCAAACTCCTGAGCTTAAGCAATCCACCCACCTCATCCTCCCAGAGTGCTAGGATTATAGGTGTGAGCCACCAGGCCCAGCCTTTACTATTAATTTTAATAATTTATACTTATGTTTATATGTTTCATGGATTATCATGTTTTTCCCCATGAGAAATATAGTCTTTTTTTAAACTGTTATATTCCTATGTAGTAGGCACTAAACAAATATTTAAATGAGTATTTCACTACCATTAAATGCCTGTTTTACATCCATGAGGAGCATATGAGAAGTATAACTAACCTAAGGTCTCCACTGGCAACTAAAGATAAAGTCCCTCACATTCCACATAAAGAAAATGGGAGGAGGGGGTTGGGAAGATCATCCACTGAAAGGTGGGCTAAGGGAGGCTACCCGTCTGGAGTAGCTGTGAAACTGGAACCGTCTTCATTCTGTTTAGTCATAGTCTTTCTCAGACCCAGAAGCCCAGTATTGTTTTTGCTGTTTTTAGAGACAGAGTCTCACTCTGTCACCCTCAGTAAAGTGCCATGGTGTCACAGCTCATAGCAACCTCCAGCTCTTGGGCTTCGGCAATTCTCTTGCCTAAGCCTCCCAAGAAGCTGGGAGTACAGGCACCCACCACAGTGCCCGGCTATTTTGTTGTTGTTGTTGTTAGTTTAGCCAGGGCCAGGTTTGAACCCACCACCCTCAGTATATGGTGCCCTACTCACTGAGCCACAGGTGCCACCCAGAAGCCCGGTGTTTTGTGTTTGTCCATCTACTTACTAATCCACAGGCCAGAGCTTGCTCGGGTAACAGGAAAGCAGCAAAGTCCTTCAAGAGCTGAGGCCAATCTTGGAGCAGAATTTGTAGGCTTTTATAGAGATCCACAGCTGTCTGCCTCTGGGTACTTGACTCAAATTCATAGATGACCTGAAGGAAGTCTTCATACTTGCCAGGGATATGATGTAAGGCTTCTCGAACCTACATAGGAAAACTTTGAATCATCAACATTCTTCCTTTGGGCCCAAACAAGAAGCAAGGTACTGGGTGGCGCTTATGGCTCAAAGGAGTAGGGCACCAGCCTCGTATGCCAGAGGTGGGGGGTTCAAACCCAGCCCTGGCCAAAGAAAAAAAAAAAAAAAAAGCAAGTTACAAAGGAGAAGGGGGAGGGTATGGTTAGAGAGCTCCAAGAATCACCAGAGGCTATCCCTCCAGTGGTTCTTAACACCCAGCTATTAATGGAAGACACAGAGCAGTAAGCAAGGCAGAGATCTTTTCTTGATACTGGGCAACCAAAAACCTTTCATTTTCTAAGGACCACACTCCATACAGAAAACTGGTGATGCTTATCTCCAGGTCACAGTCCTACTCTCTTCTTCCTGACTTTAGCTCCATAACAAAATAGGTCAGAATGCATGTTTGCATGTGTATTTCAGCATGGTGTCATTTCAGGGTAAATAACATGTTAGGGATGTTAGTAAACAGTAAGAGACAAGACAAAATCATAACTATCACTGTCAGCTCTGCACCCTGCTGGGGGATAAAAGAGCCCAGCTAGTTACTGACAGGAGGAGGGAGTTACCAAGGACACGACCAGAAATAGGTTGTTTCATGTCTGCAGACCATGGCACTTCCCTAAGACCCATTCTCTGGCCAGTGTACCAACTGCCTTGCCCAACCACCCAGGAAAGTCACAACCTCCCATGAAGGAGACATCATCTTTTTGCCAATTGCTAGGCTACAGAGGGATGATGCTAGGATACTAACAAAAAACACTGATGACTGAACTCTGAATCTCCTTGTGGTTTACTTACAGAGGTATTTTGCCAAGAAAGCTAAGGCAGGGGCATTCAAGGCCTGATGTGCAGCTTGAAAAGCAGACTTCATTTTTAAAGGAGAAACAGCCGCATTCACAGGGACTGGCAGTAACAGGAAGCAGCATTTGCCTACCCTGGTCAGATAAGCCTGGGCAAAGGCCAAGTCCTTCTGTTCCCTGAGTGGATCCCTCTCGAGAATGTCTTCATCATACAGCAACAGCAGCTTGGAGGCATCCTTGCTGGCCCGAGCCCGACTTCCTCGCTTGTTGCGGGCTCGATGATTGTTCCGGCCCTTTCCAGCAGCTTTAATGCTTTCTCCTTGGAGTACACATGAAAAACATTATTTCTCAGTCCCTGCAACCGCTACTCTCTCCATTCCACCAAATTCATCCCCCATCTAAACCCTGCTCAATGCTGTGGAGCACCTCAGGGGAAAAGCTGCTGGGAAAACTTTGCAAAGGGCAGGTTTGTCAAGTATGAAATGTCTGCAGCATGACTACACTAATTGGGAAGACAATGAGATAATTAGCTACTGCATAACAAGAAATGAAGTCTACAGAGTTAATGCAGCTTTATGTTGGGCTCTCAAGGGATGATGTCTTGATACACAATAAACAGTGTGTTCTGGGGGGGAAAAAAAGGTCTTAGCCTTACATGTGATAGATAAGGAACCAGTATAAAAATGTGGATGACCAGGCTGGGTGCGGTGGCTCACATCTGTAATCCTGGCACTCTGGGAGGTCAATGCCTGAGCTCAGAAGTTGAAGACCAGCCTGAGCAAGAACAAGACCCTAAAAAATAGCCGGGTGTGTCACAGGTACCTGTAGTCCCAGGTCCTCAGGAGGCTGAGGCAAGAGTACTTGAGCCCAAGAGTTTGAAGTTGCTGTAAGCTATGATGCCAGGGCATTCTACCAAAGGTGACAAAGTGAGACTCTGTCTCAAAGAAAAAAAAAAGTGGATGACCCTAATGCATATCTAGCAGCTCATGTGAAGCAAATTAAAATGTTCTGAACATCTCTTCTCTGCACAGGTACCACACTAAACATCTGTTTTAGGGAAGGGAGGTTGCAGAATAGATCCGTGGGATTTCCTCTCAAAATCCTTTAACTAGTGTATGAGCCACCCAGTCTGCACTCCTCCTATAGACAATGAAGCTAAGTGAGAGTAATCTCTCAGGACAGATATGACAAGCTTACCTGAAGAAGTTCTGCTGGTCTCCACATCTGGAGCAGTCTTGGGGGAGGTCAAGGTAGAAGGGGGCTTCTCAGCAGAGACTCCAACTACTCCATCAGTCATTTCATCCTCCTTCTGCAGGGTTTCCATTCCTTCTGCTTCCTCTTCCTCTTCCTCTTCCGGTTCAGAATTCTCCTCCTGGGAGTTCTCTTCTTCAGACTCACCCTCCTGACTCATGCGCCTTTCAGATGCCAGCCATGTCAGTTTCTCCATTGTTTCCTGCAAAACCCTCCAAAGAGTACTTATAATGGCTCCTAGTGGCTTACAAAATGCTGAAAACACAGAGCTACATTTGAAGATCACACAGACTAAACAATGGGGGACCTATCACAGCCATGAGAAGCCTGATTCCCAGATGCAGCTGAAATTAGGCCTGCCAGGAGGAGAGGGAAGAAGTCATTTTTTGAGAGGTTCTCCTGTACCCTGCAGATACCTTTCTTTTATCATGGCTCATAATCATGAGCTATTTTTTTCCCCTTTTCTGAAATTGAGTCCCACTGTGTTACCCTCAGTAGAGTACCAAGGCATCACTGTTGCTCACAGCAACCTCAAACTCCTGGGCTCAAGTGACTCTCCTGCCTCAGTCTCCCAAGTAGCTAGACTAAAGGCACCTGCTACCATGCTCAGCTACTTTTTCTATTTTTAGTAGAGATGGCATCTCACTCTTGCTCAGGCTGGTCTTGAACTCCTGAGCTCAAGGGATCCTCTGGCCTTGGCCTCCCACAGTGCTGGGATTACAGGCATGAGCCACCTCGCCCAGTCTTTTAAAATAATTAAAGTGTACTTGGGTGATTCAATTTAATGTTTAGATGAGTTTAACTCAATATAATAAGTGAAACTTCATCCTTTCCCTCTTGTTTCAGCTCAACCCCAAAATTATGTTCCATAATGCATGCAAAAGTCAAATACAGACGATTTTAAGACAGGTGGCATGTTAATAAATTACAAAACACTTGAAAATATTTTCCAGCTCCTACCTGGAGTTCTGGAACAGAAAGCACGGACTCCTCTGAAGCTGATGACATCTCGTCTTCCTCGTCTTGGGTGAGGTCATCAAAGTCCTCATCTTCCTCTTCATCTGGCCCATCCTTTTCTCCTACAGTTTCTGGCCCAGCTGGGGTCCCCAGTGACTGACCATCAACACTGGATGCATCTTCAGGTTTCCCTGGGGGACTACTAAGCATCACTTCATGGTCTGTGAAGAACAGAGGATTCTTTGGTGATCCTTTGCTCACATCTCCCCCCAAGTTTCGTTCAGCAGGAGGCTCCTTAGAAGCTACAGGGGTTTGAGCTGGCTGACTCCTCTCCTCTTCCTTCTGTAAAACTGTGTGTTTCTTTGCCTCTTGAGCTTTGGTCAGCTCCTCACGAGGGGAGCCAGTGTCCAAATCCATGGACTGCTCTTCCTTGATTTCCTCACAAATGTCCTGTTCAGAGTATTCACTGATTTCCTCCCCAGCATCCTCAGGTTCCATCTTGACAACTTCCTGTAAATCCCCAGAGGAAGAGTTCAGAGATTTCTGGGAGCTCTGAGGCAGCAACTCCAGGGCTTGCCTTCCCTCCTCTGTCTTTATGATGGTCCAGCGGTAGGCACTGGTCTCTGATGACCCTTCAGGGCACTCTCTGCCTGTGGGCAGGGGCCCTGGGCTATGCTCTTCTTTGGGGAAGACAGGAGCACAGGAAGGAGATAGTTCCTGGGGTTCTACTTTGGGTTCTAGGCCTTGAAAGACATTTTTCTCTTCAGCCAAGGGGCAGGCAATGTCCACATTCACTTGGGCTTTATCTTCAGGGGTGGATGGTACAGGAAGATTCACAGAGTTGCCAGAAACAATTAGGGGTGAGATGGAAGAGGCCATAAGGGGCTGATTCAATGGACAAGGGAATGAAGTAGGGTTAACCAAGAGGGTAGTAATGGGAATAGTCTGAGTACTCGGGGCAACAGCTGCATTGACAGGTTGGATCATGTTACAGCCACTGCTGAGGCTCACAATCTTCACAGTGGCTGCAGGCACAGTGAAAATAACAGGTGTGGAGTGGATAACAGGAGCAGCTTTCACACCGGGAGAGGCCTTGGCCCCTTTTACTTTTGAGGGTTTCCGTCTCACACATGGCTTTCGAAACTTAGAAGGGGCAAGGGAGGGCAGCATCACCTTGGGCACAGGAGCAGAAGAAAGCATGGTCTGAAATTCAGACAGAGGGAAGCCGGCATTGCCCTCAGAGGGCATGATGGGTGGTGCTATAGGAGACTCAAATCCGTCACTTCCGCTGGCCCCCAGTGGGGGGACTCCTGGAACCGTCTGTAAGACAGCAGTTGGCTGGATCAGGGGAGGAACCCGTACTACCATTTTGCTAGGAGGGGCCTCTGATTGAGTTGACCTGGCTAGTGTTTTCCCAGGGTTGAAGCCAGTCTGGAGAGAAGGACTGGGTCGGATGAGGAGGGGTTTCAGGGTTGATGATCGCTTCTGTCTCCAGGCCTTCCTAGAAAATCGATTGGCAACTGGCTTCAGTTTTAGGACCACACCCTTAGGCAACAGCAGTGGGTACTGAGTTTCACTCCCCAATGCAGAGGCATCTTTTTCTTGATCTGAGCTGATCTTGGTGTCTCCAGTCCCTTTTCCTGCCTCTCTGGCACCATCAGTGAGGTGCTGAAGTTCATCCTGGATGGACGGCAGACTGGCCTAGTGGGAATAAGAACACTTAAATCCTGCACAAGTCAGAAATTGAGGAAAAGAGTAGGGCTATCTAGACTTTTCCCAGGATCATCTCAAAACATCTTTCTAAGAAAAGTTTTTCTTGGGCGGCGCCTGCGGCTTAAAAAGGTAGGGCACCGGCCCCATATACTAGGGGTGGCGGGTTCAAACCAGCCCCGGCCAAAAAAAAAAAAAAAAAAGAAGAAAGAAAATGAAATACCTAGAAATAGACTTAACAAAAGAGGTGTAGAAAAGTTTTTCTGCACATCAAATTTCTGTGAAGACCACATTCCAATTATATACTCTAGAAACTCTTTTCTGAATTTCCTTTAGAAAGTTATCATTTTTTACCCATTAGATTGAAAAGGTTGTAGAATCACCTGGGGTAAGGACAGAAAAGTAAGGGACGAGGGTAAGTGAGGAAGATTCCGCCTCAGAAGATGAGAGGTGCCCTTGCTATTTTTGCCTGAATTGTCAGTGACCTTGTACCTCCTAAAGACCTGGAGGGGAGGATTGTACCTTTAGCCAGAATGGGAGCCGGTGTTCTTCCCTCTCTATAGGTGGTTTCCACTGGTGCGGCTGGATCTCTTCACAGCACTTTGCTAAGATTGGCAACTGTTTGGTCTTCTTATAAAACTGAACATAAAGAAATAAAGGGTGACTTACACTTCTTCCAGAAACACTGTTGTCTGTCAGCTGGGAATGGGGTGGGTGGGGGTTGGTGATATGTACACACAAACATCCAAATACATAAATACATTAAGTAGCATATGCTGAATACTTCTACATTTCAAATTAAACTAATCTCTAATTGAAGATCTAATAATCACTCTATAACTTCTAACTGATGACGTCTATTCCGATTGTCAGGAAGGATAAAGTTTAGGCTACAGAGAAAAGGAAGCAGATGACCAGAGTAATTTTATATAAGATTTGCTCCTTCTTGGCTACTCTAGTAATAGTAAAATAACCCTTATCTCGAACACATGGAAGTTCCCTTTGAAGCAAATAATGGCATGAAGGGCAGTAGAAGGAAAGGGAAAGAAGAAAAGAGAGGCCAGGAATTTAAGACTATTCTAGGGAACATAGTGAAACCACATCTCTACAGAAAAAGAAAAAAAAATTAGCCTGGTAAGGTGGTAGGCAACTGTAGTCCCAGCTCCTTAGGAGGCTGAGACAGGAGGTATCACTTCAGACCCTGAGTTTGAGATTAGCGTGAGTTATGACTGCATCACTCAAGCCTGACAAAAAGAGCAAGAGATCATCAAGAAGAGGCTGGGTGCCTACTGCTCAGTGGTTAGAGTACTGGCCCTGTGCGACAGGGGTGGCAGGTTGGAACCTGGCCCTGAGCCTGGGGAAGAAGGAAGAAGAAGAAGAGAAGGAAGAGGAAGAAAAGGGGAGGAGGAGGGAGGAAGAGGAAGAAAGAAGAAGGAAAGACACACATATAAAAGAGAGAGACAGAAACAGCTGTATTTCAAGAGTAAATGGACAGAAGAATTGGAACTTACACCCCTGATAATAAGCATCCATTGGCTTGGCGCCTGTGGCTCAAGTGGCTAAGGTGCCAGCCACGTACACCTAAGGTGGTGGATTCGAATCCAGCCCAGACCCGCCAAACAACAATGACGGCTACAACCAAAAAAAAAAATAGCTAGGCATTATGGCGGGTGCCTGTGGTCCCAGTTACTTGGGAGGCTGGGGCAGGAGACTCACTTGAGCCCAGGAGTTACAGGTGCTATGAGCTGTGAAGCCACGGCACTCTACCCAAGGGGATAGCTTGAGGCTCTGTCTCAAAAAAAAAAAAAAAAGCATCCATTCATTCAACATGTATAATGCATGTGCCTGTCACTGTGCTAACAGCTAAGCACACAGAAAAAGAAGCACTTCCTCCCCTCAAGGAGCTTATGGACAACTGAGAGAGACAGCAGAAATGTAGACCAATAATGACATTCTACATTAAAAGAAAAATATACAAAAATGTGCACAAAAAATAACACATAACTGAAACTAGGACAAAAAAAATGTTCCTGGAATAGATATAGCTAAAAATGAATCTGAACGGAACACAATGTGCTACCTAAGGCAGGGAAGAGCAGAGAATAATTCATGTGCAAAATAATGGATGAATTGCAGGAAGCAAAAGAGATTGGTCTGATCAGCACTAAACAAATGAGGGGCTCTTCAGGAGACAAAGCAAACCAGAGGTGGGCAGAGTTTGCAGGCATTCTGGGGAAGGGTGGAACAGAGTTCAAAGAATAGACCTTAAACAAGGCAGCCTGAGGTACAAGCCCTGGTATCACAAAGGGTAACAAGGGGTCTGAAGAAGGAATCGGGGAACTATAGTGCCAACTATAAAGTCAAAGGGGATAAGATAGGCCAATGGGGAAATAATTGGAGATCTTCCTGATAATAACATCCACACTTTCATAGGCTAAAGAGAAACTTACTGTTAAAACAGAGAGATTAAATACATCCACTTGGCTTTGTTCTCTCTTGAACCCCCATGAAAATGGAAAGGAATTTTTATTTTTTTGGAAAGAAATTTTATTAAGCTAGAAGCCTAAGAAATAAGACAGTAAGAGAAAAGATAAAAGCAACAATATTTTGCAGCTGAAAAGAGATGAGTAGTAATAGGTAAAGGAAAATATAAACTGAATTCCAAGTGGAGAAAATTAAGGGACAACTAAATTTATATCAAAGACCAGTAAAAATACAAGACATCAGGTACCTCTGTAAGTGGAGGTAAAGCTGGTATTAAAAACAGGTGGAGGCCAGGCATGGTGGCACACACCTGTAATCCTAGCATTCTGGGAGGCCAAGGCAGGTGGATCACCGGAGCTCACAAGTTTGAGACCAGCCTGAGCCAGAGGAGACCTTGTCTCCAAAAATAGCCAGGTGTGGTGGGCACCTGTAGTCCCAGCTACTTGAGAGGCTTAAGGCAAGAGAATCATTTAAGCCCAAGAGTTTAAGGTTGCTGTGAGCTGTGATGCTACGGTACTCTACCAAGGACAACAAAGTGAGACTGTCTCAAAAAAACAAAAATAAAGCAGAAACAAGTAGAGATGAGAAGAGCTGAAGAGGCGGCTAGGCCCCCTAAATCTCCTCTACCATTAGTTGTAGCCAAATAACAGCCCCACAACCTACCCTGGCAGGAGCTCTGCTAGAAAACATGATCTCTGGACTGAGACTATCAGCATAGTTAAGGGTGGTAGTAGTACGGCAGATGAAAGACAGAAGAAAAAGCTCCATGGTAGGCAGGGTATGGTGGCTCATGCATGTAATCTGAGTACTCGGGAGGCTGAGGTGGGTAGATTGCTCGAGCTCACAAGTTGGAGACCAGCCTGAGCCAGAGTGAGACCTCATCTCTAAAAATAGCCGGGCGTTGTAGCAGGCGCCTGTAGTCCCAGCTACTTAGGAGGCTGAGGCAAGAAAATCACTTGAGCCCAAGAGTTTGAGGTTGCTGTGAGCTATGACGCCTGGCACGCTATCAAGGGTGACAAAGTGAAACTCTGTCTCAAAAATAAATAACTCCAAGGCCAGGTATAGAGGTCACACCTATAATCCCAGCTCCTTAGAAGATGAGGTGGAAGGACTGCTTGAGGCCAGGAGTTCAAGAATAGCATGGCAACATAATGAGACCTCATCACTTAAAAAAAGAATAAGGAGGAGATTTTTATTTTTATTTTACTTTATTAATTTTGAGACAAAGTCTCACTCAGTTGTCCTGAGTAGAGTGCCATGTCATCACCAGCTCACAGCAACCTCAAACTCCCGAGCTCAAACAATCCTCTTCCCTCACCCTCCCAAGTAGCTGGGACTACAGGTACCCACTATGGGTAGTTTTTCTGGCTAGTTATTCTAGTCAGATACCTGGCTACTTTTTCTGTTTTTAGTGGAGATGAGGTCTCACTCTTGCTCAGAGTAACCTCATGAGCTCAGGTAATCTACACACCTCAGCCTCCCAGAGTACTAGAATTATAGGCATGAGCCACTATACCTGGCCACAATGCCCAGCTATTTTTTGGTTGCAGCCGTCATTGTTGTTTTGGCAGGCCGGGGCTGACTTCAAACCTGCCAGCTCAAGTGTATGTGGCTGGCGCCTTAGCCGCTTGAGCCACAGGCACTGAGCCTAGGTTTATTCATTTTTACTGAATAGTATTTCAATGTTTAAATCGATTTGTTACTTTATCCAGTCTACTGAAGAGGGACTTCTAGGTTATTTGCTATGGTATCTGTAATATATGGCTTGGTGCCTGTAGTCCCAGTTACTTGGGAGGCAGAAGCAGGAGAATCACTTGAGCCCAGGAGTTGGAGGTTGCTGTGAGCTGTGATGCCACAGCATTCTACCCAGGGTGACAGCTTGAGGCTCTGTCTCAAAAAAAAAAAATACTCAATGAGTAAAAAAGAACTATGGTATATGAAAAATATGATAGAAAAAATAAAGAACCAACTTAAAAATAGGTTTAGAAGAAAAAGCTAAAATAATTCTAGAAAATACTACAAAAATACAAAGTGATGGGAAAAAAGAAGAGACGATTAGAAGACTAGTTTTTTTTTGTTTTTTTTTTTGAGACGGAGCCTCAAGCTATCCCCCTGGGTAGAGTGCCATGGCTTCACAGCTCAGAGCAACCTCCAACTCCTGGGCTCAAGCGAGTCTCCTGCCTCAGCCTCCCAAGTAGCTGGGACTACAGGCACCTGCCACAACGCCTGGCCATTTTTTGGTTGCAGCCATCATTGTTGTTTGGCGGGCCCGGGCTGGGGATTCGAACCCGCCACCTTAGGTGTATGTGGCTGGCGCCTTAGCCGCTTGAGCCACAGGCGCCGAGGCAGAAGACTAGTTTAATAACAGTTCCACCATCTGATTACTAAGCATTGCACAGGGAGAGAACAATGAAATAAAGGGAAGGACACCATCATTACAAAATTCAGGCAAGCAAGGTAGCTCACACCTATAACCCTGGCACTCTGGAAGGCCCTGGTGCGTGTATTGCCTCAGCTCAGGAGTTTGAGAGCAGCCTAAGCAAGATAGAGATTCCCATTTCTACTAAAAATTAGAAAAACCAGCCCCACGTTGTGGCAGGCACTTGTAAACCCAACTATTCAAGACACTGAGGCAGGAGGATCACCTAAACCCAAGAGTTTAAGGTTGCTGTGAGCTATGATAACATGGTACTCTACCCAGGGAGATAGAGCAAGACTCTGTCTCAAACAAACAAAAAATCCAAAAAGTATCCCAAAACTGGAATATATGAGTTTTCAGAATAAAAAATATTTATCACTTGTACAGAACCATGGATGAAACTAGACATATGCTACAGCACATTACCACGAATTTCCAAAATACTGGAGACAAAGAAAAAAATCGAACATGTTGTCAGACGTTGGAAAAAACAGGTGTTACACAAAGGTTCAAGAGACAAATGGCCTCAAATTCTAAACAATACACCAGGAGCTAGAAGAAAATGGAGTGAGGGGCCCTTAAAAACTTCTCAGGAAAGGTCTCTCTCTCTTCTCACTTGTGAGAGGAACCCATTTGCAATTCTCATTGGAAGTGCTAACCCCTCTTTTTGCTCTTTTTTTTTTTTTTTGGAGACAGTCTGGCACTGTCGCCCCCGGTAGAGTGCAGTGGGGTCACAGCTCCCAGCAACCTCCAACTCTTAGGCTTAAGTGATTCTCTTGCTTCAGCCTCCCAAGTAGCTAAGACTACAGGAGCCTGCCACAACACCCAGCTATTTTTTGTTGCAGTTGTCGCTGTTGTTTAGCTGGCCCTGGCTGGGTTCGAACCTGTCAACCTTGGTATATGTGGCTGGCGCCGTAACCACTGTGCTACAGGCGCAAAGCCCTTTTTGCTCTTAAATAAAATTTTTCTTTGTTATACTAAAAAACAAAACAAAACAAAACAAATTATCAGAAAAATTCTACACATAGAGAAATGGGAGATCAGAATAGAGACTTTTCTTTTTAACTTTTTATTTTAAAATATTTATTAATATATATGTAAAGTATATGTAGCCAGTGCCCTAACCACTGACCTATGGGCACCAAGCCAATCATTATAGCTTGATGGGAAGTTGCAAAAATGGTAAAGAATGGTCCCATGTGCCCCTTCACCTGTTTCCCTGATGTCACTTTTTTTTTTTTGAAACAGAGTTTCACGTGGTCAGCCTGGGTAGAGTCATAGCTCACAGCAACCTCAAACTCTTGGGCTCAGTTGATTCCTTTGCCTCAATCTCCTGAGTAGCTGCGACTACAGGTACCCACCACAATGCCCAGCTATTTTTTGAGATGGAGTCTCATTCTGGCTCAGGCTGGTGTTAAACTCCTGAGCTCAAGCAAACCACCTGCCTCAGCCAACCAGCATGTTAAGATTTCAGGCGTGAGCCACTGCACCCGGCCACTGATGTCACATTTTATGTTACATGGTAACAAGAGTGACATGGACAGACCAGACACAGACTATAATATCAAACCAGGAAATTGGCATTGGTATAATCTAAAAACCATAGACAGTTTAAATGTAAAAATTTACTTCTTGGCGGCACCCATAGCTCAGTGGGTAGGGCGTCAGCGACATACACAGAGGCTGAAAGGTTTGAGGCCAGCCTGAGCCTGCTAAACAACAATGACAGTTACAACCAAAAAATAGCCGGGCATTGTGGCAGGTGCCTGTCCTGTAGTCCCAGCTACTTGGGAGGCTGAGGCAAGAGAATAGCTTAAGCCTGAGAGTTTCAGGTTGCTATAAGCTGTAAACACTACAGCACTCTCCTAAGGGCGATCTGTCTCAAAAAAAAAAAAAAAAAAAAATTTACTTCTCAGTACTCTTCCTCAGAATGTTACTGAGGTGTGCTCCACTGAAATAAGAAAATAAAAAACAAACAAAACAAAAAGATATGGAATTCAGAAATTAAGAGGAGCTAACAGAGTCGAAAGGAACCCCAGGATGGAAATGAGGAAAGAAGCTGCTGGTGCCATGAACAGCAGAGCAATGTGCTTATAGTGGAATAGCACTAGGGGCTCAGGGTGATTTTTTTAAGATGAAAATGACAGAATAACTAGAATGCTTGAACACAATGAAAGATTTTTAAAACTTAAATAAACTTTAGTGTTGATCTGGAAATAATTACACAATAAAACTAAGTATTGTTCTACTCCACAAAAAATGCAATTATTAACTCTAAGAGAAACAAATGGTTCAGTAGAAAAGGCAAAATATCATTACATGCTACATACCTCAGCTTTTAGGAACACTGTATAGTACTTACAAGGTTTACAAGGTAAACCCTGAATATACAATCTAATCAAAATTGTGGTATAATTATACTGAGAAGATTGAAGAACAGATGTTTGTGGTGGGACTATGGGAGAGAGGAAAATCCTCAAAGTTAATAAATAAAGCCTAAGTTCAAAACATCAATAAATGGTTCTTACAATCATGCTACCTAGATACAGAAGTGAATACATCATTGCCACAAAAAACCCAACTAGCGGCTTGGTGCCTGTGGCTCAAGCGGCCAGGGTGCCAGCCACATATACTGGAGCTGGCAGGTTTGAATTCAGCCTGGGCCTGCCAAACAACAATAGCAACTACAACCAAAAAATGGCTGTGTGTTGTGGTGGGCACCTGTAGTCCCAGCTACTTGGGAGCTAAGACAAGAGAATCGCTTAAGCCCAAGAGTCTGAGGTTGCTGTGAGCTGTGACACCAGGGCACTCTACTAAGGGAGACATAATGAGACTCTGTCTCAAAAAAAAAAA